>NC_091190.1:21743955-21883955 GCF_040958095.1 Procambarus clarkii | reverse complement strand
GTGAGTGAGAGAGAGAGAGAGAGAGAGAGAGAGAGAGAGAGAGAGAGAGAGAGAGTGAGTGAGTGAGTGAGAGAGAGAGAGAGAGAGAGAGAGAGAGAGAGAGAGAGAGAGAGAGAGAGGGAGAGAGAGAGAGAGAGAGAGAGAGAGAGAGAGAGAGAGAGAGAGAGAGAGAGAGAGAGAGAGAGAGAGAGAGAGAGAGAGAGAGAGAGAGAGAGAGAGAGAGAGAGTAGATCGAGCAAGCAGCCTGCGTGGGCCACCTACCATCAGTCTTTCCTACCGTCTAAGATATCATCAAAATCAATATATACTTATTAAAATATTAAAATATTTTTATTATTATTAGTAGTAGTAGTTGTAGTATTATCATCGTTATTTGTTTAGTTTAAGGCAATATCTTAGTCTTTCTGAGCAACTTGGATGGCATCAAATATTTTGTCTGTGCTATAGAACTATATATACTGTATACTAATATACAGTATACATTACTGTATACTGTATACTAGTATACAACTAGTATACGATGGATGGATAGGAAAACGCGAGAACTGAAAACTTGACCGGAGACTATGAGAAAACGTGTAAACGGAAAAAAATAAGAATAGAAAAATGAAAAAAGTAAATACGAACCGAGTATAAAAACAGAGGAACAGCGAAACGGGTGAAATAATCAAGTTCGCAGCAGGAGGAGCGGAGCGAGACGCCTAACTCCAGTCTCAAGACAGTTTTGCAGGAGAGGAATATAATTAAGTATGTCGAGGAAATGTGGAATGTTAAATACTAATGTAATTAGCCAAGGTTGACGAGAGATGGCCTGGGTTGAAGGTGAAGGGGGAGAGGAGTGAAGGGGAGAGTTGAGGGGGGAGAGGAGTGAGGGGGAGAGTTGAGGGAGAGAGTTGAGGGAGAGAGTTGAGGGGGAGAGTTGAGGGGGGTGGGAGGTGGTGGAGGGCTCCGGGAAGGGTAAGAGGTTCAATGAGAAGGGAGAAGAAGGAAAGGCTTCGGCAGAAGGGTAAGGGAGGGAACGAGTATCTGGAGAAAGATGAGTAAAGATGGAGGTAACGAGGGAACATTCAAGCGGAAAGGAACTGAATGCAAATAACGAGAGAGAGGAGGGAAGGGAGGGAATTATCAGGGGGAAAAGCGCCAAGCCATTACGACTATATAGCACTGGGAAGGGGGGGGGGGCGGTCAGGATAAGGATTTGTGATGGGACGGGGAAGGGTTAGGAATGGTGCCCAACCACTTGGACGGTCGGGGATTGAACGCCGACCTGCATTAAGCGAGACCGTCGCTCTACCGTCCAGCCCAGAGAAGAAAAACACACTATATTTTCACCTTGTCTCACCAAGTCCCGGGCAAGCACTATACAAACTAGGTACATGCTTAAGGCGCTAGAATAAGTTCAATTAGTTACATAATGTATGCACTATAAAACACTTTACATAATAATAAATATGTGCAAAACTAATCATTATATCAAAATGTACACAACAGGAATTATGTTATTTACATGTTGTTGTTATTCATCTACTCGGAACAAAGTTCCAAGTAGCACGGGCTATGGTGAGCCCGTAATTATTTACAATTTCGGTGGCGAATACTACATATTATACTAGGCTGACCTCATATGCAATTTGCTTATAGAGTGTTCTCAATTCACACCCGTCGTCATTTCCTAATCCGAAGCACAAGAACGATTCGAATGCAAATATGTTCTGATTCCCAATGCAACTTAAAATTTCACGAGAAGAAATCCTTTAAGCAGCAAATGATTTTATGCAATTCTCAATATCATGTTAGATGTACTATAGCGACCTGATTCTATTACAAAAACTTTAATTCTAAACCAATTTGTAAATAATGGTTGATGTTATTTGTTATCTGTTATCATAACATGTTAACATAGCATGTTATCTGATGTGATTTAACTGTACCTGACAATCTTTATACTATAAATATTCAATTATTATTTTTTGTTTTACTTTTTTGGTCTTGAGGATTGCATTCTAAATCAATATATATATCCATATTTATTTCCCCTTTATTTCTAGTTGTGTTTTTTCAAGAATGACTTTACAGCTGTGATAATACACCACTGAAATAGCAACACACAGATGATTATACAAGTATACAAGATTCTGAAAGAAACTGACAAGGAAGACAGGTTCATGATTTAGCAACAAAGTAAGGAGAGGGGGAGAAGGGAAGGTTTGGAGACCCAAGTGAAATAAGGTAAGAGAACCCTTGATAAGCCCAGCGGTGGAAGGCTTCCCGTCACGCCCTCACACTCAATGATTAAGTATCCACAATGAACGAGTCAGCATCACTTCCTTTCTGCTTGATCTTGAACTCAAGGAAATGTAGAGAAGTAGAGGTGTAATACAAGTCTTCTTCGCAGCAGTCGTTTCAACTACCATCCGAGCACTCATACGCCATATAACAACTTATTACGGAATGGAGAAAAGTCACAATAGTGACTATTGAGAAAGTCACAAGAGTGACTATTGAGAAAGTCAAAATAGTGACTATTGAGAAAGTCACAATAGTGACTATTGAGAAAGTCACAATAGTAACTATTGAGAAAGTCACAATAGTGACTATTGAGAAAGTCACAATAGTGACTTTCTGCACTCTGAAAATTAGACACCCAACCAGCAGACGTGAAACGAAAGGAAATTGACGATGTTGTCGCCAGCCCTGGTCTCTGAACAGTGTCACACTGAACAATCACCGATGAAGACTTCCGGGGCCAGAAGGAATCTATTCTTGAGAGCCAATACCGTTGCCTGGATGCATCATTGGCGTCCCTCTAATTGTCTCCAGCACCAGCGGCTCTAACAATATGTACACACACAAACGCACGCGCTCGCGCACACTCTCATACACAGGGCCAAAGACCTGAGACCACACACCTCTTTGGTCTCGGGACCAAAGGGCCGAAGCTACACCCCCGTAAGCACAACTAGGTGACTACACACACACATAATAGAGGAAAATAAGACTGGTTTGAAAGGTGGGGTCCAAGAGCTAATTGCTCGATTCTGGAGAGACAAATAGTAAACACACACAGACACAAGTGTGCATGTAACAGTACAATATACGAGGCCAAAGTACAACCTTTACATATAAACTCAACCAAGTACCAAGGGGACCTGACGGCGCTCGGGATTCGTGGTCCTAAGGTTCCGGGTTCGATCCCCGACGGAGGCGGAAACAAATGGGCAGAGTTTCTTTCACCCTGATGCCGTTGTTCACCTAGCAGTAAATAGATACCTGGGAGTTAGACAGCTGCTACGGGCTGCAGCTTCCTGGGGAATGTTTAACAAAAAAGAAGACTGGTCGAGGACCGGGCCGCGTGGACGGTAAGCCCTGGAATCATCTCAAGATAACCTCAAGATAAGATGTGTCCGGACGCGTGCAACACAAGTACCAGGGGCCAGATTCACGAAGCAGTTACGCAAGCACTTACGAACGACGGGTTCACCATAGCCCGTGCTACTTGGAACTTTTTGTTCCAAGTAGCTGAATCTATAACAACAACAACTTACGAACGTGTACATCTTTCCTCAATCTTTGACGGCTTTGGTTACATTTATTAAACAGTTTACAAGCATGACAACTTGCCAATCAACTGTTGTTATTGTTATAAACAGCCTCCTGGTGCTTCGGAGCTCATTAACTGTTTAATAATTGTAAACAAAGCCGCCAAAGATTGAGAAAAGATGGACAGGATCGTAAGTGCTTGTGTAACTGCTTCGTGAATCTGGCCCCCTGAGGTTCCAGTGGCAAAGGTGAACATTTTGGGAAGCGCTGACCTGTTCACTGTACCTTACCTGTTCATGTTCAAATTCAAAATGATATTCGTAAATGGTTGTACATTAACATAATTAGTTTATATCCAAAACAATATATTTATCACAGATAAATACACATAACAAATGTAATAATAAAAAAAATATTATTAAAACTATCGAGTGACCCTTGACCTCATCTGGTCTGACCATGACCTCAACCGGCTTGACACTTGTCCTCAACTGGTGTGACTCTTGCCCTCAACTCATGACCTCTGACCTCAACTGTGGTGGTGATTAGAGGAAAGGGAGGACTTAAGTGATGAAAGACAAAGGGTGCAAATGTGATGAAATATTATAGAAGTGAGAATAGGTATAAATGAAGGAGAAAACGTAGGGAAGAAGAAAGACCAAAGGAGTGGGGGGGGGGGAAGTGGGAGTGAGAAATAGCCCCGAAAATGTCGGCTGTGTGTCGGTAGAAAGAGAAAGAAAACGACACAAACAACAACAAAGAAACAAATACTAATCCCGGTGGCCGTCACGGACAGAAAAGGAGAAATAGTGATGATTATTTGATGTATGCGTAACAGCAAAGGCGTAGGAGGAGGTGTTATAAAAATATGGTGGGCTTGCTATGGGGGGAACTGGTACTATTAAGGGGTAAGGGTAGTTAGAAAACAGAGTTATCAAATAGGGAGTTAAAAGGCCCGGCCCCCAAAATAAATTATCCACAGTAATAATATTGCTACTAGACCATGTCAGTCTAAGGGTTGATCAATACACTCCCACACAGGAAGAAGGGATACTCTGTTCTAAGGTACTTATTTATTAACCCCTTAACAACCCCCCATACACACTCACACCAATAACAATAATAATAATTACTTTACCACCCTATCTTACGTTAAAGCCTTGGTCCACGTAGGCAGGATACAAGGTTTACACAGAGAACAAGCTAGGGTAAAGTACTACTGGATAAGCACTGAAGCTGGATGCAGCTTAGGGTAGTGAGACCACGTGGTACCCTAATACAAAACACAACACTTAGGGGTACCAAAAACACTGGCAAATACTACCCCCCAAGTCTCACCAATATTTACTACCAGAGTAGGTACACTTAAAAACGCCCCGTACTTAACTTAATGGTACAGGAACTTCAGGTAAGGGAAATAAGTAAGAGGAGAAGGGAGGAGAGTAGGGGTGCAGCCACAGAGTAGGTCTCGTCCCCAAGAACGCCAGCCAGAAGAAGAACGCTCCTAGCGACCAGCTAGGCCTCCCGCATGTCGTGGTGCCGGAAGGAGCCTAATTGATCGTGCAGCTAAGCACATTAAAGATCTTCCCCTATGCAACGTATTGTTACTTTACAAATGATTAAAGTATTAGTAAACATAGTTGGTGCCTATGTTATTATTTAATAATCAACCCCCAGCTCAATCTTTAAATGCCCTTTGAGAAACAAGAATAGTCTTACGTCTGGCAGGGAAGATACAAACAATGACGCATAGGGTTGCGTTCAGCTATACTATAGGAAAGTTTAATAACTCAATTTTGACCTCTGGTTTCCACTGAAGAACCCAGGGTCGTAACAGGAGGCAAATTAAAAGAAAGTGGATAGAAAGGAAGAGGACAAAAGAGGGTAGAGGGTAAAACAAAAGAGGGTAGAGGAGAAAACAAAAGAGGGTAGAGGAGAAAAAAAGAGGAAGATGAAGAAAAGAAGAGGATGAAGAGAAAAAGGAGGAGGAGGAGGAGGAGGAGGAAGGAGTAGTAGTCGAAAATCGAGGAGTATTGGAACAGAGGATAAAGAAGCAGAGAAGAAAGAGGAAGAGCAGTAGTTGAAAGAGGTTAATTAGCAGAGAAAGAGAAAGCAGAAGGTGAGAAAAAATAAAAATATTAGGAAAGAGGAGGAGAAAGAGGAGGAGGAGAAGGAAGACGAGTTGGTGGTGGCAGAGTGAAGGAAACGAAGCAAGGAGGAGGAGGAGGAGGAGAAGATACCTAAGTGCCAGTGTGTGTGTGTGTCTTGGAACGCACTTAAGTGTTCAGCACATGACACTGTGCCTGGGGTGTCTCACACCCTTACATAGATATATTTGCTGGGAGGAAGGAAGGAATGAATGAAGGAAAGAAAGGGCAAGAGGGAGGGCGAGAAAAGGAAGGAGGGAGAACATCAATCATATAGAACTACGGGCTCACCATAGCCCGTGCTACCCGGAAATTTTTGTTCTAGGTAGCGAATCTTAAACAACAATCAAATAACAGTTATATAGAGGTGTTGAACAATCGTCACCAAGATGTATTAGATACAGTACTGTGCCCTGGAGGACAGAGGCTTCATTACGAAAGCTCCAGATTTTCCTTACTTTTTCCTTTCATGTAATGTGTGTCAGACGATTCATCTCCGTACTGTTCCAGTACTATTTATTTTTTGTGCACATTTTATGTGCTATTACACTAATATTGCGTTTATCTAGGACTTTCACAAAGTCTGTCCATATTTCGTTGTAAAGCCATAAATGGTTTTATTTAATAATTCACATACAACGCGTCAGTCACACATGTTGATGGCCCCAGGCAGTCGGTCTTAACAAGTAACAAAAGTAAAGTTACTTGTTCAACGTGTGAACGAGTAACACATTTTCAAGTGTTACTTGGTTGTGTTGTTTCCATCAAATAAGCCGCTGTCTAGGTGTGGCAGGAAGATAGCCAGAAGCTATCTCCTCGTAAGCGGAGTCTGGCTCCTGGCTCCCCCTTAAATACCCGTGGAACTGTATATTTGAGAGACAGAATAACTATTGCTAGATAGCTACTACAGAGAGTTCCCAGCAGCCCAGACTGGCCGTCCCAGGCCAGTATAGGGGAACTGTGTGGGCCGCACCACCTCTCCTCCTCTCTACAAAACCTTGTCTCAGAGACATTGGTAAGTGTATTGTAAGGTAGACATATATTGTGTCTTCCAATTTACGTGTTGTGTGATTTTCAGGGTTTCCAAAATATCCATGACTATATAACAGTCTTCAACTGGCTGTGAGAGGCATAAAATATCCCGTTTTTTAACCCATGTTGGACCACGAGTGCGCAGTTGCTGTATTTTGTATCCTCAGAGCTATGATTATGTTGTGAGTCGCTGTATCTTGTATCATACTCAGAACTAAGATGTTCTGCGTCTTACAACTATAATTTTGCGACTGATTTCCTGCTGTCATTGAGAAGTGATGCCGTTTTAAAAATTTTGTTTTGTAATTTTCAAGAATGTAAATGATATCTAGACCGTTTCCATGCGGCCTTCAGGAACTGTGATGTTCCTTTTTGTTTCTTAATTGCTAACGAGTGACATCTATAATATGAGTCAAGGATGGTGAGGAGGATGGTGAGGAGCTGATGAGGAAGGCTAATATGTTTAGTGGTTTGTGACCGCTTATTGACTACTTCTCAGACTGTATTGTTGAATGTATTGATCAGTGAATGTTTCATCCCTTGTAATTCTTACCACAAAAATCTACAATTGAAATACCCAAGTCCACCCTACAAATAGAAAATACTCGCACACACAACCCACTCGTACAAATACCCACACCCATACCAACACAATACCCACACCCACATTCCCACCCACACAATACCCGCAGGATAACCAGATCACTTCGACTGGGCGAACCGTAAAGGTTGAGAAAAAATTAAAGATGTCAGGAAAGAGCTGAACTATTAATTAAAGATCCGAACTGTGTGGGAAAACACGGAAACCATTTAAGAGTCGTCGAGGCCAGATGACCGGTTGAGATGCTGAGGGAGGGAGGTGGGTGTGTGTGTGTGTGTGTGGGGGGGGGGGGAGGTGGGGGGGGAGGTGGGGGGGGAGGTGGGGGGGGAGGTGGGGGGGGAGGTGGGGGGGAGGTGGGGGGGGGGGAGGTGGGTGAGTGTGGGAAGGAAGGGGGGGGGGAATGTTGACAGCCACTAGGATGGCTGACAGCCACTAATATATCTGACAGCCTCTAGGATAGCTGACAGCCACTAATATATCTGACAGCCTCTAGGACGGCTGACAGCCACTAGGAAGGCTGACAGCCACTAAGATAACTGACAGTCACTAAGATAACTGACAGCCACTAGGACGGCTGACAGCCACTAGGACATCACGATGCAATAGACATAATATAAAAAAAAATATTCCATAATTTTCTGGATACAAACGTGGCAACCAGCAGGAATATTCATGACAATGTTTAGTTAATATTCTAGAGTGCATGTTTCCTGATGTTTGAAAATTACAGAAAGTTCCATAAACCAATTGTATCCGTCGCGTTTCATATTAAAAGCTATATAAAAATACAATAAATATTAAAACTGATTAAAATCCTGCTATCTCGGTTCTTCCATTTTCTATGTAAAACTGATTTTTGTTCTCTGGGGGCCTCCTTTTTGTTCTATTTTTCGTGCTTAATACTTTGATTTTTTTGTATTTCTGATTTTCATGAGTATTTTTAGAAAATGGAACTTATCTTGTACCACTTCTGACGTTAATAAAAAGCCTTCTATTTTTACGTTGATTTTTTTTCTCTCTCTTTCCTTTTTAAAAAAAAGTTCCGTTTTGACGAGAATTTTTTCTATGAATCAGATTTTTCGTTAGTGTCAGTTATACTTTTTATCTTAATACTTTTGTCCCATGTCATTCTTTTCTACCCATTTTCACCTCTCTGGTTTTTCATACACTCCTGGTTCGCTTTCTCTCTCTCTCTCTCTCTCTCTCTCTCTCTCTCTATCTCTCTCTCTCTCTCTCTTGTTTAAAGCCATACGATATACTCTTATACCCTTTCTCTTCTACCATTTACTCTTTTCGTAGTCCGTTTTATTATCTCTTATTACTCTCCTCTCATTTCGTTATCTTCCTCACCTATTAGCTCCTCATTTATTCATTACTATCTTCCACATCATTGTTTCATTCTAGTATATGTTTAATTTTATTTTCCTTCTAACTATCTCCTATTTTATAGCAGAAATTTCTTAATTTTCGCCACCTATTTCTGAACGGCCTCCTTCTCCATCTCCGTTTTCTTTTCTTTATCCTCCTCTTCTTCCTCCGCTTCCCTGTCCTCCTCCGTCTCATCCTTAGTCTACTCTCTCCTACTTGACTTTTTTTTATTCATCTTCGTTATCGCTTCCCACTGTTGTAATTATTCCTCCTTCCGCGCCTTCTGTAACTTTCCCTCACTCCCCCTCGCTTTCTCTCCCTTCCCCTCGCTTTCTCTCCCTTCCCTCGCTTTCTCTCTCCCTCCCCTCGCTTTCTCTCTCCCTTCCCCTCGCTTTCTCTCTCCCTTCCCCTCGCTTTCTCTCCCTTCCCTTCGCTTTCTCTCCCTTCCCTCACTTTCTCTCCCTTCCCTCGTTTTCTCTCCCTTCACTTCCCTCTACCAGAGGTCCTCATCACGTACTATCACAGGTTGGGGGGGAGGGGGGACGGAGGGAGGGGGAGGGGGTAGAGGTAGGGGGTTAGGGAGGGGGGATAGGCAACAACGCCAGTCACCGATTATTAATACCGGCGCGCGATTTACCGTTGCCAATATCGCGAGGGCGAAACAACGAGGCGGCGTGAAAGGGGCGATTTGCGCTAATAAGAGCGAGATGGACGACATTCCTCCGCTGGCGATTTATTCCTGATGATCGTAAGTGCCGCAAGCGACTTCCCCCCCCCCCCTCCCCCCCCCCCTCCCCCCCCCCTCCCTAGGGCGACATCCCCCCCCCTCTCTTCCAAGAGCGACATCATCCCCTTCCGTAGGGGAGACATCCCCCTTGAACATCAGAGAAACCCTCCTTCCTGTGCCCCGGAGACCCCCCCCCCCACCACCCACCCCTCTACAACACTCTAGGTTGAGTGGTCATTGGCAGAGCTCTGGATGATTCGGTAATTATTTTCGTGGAATACAGGGGGGTGATCGAGAGGTTAGAGGGAAAAGGGACGTAATTAAATAAGTGACAGGTGGACAGGAGTGAGATAGGGGGAGGGGGGACCTGGGAGATGTAGTGTAGGTTCACCAATGACGGGAAGGTAGACTTCTCTACCTGAGATGGAGACGAGAACTTAGATGATGAAAGCCGGAATGGACAAAAAGGGAGAATTACTCTGCAAAGCAACCTACAGAGGATGAGAAGAGAAGAGAGAGAGGGATTTTCTGAATAAAAAATGGATAATAAAGAATAATAGTAAAACAAGAGGGAGTAGTAGTATAAGGATGGTAAAGGACTTCTCCGAATACACAGATAATTTTGTTTATATAAATAATATATTATATATAAACATATTCTGCTTAAACCAAATACATCGGGCGCCTTACGTACGAGGTCGAGGGAGTTGAACACAAATACAACGGAATTACACTAAAACTACAATACGCAACGCACGAGGGCATATGTGCGTAGATCACAGCTAATCCTATCCCAACCAATGTCTAGATATATCCCGAGCACCAAAAGGAACGGTCAAATAGGAGGCGACAGCACTCTGCGGTACAAACAGAACTACATCACGCTTAGTCAGTCTCATATTCATTAGACAGAAAATATACTTTAGTACTGGGTTAAACCAGGCAAGGAGAGAGAGAGAAAGGGAGGGAATGGGAGGGAGAGGGATGGAGAGAGAGAAAGGGAGAGAGGGAGAGGGAGGGAGTAAGGAAACAGAGATCAGCTACATCTACATTACCTCTAATCAACATATGATAACATAGGGTAAGAGCTGCCTGGATATTCGTACCAAAGAGCACTAAGCCCATTAATTACGACTACACAGCACTCGCAAGGGATAAGACCACAAGGATTTAGGATAGGACGGAGGAAAGGAATAATTCCTATTCCTATATATATTGCGCATGCTTGTTGTGTGTGTGTGTGTGTGTGTGTGTGTGTTTGTGTGTGTGTGTGTGTGTGTGTGTGTGTGTGTGTGTGTGTGTGTGTGTGTGTGTGTGTGTGTGTGTGTGTGCGTGCGTCAGAATACAGCACATATATCACCCTCGAAGTAAACATTTGCAGACGTGTATAATACAAATTGTAATCAAATCTAAGACATGAAAACGCTTGCATGTGAGTAATTCGCCCGTGCGCTCTGCACGATAATTACTGACGATACCTTGCATGGTGATGATTATCGCAATTATTCTTAATGCAACTTGGAATATTCTTCCAGGTGAGGAACCTGTGACGTGGATTATTCTACCAGGTGAGGATCCTCTGACGTGGATTATTCTACCAGGTGAGGATCCTCTGACGTGGATTATTCTACCAGGTGAGGATCCTCTGACGTGGATTATTCTACCAGGTGAGGATCCTCTGACGTGGATTATTCTACCAGGTGAGGATCCTCTGACGTGGATTATTCTACCAGGTGAGGAACCTGTGACGTGGATTATTCTACCAGGTGAGGATCCTCTGACGTGGATTATTCTACCAGGTGAGGATCCTCTGACGTGGATTATTCTGCCAGGTGAGGATCCTCTGACGTGGATTATTCTACCAGGTGAGGATCCTCTGACGTGGATTATTCTACCAGGTGAGGATCCTCTGACGTGGATTATTCTACCAGGTAAGGATCCTCTGACGTGGATTATTCTACCAGGTGAGGAACCTGTTACGTAGCTTATTAGCATGGTAGAGATACCCGGCGGTGCCCGGGACAGTCTCTCTCTCTCTCTCCCTCTCCCCCACCCCCCATTCCATCCCTAACCCCCACATCCCTCCTCTTACCCCATATTTTCTCGCCTCACCAATCTTTTCTTTCCCTTCCGTTCCTCCTCTTTTCCTCCTCCAGTTCTTTTCCATCACCCCCTTCTCTCAGAAAATTTATTAAGAAGCACTGAAACAACTCTATGGTAAGCACACCAAATATTTCACAACTTACAACAAAATTTCCATGGGGAATTTATAAATGTTAATATTTGTTAAAGTATTAATCTTAGGCCGACTCCAATCAGCCTATGTCCGTGCCATACCCCAGACTATTTCCCTTGCAAAGCTGGGTGAGGCTAGCCGCAAGCGTCTATCCTAAAACCTTGGACAGACAGACAAGCGAGCAAACAGACATTCTCTCTTACAGAAACAAATTTTTTGACCTGCTTTGTAACTCTGTTTATTGTGACTCTACTGTTTTTGTTATCAGATTCATCCTTATTGTAGCAGTTTAATTAGGCTTTTATCGTCATTTATAATATATTATCGTCATTAATTTTTATTTATGCTTTCATCATCATTATTAGAAGTAAAATCGTTACCACTGATAGCAGAGTATAAGTGTTATTAGTATTACTGGTAATGGTAGCATTATCATCAGTAGTAGTAGTAGTAATAGAAACAGTAGTAATGGAAGCATTATCACTGTGGTATGAAGACTGGCAGTCATTAGAGTAAGTAAAGCTCAACCATCACTACGTAGCGTGATACGCCGACCTAGAGGTAACTGGAGGCATGTTCAACAGAGGGGTTACTCACCAAGGGGTTACTCACCAGAGGGGTTACTCACACACGTGTGTGAGTAACCGGCATTACGCACCTTTAGTTGTGGGTCAATGGTTGGTTACTATACAGAGTTGCCTTGTAATATGGTTCCAGTTCTTTATAGCTGTTGAAACAGTCACGCTTCTTAACTCATAAACTCATAAGCCATGTACTCACCTAATTGTGCTTGCGGGGGTTGAGCTCTGGCTCTTTGGTCCCGCCTCTCAACCGTCAATCAACTGGTGTACAGTTGTGTGTGTGGTGTACATGTGTGGTGTACATGTGTGGTGTACATATGTGTGTGTGTGTGTGTGTGTGTGTGTGTGTGTAAATATGTACTTTGTGTTCCAGTCGACCTTACATACCAGTGCGTATTTTAGCCCCGGGTGAAAACACAGCTATACAGCGACCAGCCAAGGGGACCCCCACCTCAAGTAATGGCATCTTGCATTATTAATACACAATATATTGTTCGTTCCATTTTTAAAAGCTGTAATGAACTGCAAACAACCGGTAGTCAATTAGGCTTCCGAAACACACACACACACACACACGCACAAGTGTGTGTGGAGTGTGTTCAAGTTTAGATATGATAGAGCCCAATAGGCTCAGGATCCTGTACACCAGTTGATTGACAGTTCAGAGACGAGACCAAAGAGACAGAGCTCAACCCCCACAAGCACAACTAGGTAAGTATACAACACACACACACACACACACATGTAACGTGAAAACTGTTTAGTATATAATTAGCCATAATGCCAATATGTTTACTACTTGGATGGATTAGGGCGGATATCAGCGAGAACCCAGGAGTAAATAAAGCAGCAATATATTAAAAAGTTCCCATTTCGGAGGATGGTTAATATAAAAGGATTTAACTATTTTTAATTAACACATTTAGATCCATGTGCATTTGTGCAGCTGCCCCAGACTATATGAAGGGGAGTAGAGTGTCAACAAACTAGCTACGTGATAGTGCTAGCTACGTCATGCTTAAAATCCCCATCACACAGGATGGTTAGTCATACAGAGGCACGTGATCAGTAGTCTGCACTGGCAGACTCTGGGAGCATTATGAGGATATCATCATCAACACAAGAGTGAATAAGGCAGCAGTGATACTAGAAGTCCCCATTTCGCAGGATGGTTAGTCATACAGAAAATCTAAGGTAGTGGATTGCCGCATTCTAGTGTCTCGCCCATATTCACAAATTTGGCGATAATTATATAGAATACAATAAATACAACCTATCCACAAAGTTTCCACACCCCTTACCTCCCATAGGCATACAGCAGTCTGGGTGATCAGCTACCATTTCATCTTCAACCACATTCCCTAACAACCAAAAGTTCGTCAGGATCATTTAATGATAATTTAATTTAATAATACAAGGAATAATGAAAAGAATATATTAATATTAATGTTTTTTATTTCACAGAAAAAATCACAGTAACGTGATATATCAATGAGAACATCCACCGGAGCCGTGATGGGGATTCGAACCCATGCGATGGATGTGTCGTGGCACAGCAGGCCAGAGGGCGTCTGGGAACACCCAGTGCATAGGTTCGAGTCTCATCAAGGGCCTTGTGGATTTATTCATTATTATTATTATTATTATTATTATTATTGTCCTTCTCCCTCGGAATTCACTCGTTCTTCAAACTTAATCACAACAATGTTTTTCTTCAACTCCGGTTCCGCAATGGGGAATAAACACCCACAGTGTGGAACACCCACAGGTGTGGAACACCCACAGTGTGGAACACCCACAGTGTGGAACACCCACAGTGTGGAACACCCACAGGTGTGGAACACCCACAGTGTGGAACACCCACAGTGTGGAACACCCACAGTGTGGAACACCCACAGTGTGGAACACCCACAGTGTGGAACACCCACAGTATGGAACACCCACAGTGTGGAACACCCACAGTATGGAACACCCACAGTGTGGAACACCCACAGTGTGGAACACCCCACAGTGTGGAACACCCACAGTGTGGATCACCCCACAGTGTGGAACACCCACAGTGTGGATCACCCACAGTGTGGAACACCCACAGTGTGGAACACCCACAGTGTGGAACACCCACAGTATGGAACACCCACAGTGTGGAACACCCACAGTATGGAACACCCACAGTGTGGAACACCCACAGTGTGGAACACCCCACAGTGTGGAACACCCACAGTGTGGATCACCCACAGTGTGGAACACCCACAGTGTGGAACACCCACAGTGTGGAACACCCACCGTGTGCAACACCCACAGTGTGGAACACCCACAGTGTAGAACACCCACAGTGTGCAACACCCACAGTGTGGAACACCCACAGTGTGGAACACCCCACAGTGTGGAACACCCACAGTGTGGAACACCCACAGTGCGGAACACCCACAGTGCGGAACACCCACAGTGTGGAACACCCACAGTGTGGAACACCCACAGTGTGGAACACCCACAGTGTGGAACACCCACAGTGCGGAACACCCACAGTGTGGAACACCCACAGTGTGGAACACACACAGTGTGGAACACCCCACAGTGTGGAACACCCAGTGTGGAACACCCACAGTGTGGAACACCCACAGTGTGGAACACCCCAAAGTGTGGAACACCCACAGTGTGGAACACCCACAGTGTGGAACACCCACAGTGTGGAACACCCACAGTGCGGAACACCCACAGTGCGGAACACCCACAGTGTGTAACACCCACAGTGTGGAACACCCACAGTGTGGAACACCCACATTGTGGAACACCCACAGTGCGGAACACCCACAGTGCGGAACACCCACAGTGCGGAACACCCACAGTGTGGAACACCCAGTGTGGAACACCCACATTGTGGAACACCCACAGTGCGGAACACCCACAGTGCGGAACACCCACAGTGTGGAACACCCACAGTGTGGAACACCCACAGTGCGGAACACCCACAGTGCGGAACACCCACAGTGTGGAACACCCACAGTGTGGAACACCCACAGTGCGGAACACCCACACTGTGGAACACCCAGAGTGTGGAACACCCAGAGTGTGGAACACCCACAGTGCGGAACACCCACAGTGCGGAACACCCACAGTGCGGAACACCCACAGTGTGGAACACCCACAGTGTGGAACACCCACAGTGCGGAACACCCACAGTGTGGAACACCCACAGTGTGGAACACCCACAGTGCGGATCACCCACAGTGTGGAACACCCACAGTGTGGAACACCCACAGTGCGGAACACCCACAGTATGGAACACCCACAGTATGGAACACCCACAGTGTGGAACACCCACAGTATGGAACACCCACAGTGTGGAACACCCACAGTGTGGAACACCCACAGTGTGGAACACCCACAGTGTGGAACACCCACAGTATGGAACACCCACAGTGTGGAACACCCACAGTATGGAACACCCACAGTGTGGAACACCCACAGTGTGGAACACCCCACAGTGTGGAACACCCACAGTGTGGATCACCCCACAGTGTGGAACACCCACAGTGTGGATCACCCACAGTGTGGAACACCCACAGTGTGGAACACCCACAGTGTGGAACACCCACAGTATGGAACACCCACAGTGTGGAACACCCACAGTATGGAACACCCACAGTGTGGAACACCCACAGTGTGGAACACCCCACAGTGTGGAACACCCACAGTGTGGATCACCCACAGTGTGGAACACCCACAGTGTGGAACACCCACAGTGTGGAACACCCACCGTGTGCAACACCCACAGTGTGGAACACCCACAGTGTAGAACACCCACAGTGTGCAACACCCACAGTGTGGAACACCCACAGTGTGGAACACCCCACAGTGTGGAACACCCCACAGTGTGGAACACCCACAGTGTGGAACACCCACAGTGCGGAACACCCACAGTGCGGAACACCCACAGTGTGGAACACCCACAGTGTGGAACACCCACAGTGTGGAACACCCACAGTGTGGAACACCCACAGTGCGGAACACCCACAGTGTGGAACACCCACAGTGTGGAACACACACAGTGTGGAACACCCCACAGTGTGGAACACCCAGTGTGGAACACCCACAGTGTGGAACACCCACAGTGTGGAACACCCCAAAGTGTGGAACACCCACAGTGTGGAACACCCACAGTGTGGAACACCCACAGTGTGGAACACCCACAGTGCGGAACACCCACAGTGCGGAACACCCACAGTGTGTAACACCCACAGTGTGGAACACCCACAGTGTGGAACACCCACATTGTGGAACACCCACAGTGCGGAACACCCACAGTGCGGAACACCCACAGTGCGGAACACCCACAGTGTGGAACACCCACAGTGTGGAACACCCACATTGTGGAACACCCACAGTGCGGAACACCCACAGTGCGGAACACCCACAGTGTGGAACACCCACAGTGTGGAACACCCACAGTGCGGAACACCCACAGTGCGGAACACCCACAGTGTGGAACACCCACAGTGTGGAACACCCACAGTGCGGAACACCCACACTGTGGAACACCCACAGTGCGGAACACCCACAGTGCGGAACACCCACAGTGCGGAACACCCACAGTGCGGAACACCCACAGTGCGGAACACCCACAGTGCGGAACACCCACAGTGTGGAACACCCACAGTGTGGAACACCCACAGTGCGGAACACCCACAGTGTGGAACACCCACAGTGTGGAACACCCACAGTGCGGATCACCCACAGTGTGGAACACCCACAGTGTGGAACACCCACAGTGCGGAACACCCACAGTGTGGAACACCCACAGTGCGGAACACCCACAGTGCGGAACACCCACAGTGCGGAACACCCACAGTGCGGAACACCCACAGTGTGGAACACCCACAGTGTGGAACACCCACAGTGCGGAACACCCACAGTGTGGAACACCCACAGTGTGGAACACCCACAGTGTGGAACACCCACAGTGTGGAACACCCACACTGTGGAACACCCACAGTGTGGAACACCCACAGTGTGGAACACCCACAGTGTGGAACACCCACAGTGTGGAACACCCACAGTGTGGAACACCCACAGCGTGGAACACCCACAGTGTGGAACACCCACAGTGTGGAACACCCACAGTGTGGAACACCCACAGTGTGGAACACCCACAGTGCGGAACACCCACAGTGTGGAACACCCACACTGTGGAACACCCACAGTGTGGAACACCCACAGTGTGGAACACCCACAGTGTGGAACACCCACAGTGTGGAACACCCACAGTGTGGAACACTCACAGTGTGGAACACCCACAGTGTGGAACACCCACAGTGTGGAACACCCACAGTGTGGAACACTCACAGTGTGGAACACCCACAGTGTGGAACACTCACAGTGTGGAACACCCACAGTGTGGAACACCCACAGTGTGGAACACCCACAGTGTGGAACACCCACAGTGCGGAACACCCACAGTGTGGAACACCCACACTGTGGAACACCCACAGTGTGGAACACCCACAGTGTGGAACACCCACAGTGTGGAACACCCACAGTGTGGAACACTCACAGTGTGGAACACCCACAGTGTGGAACACTCACAGTGTGGAACACCCACACTGTGGAACACCCACAGTGTGGAACACCCACAGTGCGGAACACCCACAGTGTGGAACACCCACAGTGTGGAACACCCACAGTGTGGAACACCCACAGTGTGGAACACCCACAGTGTGGAACACCCACAGTGTGGAACACCCACAGTGTGGAACACCCACAGTGCGGAACACCCACAGTGTGGAACACCCACAGTGTGGAACACCCACAGTGTGGAACACCCCATAAAGCGAAAGATACATTTCCGGTACATAATTTGCATAATTTAAAAGTCAAGCAACTTGACCTTAATTTATGTAATTTTTTGGGGGGCACACAAAATAACTACCCCCTCCCCCCCCCCCCCCCTACCCCCTACCCCCACGTTGTCAAGCATTCATATAAGCAATTTACTCGTGAATTTGTGAAAAATATAATTAAGGCTTGTCTTCCCTGCACCTCCCTCCCCCCCCCCCCAAAAAAAAATACTACCCCCCCCCCCAAAAAAAAAAACTAATCAAATTATGTTGTTACTGCCTCGTCTAGTATTAATAATTACACTAAACGCGATTACATCGTGTTGACTATCCAGCGAATACCTGTTTTCGGGTAATGATAATACGCGCCTGTATGATATAACTCATCAATTACAATGCAATTATTGTACAATTATCATATAGCTAATCCAGCATTGGAGAGTTGTTTATAAATTTGCATTTGGTATTTCCCGTGGTCAGTGGGGGGGGATGGGGGGTTGTTTGGCTCGTTACTGCTAATGGGTTGATCCAGAGTTACGAGCGTGTGTTTCGCTTGCTATTTGTGGCTATAGGATCGGGCTCTCTCAGCTCCTGGGCTCCGTTTTTCTAGCCATCAGTTGTCTAACATAGTAAATTTACCCAGGATTGTTGCAGCTCCCAGGTACCTGTTTACGGTCAGATGAACTGAAGCATCGTGTGAAAGAAATTCTGCACATATGTTTCTGCCGCGACCAGGAATTGAACCCCGGGACCCTTTGGACAACAACATTCTGTGTGTGTGTGTGTGTGTGTGTGTGTGTGTGTGTGTGTGTGTGTGTGTGTGTGTGTGTGTGTGTGTGTGTGTGTGTGTGTGTGTGTATTCACCTAATTGTGCTTGCGGGGTTGAACTCTGCTCTTTCGGCACGCCTCTCAACTGTCAATCAACTGTTTCTACTACTACTACTACTATTTTTTTCCTCGGCGCACACACACACACACACACCCCAGGAAGCAGCCCGTGACAGCTGACTAACTCCCAGGTACCTATTTACTGCTAGGTAACAGAGGCATAGGGTGAAAGAAACTCTGCCCATCGTTTCTCGCCGGCGCCCGGGATCGATCCCGGGACCACAGGATCACGTGTAGCATGCTGTCGGCTCGGCCACCAGCTCCCTCGGAGCCGGTGGCCATGTTTGTGTGTGTGCGTGTACGTGTGTACGTGTGTGTGTGTACGTGTGTGTACGCACGAGTAAATCCCTTCCCTAAAAGCCAATTTACGAAATGCCAAGCCAAGAGATGTTTTCATTCTGAGTTCTTTAATAAATGCCAGGTAAAAAAAAAAAAATACTACTTGGAGAGAACGGAAATTAATCCCGACATAACTTAACAGTTCCCTCGACGATAAAGTTTCAGCCGAAAAAGAATATATATATAACTACCAACTTGCAAGAAACATGATGCAACGTTCACCTTTTTATTTGTTTACTTGCATATACAGAAAGGTATATGTATATGCATATATACATATGTATGTATGTATACATATATATAAAGGTATACGTCCAGGTATAGTGGGGGAGGGTTGAACTTCCTCCAGACATGACAGGGTAAAAATGAACCAATACAACATATCTTTCAGAACAAAATGGTTCAATAGAAGTTCTTTTCATTTATAAAGTTTTAAATCCTTGCGTCTTACCCTTTATCTTGTTATTTTTCATCTTGGCTTGTCTCTGGCCTCCACTATCGACTAAGTGGCTGCCAGAGGCGTTAACCTTCGGACAATAAACTTGATCACCGCGCTCTATCGCTTCCCTTATCGCTGACAGTCTCTAATGGCGGGGCGTCCTGGTGGCGGTGGTGGCGGGGCGTCCTGGTGGCGGTGGTGGCGGGGCGTCCTGGTGGCGGTGGTGGCGGGGCGTCCTGGTGGTGGTGGTGGTGGTGACGGGGCGTCCTGATGGTGGTGGTGGTGGCGGGGCGTCCTGGTGGCGGTGGTGGCGGGGCGTCCTGGTGGTGGTGGTGGTGGTGACGGGGCGTCCTGATGGTGGTGGTGGTGGCGGGGCGTCCTGGTGGCGGTGGTGGCGGGGCGTCCTGGTGGCGGGGCGTCCTGGTGGCGGTGGTGGCGGGGCTTCCTGGTGGTGGTGGTGGTGGTGGTGGTGGCGGGGCGTCCTGGTGGTGGTGGTGGTGGTGGTGGCGGGGCGTCCTGGTGGTGGTGGTGGTGGTGGTGGCGGGGCGTCCTGGTGGTGGTGGTGGTGGCGGGGCGTCCTGGTGGTGGTGGTGGTGGCGGGGCGTCCTGGTGGTGGTGGCGGTGGCGGGGCGTCCTGGTGGTGGTGGTGGCGGGGCGTCCTGGTGGTGGTGGTGGTGGCGGGGCGTCCTGGTGGTGGTGGCGGTGGCGGGGCGTCCTGGTGGTGGTGGTGGCGGGGCGTCCTGGTGGTGGTGGTGGTGGCGGGGCGTCCTGGTGGTGGTGGTGGTGGCGGGGCGTCCTGGTGGTGGTGGTGGTGGTGGGGCGTCCTGGTGGTGGTGGTGGTGGTGGGGCGTCCTGGTGGTGGTGGTGGTGGCGGGGCGTCCTGGTGGTGGTGGTGGCGGGGCGTCCTGGTGGTGGTGGTGGTGGCGGGGCGTCCTGGTGGTGGTGGTGGTGGCGGGGCGTCCTGGTGGTGGTGGTGGCGGGGCGTCCTGGTGGTGGTGGTGGTGGCGGGGCGTCCTGGTGGTGGTGGTGGTGGTGGTGGGGCGTCCTGGTGGTGGTGGTGGTGGCGGGGCGTCCTGGTGGTGGTGGTGGTGGTGGTGGTGGTGGTGGTGGCGGGGCGTCCTGGTGGCGGTGGTGGCGGGGCGTCCTGGTGGTGGTGGTGGCGGGGCGTCCTGGTGGTGGTGGTGGTGGTGGTGGTGTTGGTGGTGGTGGTGGTGGCGGGGCGTCCTGGTGGCGGTGGTGGCGGGGCGTCCTGGTGGTGGTGGTGGCGGGGCGTCCTGGTGGTGGTGGCGGGGCGTCCTGGTGGTGGTGGTGGTGGGGCGTCCTGGTGGTGGTGGTGGTGGTGGGGCGTCCTGGTGGTGGTGGTGGCGGGGCGTCCTGGTGGTGGTGGTGGTGGTGGTGGTGGTGGTGGTGGCGGAGCGTCCTGGTGGCGGTGGTGGCGGGGCGTCCTGGTGGTGGTGGTGGTGGTGGTGGTGGTGGTGGTGGCGGGGCGTCCTGGTGGCGGTGGTGGCGGGGCGTCCTGGTGGTGGTGGTGGTGGGGCGTCCTGGTGGCGGTGGTGGCGGGGCGTCCTGGTGGTGGTGGTGGCGGGGCGTCCTGGTGGTGGTGGTGGCGGGGCGTCCTGGTGGTGGTGGTGGCGGAGCGTCCTGGTGGTGGTGGTGGCGGGGCGTCCTGGTGGTGGTGGTGGCGGAGCGTCCTGGTGGTGGTGGTGGCGGGGCGTCCTGGTGGTGGTGGTGGCGGAGCGTCCTGGTGGTGGTGGTGGCGGTGGTGGCGGGGCGTCCTGGTGGTGGTGGTGGCGGGGCGTCCTGGTGGTGGTGGTGGCGGGGCGTCCTGGTGGTGGTGGTGGCGGGGCGTCCTGGTGGTGGTGGTGGCGGGGCGTCCTGGTGGTGGTGGTGGCGGGGCGTCCTGGTGGTGGTGGTGGCGGGGCGTCCTGGTGGTGGTGGTGGTGGCGGGGCGTCCTGGTGGCGGTGGTGGCGGGGCGTCCTGGTGGCGGGGCGTCCTGGTGGCGGTGGTGGCGGGGCGTCCTGGTGGCGGGGCGTCCTGGTGGTGGTGGTGGCGGGGCGTCCTGGTGGCGGTGGTGGCGGGGCGTCCTGGTGGTGGTGGTGGTGGTGGCGGGGCGTCCTGGTGGCGGTGGTGGCGGGGCGTCCTGGTGGCGGTGGTGGCGGGGCGTCCTGGTGGTGGTGGCGGGGCGTCCTGGTGGTGGTGGTGGTGGCGGGGCGTCCTGACGGTGGTGGTGGTGGTGGTGGTGGTTTTGGGGCGTCCTGACGGTGGTGGTGGTGGCGGGGTGTCCTGGTGGTGGTGGTGGTGGGGCGTCCTGGTGGCGGTGGTGGTGGCGGGGCGTCCTGGTGGTGGTGGTGGCGGGGCGTCCTGGTGGTGGTGGTGGTGGTGGTGGCGGGGCGTCCTGGTGGTGGTGGTGGCGGTGGTGGCGGTGGTGGTGGTGGTGGCGGTGGTGGTGGCGGGGCGTCCTGGTGGCGGTGGTGGCGGGGCGTCCTGGTGGTGGTGGTGGCGGGGCGTCCTGGTGGTGGTGGTGGCGGGGCGTCCTGGTGGTGGTGGTGGCGGTGGTGGCGGTGGTGGCGGGGCGTCCTGGTGGTGGTGGTGGCGGGGCGTCCTGGTGGTGGTGGTGGCGGGGCGTCCTGGTGGTGGTGGTGGTGGCGGGGCGTCCTGGTGGTGGTGGTGGTGGCGGGGCGTCCTGGTGGTGGTGGTGGCGGTGGTGGCGGGGCGTCCTGGTGGTGGTGGTGGCGGTGGTGGCGGGGCGTCCTGGTGGCGGTGGTGGCGGGGCGTCCTGGTGGTGGTGGTGGTGGTGGTGGCGGGGCGTCCTGGTGGTGGTGGTGGTGGCGGGGCGTCCTGGTGGTGGTGGTGGCGGTGGTGGCGGTGGTGGTGGTGGCGGTGGTGGCGGGGCGTCCTGGTGGTGGTGGTGGTGGCGGGGCGTCCTGGTGGTGGTGGTGGCGGTGGTGGCGGTGGTGGTGGTGGTGGTGGGGCGTCCTGGTGGTGGTGGTGGCGGGGCGTCCTGGTGGCGGTGGTGGCGGGGCGTCCTGGTGGTGGTGGTGGCGGGGCGTCCTGGTGGCGTTGGCGGCGGGGCGTCCTGACGGTGGTGGTGGCGGGGCGTCCTGGTGGCGGTGGTGGCGGGGCGTCCTGACGGTGGTGGTGGCGGGGCGTCCTGACGGTGGTGGTGGTGGTGGTGGGGCGTCCTGGTGGTGGTGGTGGCGGGGCGTCCTGGTGGTGGTGGCGGGGCGTCCTGACGGTGGTGGTGGCGGGGCGTCCTGACGGTGGTGGTGGTGGTGGGGCGTCCTGGTGGTGGTGGTGGTGGTGGTGGGCGTCTGGTGGTGGTGGTGGTGGGGCGTCCTGGTGGTTATGGTGGTGGTGGTGGGGCGTCCTGGTGGTTATGGTGGTGGTGGCGGGGCGTCCTGACGGTGGTGGTGGTGGCGGGGAGTCCTGGTGGTGGTGGCGGGTGTCCTGGTGGTGGTGGTGGTGGCGGGGCGTCCTGGTGGTGGTGGTGGCGGGGCGTCCTGGTGGTGGTGGCGGGGCGTCCTGGTGGTGGTGGTGGTGGCGGGGCGTCCTGACGGTGGTGGTGGTGGTGGCGGGGCGTCCTGACGGTGGTGGTGGTGGTGGCGGGGCGTCCTGACGGTGGTGGTGGTGGTGGCGGGGCGTCCTGACGGTGGTGGTGGTGGTGGTGGTGGCGGGGCGTCCTGGTGGCGGTGGAGGCGGGGCGTCCTGGTGGCGGTGGTGGTGGCGGGGCGTCCTGGTGGCGGTGGTGGTGGCGGGGCGTCCTGGTGGCGGCGGTGGCGGCGGGGCTTCCTGGCGGCGACATTCTGAACCACCGAACAACACAAAACTTTGTCTGGTGTCGATAATAAATTAACGAAAAAGGCAATAATCTTATTTATATAAAAAAACAAAGTTGACTCAACAACCGTTACTGATACCGTTAACAACAACGGAACTGCCGTTGGCGAATTACTGCAAACGCCCAAATGTGGCGTATTTTTTCTTTTATATCTTTAACTACAGATTTCTCCCACCTCGGAATCCTGAATTTCGGACATATATGTTTCCCATTAGTTTCCTAAAAACCTTTCCTTCGTAAGGCGGGCGGTGAGCAGTTTACCCAAATGGTGAGACGAGCAGTTTACCCAAGTGGTGAGGCGAGGAGTTTACCCAAATGGTGAGACGAGCAGTTTACCCAAGTGGTGAGGCGAGGAGTTTACCCAAGTGGTGAGACGAGGAGTTTACCCAAGTGGTGAGACGAGGAGTTTACCCAAGTGGTGAGACGAGGAGTTTACCCAAGTGGTGAGACGAGGAGTTTACCCAAGTGGTGAGACGAGGAGTTTACCCATGTGGTGAGACGAGGAGTTTACCCAAGTGGTGAGGCGAGGAGTTTACCCAAGTGGTGAGACGAGGGGTTTACCCAAGTGGTGAGACGAGGAGTTTACCCAAGTGGTGAGACGAGGAGTTTACCCAAGTGGTGAGACGAGGAGTTTACCCATGTGGTGAGACGAGGAGTTTACCCAAGTGGTGAGGCGAGCAGTTTACCCAAGTGGTGAGACGAGGGGTTTACCCAAGTGGTGAGACGAGGAGTTTACCCAAGTGGTGAGACGAGGAGTTTACCCAAGTGGTGAGACGAGGAGTTTACCCATGTGGTGAGACGAGGAGTTTACCCAAGTGGTGAGGCGAGCAGTTTACCCAAGTGGTGAGGCGAGCAGTTTACCCAAGTGGTGAAGCGAGCAGTTTACCCAAGTGGTGAGGCGAGCACTGGTACAGCAGCAATAGAAGTGGATGGAACAGGAAGGAACATATCGTGACTGTTTATGCGCGCACAAAGAGAGAGAGAAAGAGAGAGAAAGAGAGAGAAAGAGAGAGAGAGAGAGAGAGAGAGAGAGAGAGAGAGAGAGAGAGAGAGAGAGAGAGAGAGAGAGAGAGAGAGAGAGAGAGAGAGAGAGAGAGCAAGGAAAATATTATTCCCCAGCATGCTTCACAAGAGGATTTCTTTGCCACTTGACACAAAAAAAGTAAACACTTAAAACTCTCACTTGATTGTCGCTCTGTGTATACCGTTAACAGCCGGACACAACGGCCGTTAACGGTCCGTATCTTCGTCTGTTCGTTCACCTGTGGTGGACAGAACAGATTTTCCTGCACTAATATGCGTTTAAGGTAATTAAATAAAATTAACTTTTATAACGTAACAGACACCGGTCAGTCTAAATGGGATATAGACTAACCTCAAGACTGGCTCCTTCATCCACTACGAACACACAAGGACCTCAAAAACCCTCCTCCAACTGTTCCAAATACATCTGCTGACCTCAAAAACCCTCCTCCAACTGTTCTAAATACATCTGCGGACCTCAAAAACCCTCCTCCAACCGTTCCAAATACATCTGCTGACCTCAAAAACCCTCCTCCAACTGTTCCAAATACATCTGCTGACCTCAAAAACCCTCCTCCAACTGTTCTAAATACATCTGCGGACCTCAAAAACCCTCCTCCAACCGTTCCAAATACATCTGCTGACCTTAAAAACCCTCCTCCAACTGTTCTAAATACATCTGCGGACCTCAAAAACCCTCCTCCAACTGTTCCATATACATCTGCGGACCTCAAAAACCCTCCTCCAACTGTTCTAAATACATCTGCGGACCTCAAAAACCCTCCTCCAACTGTTCCATATACATCTGCGGACCTCAAAAACCCTCCTCCAACTGTTCCATATACATCTGCGGACCTCAAAAACCCTCCTCCAACTGTTCTAAATACATCTGCGGACCTCAAAAACCCTCCTCCAACCGTTCCAAATACATCTGCGGACCTCGTAAAACCTTCCCCCAACACCTTTGCTCAGGCAAATCTAATAAAACTTTTTCTTAACGCCTCTAAAATAAACTGGCCAGCTCTAAGCTAACAAAAACCGAATCTTTCCTTACTTTAGAGGAGTGGTGGAGGAAGGGGTAATGCAACAGGGAAGGAAAAGTAATAGAAGAAGGAAGTGGAGTAATGAAGAGGGGGGGAAGGGAAGTAATGAAGAGGGGGGAAGGGAAGTAATGAAGAGGAGAAGGGGAGTACTGTAACATCAGATGGATAATCTTGGAAGATGAGAGAAGGGAGAATAATGCAAGATGGGAGAGTGGAGGGAGTAACGCAAGAAGAAGGGGGGAGGCAGAGGAGGAAAAGGTAGTAGAGGAGAGATAGAGAATAGAGGTGGAACCACTAAGAGGAGACTGAAATTGGGTGAAAAATAAAACTGAACCACTGACTCACGAAGTCACGAGGAGCGTATGTGTGTTCGACTGTTGCTATTGCTGCTAAACTTGCTGTTTTTTCTGTCGGAATTGTGACGCAGTTTTGCTGCTGTTCGCGTCGAATGAATTCTGTATTGCCGTTATGTCAACCTCCCTAATGGTTCTAGCCACAGGTGATTTTGCTGCAGCGTTTCTGCTGTGAACGGATAATTTTGCTACCGTCGTTGTGTTCACGCAGCCTTGGCTGCAGGTGTAGGGACACACCTGCAGCGCACGCAGGTCTGGCCCACAGCAGGCGCCCACACCTGCTATTTACCTCGTCCCTACTAATGAGTGCTGCCTTTGGTCCTCGGCACAAAAGCTTCGGACGATCACAAACAAACTTTTACAGAGACTCCCGGGATAAGAGATGCGCTTAGGGGGAGGAGGAGGAAGAGGAGGCTAACCGACAGCAGTGCCCAAGAGCTCCTCCCCCATCTGCTCCACATGGTATCCTCGACCTTACTGCGTTATTCCCCCAAGTCCCCTGTCTTCCCCCTCACCCCCTCCCCTTACCCAGCGAGCCTACTCTACAACTTCATTATTCCCGGCATTACTAATCAAATCTAACTTTTTTTTCCTTTTAATTTTTTCTACTTAAGTTTTCAGGTAATTTTCCCATTCTCTGGATATGGATAATTATAACTGCGGATTATTAGACCTGTGAGAAAATAAAAATGCTTTCATGCTTGCGCTGTTTCAGCATTTCAAACACGGCTAAGCAGATGATCTACATGTTTGTATTCTACCTGCATTATGCTATCTTGTATCCTGTATTCTATTTTTCTTCTATTTAGTTGTATTCTATCTTCGCTTGTCATTCTTAAACATATATTGTTTTAATTCTGGAAAGTACAAACCCTTATGACGATGTTGGTATAACTCAAGAAGGTTCAGTGCTGTGGATGACGCTTGCTTGTAGCAACGGTGTGACGCCTGCTTGTAGCAACGGTGTGACGCTTGCTTGTAGCAACGGTGTGACGCTTGCTAGTAGCAACGGTGTGACGCTTGCTTGTAGCAACGGTGTGACGCCTGCTTGTAGCAACGGTGTGACGCCTGCTTGTAGCAACGGTGTGACGCTTGCTTGTAGCAACGGTGTGACGCTTGCTTGTAGCAACGGTGTGACGCTTGCTAGTAGCAACGGTGTGACGCTTGCTAGTAGCAACGGTGTGACGCTTGCTTGTAGCAACGGTGTGACGCTTGCTAGTAGCAACGGTGTGACGCTTGCTTGTAGCAACGGTGTGACGCTTGCTAGTAGCAACGGTGTGACGCTTGCTTGTAGCAACGGTGTGACGCTTGCTTGTAGCAACGGTGTGACGCCTGCTTGTAGCAACGGTGTGACGCTTGCTTGTAGCAACGGTGTGACGCTTGCTTGTAGCAACGGTGTGACGCTTGCTTGTAGCAACGGTGTGACGCTTGCTTGTAGCAACGGTGTGACGCCTGCTTGTAGCAACGGTGTGACGCCTGCTTGTAGCAACGGTGTGACGCTTGCTTGTAGCAACGGTGTGACGCTTGCTTGTAGCAACGGTGTGACGCTTGCTAGTAGCAACGGTGTGACGCTTGCTAGTAGCAACGGTGTGACGCTTGCTTGTAGCAACGGTGTGACGCTTGCTTGTAGCAACGGTGTGACGCTTGCTTGTAGCAACGGTGTGACGCTTGCTTGTAGCAACGATGTGACGCTTGCTTGTAGCAACGGTGTGACGCTTGCTAGTAGCAACGGTGTGACGCTTGCTTGTAGCAACGGTGTGACGCTTGCTTGTAGCAACGGTGTGACGCCTGCTTGTAGCAACGGTGTGACGCTTGCTTGTAGCAACGGTGTGACGCCTGCTTGTAGCAACGGTGTGACGCCTGCTTGTAGCAACGGTGTGACGCCTGCTTGTAGCAACGGTGTGACGCCTGCTTGTAGCAACGGTGTGACGCTTGCTTGTAGCAACGGTGTGACGCCTGCTTGTAGCAACGGTGTGACGCCTGCTTGTAGCAACGGTGTGACGCTTGCTTGTAGCAACGGTGTGACGCCTGCTTGTAGCAACGGTGTGACGCCTGCTTGTAGCAACGGTGTGACGCTTGCTTGTAGCAACGGTGTGACGCTTGCTAGTAGCAACGGTGTGACGCTTGCTAGTAGCAACGGTGTGACGCCTGCTTGTAGCAACGGTGTGACGCTTGCTTGTAGCAACGGTGTGACGCCTGCTTGTAGCAACGGTGTGACGCTTGCTAGTAGCAACAGTGTGACGCTTGCTAGTAGCAACGGTGTGACGCTTGCTTGTAGAAGCGGGCGTCACACCATTTCTGTGTGTCCGTGCCTCTGACGACCTAAAATAACCTGGTTTTTCTCCCTTAAACAACCCCCCCCCCCCGCGCTGGGCCTCTCGTAATCAGTAATACTGTCCTAGTGATTTGTTGTGGTCTACAAATTAATTTAATTCTTGCCAAATGTCTTTCAAAAGACTTCCTTGTGTTACGAGAGAACTCTTCCATCTGGACAGTGTCACATCTATATACTCCAAGTTGGTTGTCTGGCGAGTCTACCAGCCCGTTCTCTCAACTAATGCGTCTCATTTTGTACGTTCTGGTGGCCAACGAACAAATTATAATGTAATATAAAAAAGTAACGGCTCGCAAAAACTCACGTTTTCTATGTCTCGGTAGGTAGGTAGCTAAAAATAAAAAAAATCCCCATCATACAGGATGGCTAGTCATAGAGAGGCCTGTGATCAGTGGTCTGAAATGGCAAACTTTGGGTGCATTATGAGGATATCCTCAAGAGCTAATGATTGCAACGCTCCAGGTACCGCATGCAAGGGCGGGGTCTGAAAGGTCTAATAACTGGGCATTCGGTGATGTAGTGTGGGAGATCATGCCGCAGTTCCTGCTCACAGAGTTTGTACCTGGAGTGCTCAGGATTGGGAGATCCGTCACCTGTAGCCACCTGCCACAGGTAATGGTAACCCAACCTGATCCTGGCAACCACTGTGTCGCACAGTCTGGCCCACGTTTTGTGCTGCCCAAAGGCGTATGCCTTTCCGTTGGAGACTTTCAGCGCCGTGGAGAGGGGGGACCTGCTGCCTGGGTAACAGCTTCTCCCCCGTATCAACCTACCCTGGCTTTGCGCCCTGGAGAGGCCACTCCAGACCAGGCCGACATCAGAGCGCAACTCCATAGTCTCCTGAGACTGATGGATGCCTACTATACACAGGTATAGCATCTAAATTCATAGAGCTTTGTACTGGTGCTTTCAATCGTAAATGTCTTACGTTCGAATTTAACCATATATAATCTTATCATTGTGACCTTTGCTTTCTACAGTCTTAGTTGTAGACATACTATGCGCTGTTCAGTGCCATAGCTCTCATTTTGAGACTTAGATGAGAAAGACGGCGTATCCCTGAAAACAAATAACGTAACCACACCGGGTACATTTTAACATTGTTCTATCAACGTAAAAATAGTGTACGCAACGTCGTGTGCCCAACATGTGCCCCCACTGAGTACAAGGCCAGGTCAGATACCGCCCCGCGGAGGCATTGATCCCTTGAATCAATACAAGGTAAACACAGGTAATGATGAATGAGATATAAGGATTGAATAACATTACACCACAAGATTCAACATTCAGAGCACATTTATCACAGCGAACACAACACTCTGATACAGGCAGGGTGCACAAGTACAGTCTATCCAGCATTCATATTCAGAATACAAAATTTTATTTATAAAATGGTTGTACATTGATAACTGACTTGATTTAACACAATCCAAGTACATTATACATTTATACAAGTATAAATTAATAATAATTGCCTAGCACTGATTATTTTAATTGTACCCTATATATCATACCCAGTCTCCATAACTATTCAACCCGTTCTCACAAATTCGTAAAGTCAATATTGACTTATTAACTACGTGCATAGGTGATATACTAAACACAATAGATACCCTTAAAAAGATTCATAGAAAACACCATCCTTACCTAACCTTGTTAGTATCTTAAGATAAGCATCTTATTGCTTCGTAATTACAATTATTACTTAACCTATACCTATTATAGGTTAGGTAATAATTGTAATTACGAAGCAATAAGATGCTTATCTTAACATACTAAGTAGGTTAGGTAAGGTCGGTGTTTTCTATGAACCTTTTTAAGGGTATCTATTATGTTAAGTATGTCACCTATGCACGTAGTTAATAAGTCAATATTGACTATACGAATTTGCGAGAACGGGTTGAACTATTATAGTGTTCATATATAAAATCAAAATATAACAATAATAATAATATCGAAGGACCAGGACGCTACTTAAGGTAATTACCAGGTGATCACTGATAAAGTATTTAATGTAATTATCAGCAGGAAAGTGGTTAAATTATCAGAGGGGAAACTAAGGCAATAATCAGGCATAAAAGTGGAAACAAAAGAGCAAGAGGAATATACTGAAACCAACGCCGTTCATAGCATCAGATGGGATAAATACGAGGCAGGAGCCCAGGAGCTGGAGCCCGTTCTAAACATGCACACACACAAGGGGGTAGAAACACCTGTCATCTACTGTGTATATTGTTCTCGTCTTAAGTGAAAACAATTCACCAATTAAGTGAAATTAACAATTTCACTTAATTACAATTCACTTAATTAACAATTAAGTGAAAAAATATCATTTTCACCACCACTCGAATGTTAATGTGAAAATACAACAGAGATTGTATTTTCTGGTGTGTTAATAATACACCAGAATTATTAACGAATGAAATACAAAGAGAAAAACGAAAGTGCAAATGACCAGAAATAAAGAAAAGAGACAAACGACGAAGAATTTTTGAAGCGTGAAAATAAAAAATAAAAGTGACTGAATATGAAGCCGAAAAAAAATTAAGAGAAATGGATAACATGAAAAAAAAAAGTTTAGAAAAAATATAAAAAAAATATATATATATAAAATGGGCTCAATAGAACTGGAAACGAGAATGGTTTCAGTTTTCCATTGTCGGGGAGAGGTACCATGTTAAGACTTATAGACCAGGGGGCCCCACGACTAACATTCTGCAGGATGCTACCCACAACAGTCGCCTGACTCCCGGGTCAAAAGTAACTGTAAGATGAGGCATCAGGTGTAAGGAAACTTGTCCCAACGTCTCGCCCTGATTGGCAGTGGAACACGGGGCTACTTACTCGGTAATGATTCGCTAAGCTGCGCTACTTACCAAGTCCCAGAAGGGTAAAGAAAAGGTATAAGAAAACTTGCTTATTAACTTGCCAGTCCTTTAAGTATAAACTAAGTCAAGTACTTTGTGTGTGTGTGTGTGTGTGTGTGTGTGTGTGTGTGTGTGTGTGTGTGTGTGTGTGTGTGTGTGTGTGTGTGTGTGTGTATGTGTGTGTGTGTATGTGTGTGTGTGTGTGTGTGTGTGTGTGTGTGAGGCGGGTCGAAAGAACCAGACCTCAACACTCGCATGCACAACTAGGTGAATACATACTCACACATCCAACACACACATGCTACGAGCTATTAGCTCGATTCTGCAGGCACAAAATGGTAAAATGCATGAAAACACACACACACACACACACACACACACACACACACACACACACACACACACACACACACTCCAAGACACACACACACACACACACACACACACACACACACCAAGACACACACAACACACACCTACACACACATGCAACATAATACTCCCCACACACACACACACACACACACACCTACACACACATGCAACATAATACTCCCACACACACACACAACACCCACCCACACCTCCCAAAGACCACAGGGTGGCAGGGAAGAACGAACATCATTGAGCCCTTCGTAAAAACAGATAATAGACAGCTGCAGCTGACAGGAGGCAGGAAATACGAGAGGGTGAGTGTGCAGGCAGAGAAAACACAGCCCAGAGGAGACACCCAGAGACCAGACACCGAGAACTAATACACAGGAACACAGGAGGGAATAAGGAGAGTTAAAAATAAAATAGGAACGGTGGAGAGTAGAAAGATAATATCTTTCTACTCTCTCATACCTAAAGAAAAGGTGATATCTTACCTGCAAAAAAGGTGATATCTTACCTGCAAAAAAGGTGATATCTTACCTGCAAAAAAGGTGATATCTTACCTGCAAAAAACATTATCAAATATAATGTAGAATATAATAAGCAGGTGTCTGTTGGTAAAGGTGATATGAGAGGTCAATGTGGAGGGTTCAGGACCAAAATGCTTAAGTTAAAAGTTATATTTTAATAAAATAAATTCTTTTGAACTTTAAGAACAACAAGCTCGCTATTAGAGATACTTAAGATAAGTGTATTGACTCAGTATTTACCTGTTACTAGCAATATATCTATTGATACCTGCTTAATCCTTCGCTTAATATTAGCAGCATCCAGCCCTGTGTATTTGTGTTTAAGAAAGCTGTTATGGGCAGCGAACCGTCACCTTCAATCAAGGCAACTCTCAACTTGTTTCTCTAAAGAGGAAAATTGCGAGAAACTACAGAACTGTGGACAAATGATGCCGGATGTGTATTTAGGATTGCCATCAGATATCACAAGTTATGGGGGCGGGGGAGACGTTTGACAAGCAGGAGGTTTCCTGTCCCTATCGAGGCCACTAGAGACCGTGGACCTCTGGTAAATTTAGTTCATAAAGAGCCAGCGACCTTACTTTGACTCTGGCCGTTCTTTTAACTTGCCACTCCGTTAAAAATACAACCTAACCAGAAACGTACGTACCCAAGCAACCCATCTAACCTATCGAGTCCGATGCATAGAAAACGAAGATATTTGTGAGCTGTTACTTATCATAGTAGGATGCGTTTGTAACGTAAAAAACGCTACCTAATAATTAAGAGGATGGGATGCTTGACCAATACAAAATTAAACTGGAGAAAATGTCCAGACAGACATACTACCATACTGGACCCGGAGCTTAGAGGTACGAGCTATGAGGAAAGATCAAGCACACTAAACCTCACGTCACTGGAAGAGAAAAGAACCAAAAAGAGATATGATCACCACATACACAGTACTCCGAGGGACTGACAGGGTATATCTTGAGTTGATTTCGGGGCTTTAGTGTCCCCGCGGCCCGGTCCTTGACCAGGCCTCCACCCCCAGGAAGCAGCCCGTAACAGCTGACTAACACCCAGGTACCTATTTACTGCTTGGTAACAGGGGCATTCAGAGTGAAAGAAACTTTGCCCATTTGTTTCTGCCTCGTGCGGGAATCGAACCTGCGCCACAGAATTACGAGTCCTGCGCGCTATCCACCAGGCTACGAGGCCCCCCGGGTAGACAGGTAAACTAGAAACAAGTAGAGAGGTTTGACCTTAGGTCCTGTGGGGTCAGTGTCACAGCGGCCCTAATCCCTAAGTAGGACTTCCTGTTGGATTGTCTGATCAGCCAGACTGTTGGTGCCAGCTGCTCACAATCCCACACACTTAATAACAGCCTGATTGATAACGTGATCTTTGGAGGCGTTTATCAAGATCTCTGTAACAGCAGCAGCAGTAACAACAGAAGCCGTAGAATTCAATACAGCCAGGAGCACCATGCAACAGCAAGCAGGAACAGCAAGCAGGAGGAGCAGCAACAGCAGCAGCAGTAACAACACGGGAAGCCAAACCAACAGAAACAGTACAATCCAACACAGCCAGGAGCACCATGCAGCAGCAAGGAGGAACAGGAGCAGCAGCAAGCAGGAGCAGGAAAAAGAAACAGCAGCAAACAGGAACAGCAAGCAGGAGCAGCAGCAGAAGCAGCAAGCAGGAGCAGGAAAGGCATCAGCAGCAAACAGGAACAGCAAGCAGGAGCAGCAGCAGAAGCAGCAAGCAGGAGCAGGAAAGGTATCAGCAGCAAACAGGAGCAGCAGCAGAAGCAGCAAGCAGGAGCAGGAGCAAAAGCAGCAAGCAGCAAGCAGGAGCAGCATCAGCAGGCCGCAACAGCAGTCATGACAACCATATTTCAGGTGTCAGGGAGAGAAAATAATCCCCCAGAACCTGGCAAGGCAAAGTGGTCACTGTGCTGATGCTTACAATATGAGTTGTGTCTGCCTGGAGTACAGGCACCATATATGCCTGTATGAGTGTATACACGTAGGCATGTGTGTACGTATGCATGTATAACTATGTATGAATGTATGTACAAATAAATGTAAAAATATGTATGCAAATATTCACGTGCGTGCGAGAATGGGGGGGGGGGAAGGGGTAAAGGCTGATGGAAGTCATATATCTCTGAGCTTATATATCTTATATAAGGAGTCTTAACATATACCTATATAACATACACCGCGTATAAACAGTAGCTATTATTATTATTATTATTATTATTATTATTATTATTATTATTATTATTATACATAAAGAACTCACACTAATGTAAGATATATCAATGGAAACATAAATTATTAATATTATTATTATTGAGCAAATCCGTAGGAGCAGTGATGAGGGTTCGAACCTATTCGTTGGGTGTTCCCAGGCACACGCTATAGCCGACTAGACCACGACATGGTCAAAAGGATTAACTCCTAGGGTACTACTGCACCCTTTAGGGTTCCTGAGGCTTAAACTCACGAAGCCTTACACCTCCCTACTTCTCCCCTATTTAACCATCTCCCTCCCTTAATACGTTCTTCTTTTCTCCCTCCCCGATAAGAGGGGAGGTGGGGAAGGAACAGAAGAATGGAAATAGTTCAGAAATGGAAATAAAGTATGATAGCAATTGGGCTCCTTCATCCCTTCTTGCCCTCTTGAATCCATCATCTCACCCCCCCCCTTCCTCTTGCCCTCTTGAATCCATCATCTCACCCCCCCCCTTCCTCTTGCCCTCTTGAATCCATCATCTCACCCCCCCCCCCTTCCTCTTGTTCTCTTGAATCCATCATCTCAACCCCCCCCCTTCCTCTTGCCCTCTTGAATCCATCATCTCACCCCCCCCCTTCCTCTTGCCCTCTTGAATCCATCATCTCACCCCCCCCCCCTTTATCTTGCCCTCTTGAATCCATCATCTCACCCCCTCGCCCCTCTTCCTCTTGCCCTCTTCCAGACCTGTCCAAACATCGCCTTCTTCACCTGAGCATACATCAATCAATCTCTCCGTCTGCTGCCACAACATCTCCACTTACGAAGTCAACCAAGTGTCGGTGAGCAGGGGCAGACGCCCTCACTGCCTGCCACCCCTCACTGCCTGCCACCCCTCACTGCCTGCCACCCCTCACTGCCTGCCACCCCACACAGCCTGCCACCCCTCACTGCCTGCCACCTCTCACTGCCTGCCACCCCTCACTGCCTGCCACCCCTCACTGCCTGCCACCCCTCACTGCCTGCCACCCCTAATTATTAATATTATTATTATTGAGCAAATCCGTAGGAGCAGTGATGAGGGTTCGAACCTATTCGTTGGGTGTTCCCAGGCACACGCTATAGCCGACTAGACCACGACATGGTCAAAAGGATTAACTCCTAGGGTACTACTGCACCCTTTAGGGTTCCTGAGGCTTAAACTCACGAAGCCTTACACCTCCCTACTTCTCCCCAATTTAACCATCTCCCTCCCTTAATACGTTCTTCTTTTCTCCCTCCCCGATAAGAGGGGAGGTGGGGAAGGAACAGAAGAATGGAAATAGTTCAGAAATGGAAATAAAGTATGATAGCAATTGGGCTCCTTCATCCCTTCTTGCCCTCTTGAATCCATCATCTCACCCCCCCCCCTTCCTCTTGCCCTCTTGAATCCATCATCTCACCCCCCCCCCCTTCCTCTTGCCCTCTTGAATCCATCATCTCACCCCCCCCCCTTCCTCTTGTTCTCTTGAATCCATCATCTCAACCCCCCCCCTTCCTCTTGCCCTCTTGAATCCATCATCTCACCCCCCCCCCTTCCTCTTGCCCTCTTGAATCCATCATCTCACCCCCCCCTTTATCTTGCCCTCTTGAATCCATCATCTCACCCCCTCGCCCCTCTTCCTCTTGCCCTCTTCCAGACCTGTCCAAACATCGCCTTCTTCACCTGAGCATACATCAATCAATCTCTCCGTCTGCTGCCACAACATCTCCACTTACGAAGTCAACCAAGTGTCGGTGAGCAGGGGCAGACGCCCTCACTGCCTGCCACCCCTCACTGCCTGCCACCCCTCACTGCCTGCCACCCCACACAGCCTGCCACCCCTCACTGCCTGCCACCCCTCACTGCCTGCCACCCCTCACTGCCTGCCACCCCTCACTGCCTGCCACCCCTCACTGCCTGCCACCCCTCACTGCCTGCCACCCCTCACTGCCTGCCACCCCACACAGCCTGCCACCCCTCACTGCCTGCCACCCCACACAGCCTGCCACCCCTCACTGCCTGCCACCTCTCACTGCCTGCCACCCCTCACTGCCTGCCACCCCACACTGCCTGCCACCCCTCACTGCCTGCCACCCCACACAGCCTGCCACCCCTCACTGCCTGCCACCCCACACAGCCTGCCACCCCTCACTGCCTGCCACCTCTCACTGCCTGCCACCCCTCACTGCCTGCCACCCCTCACTGCCTGCCACCCCTCACTGCCTGCCACCCCTCACTGCCTGCCACCCCACACAGCCTGCCACCCCTCACTGCCTGCCACCCCACACAGCCTGCCACCCCTCACTGCCTGCCACCTCTCACTGCCTGCCACCCCTCACTGCCTGCCACCCCACACTGCCTGCCACCCCTCACTGCCTGCCACCCCTCACTGCCTGCCACCTCTCACTGCCTGCCACGACTCACTGCCTGCCACCCCTCACTGCCTGCCACCCCACACAGCCTGCCACCACTCACTGCCTGCCACCCCTCACTGCCTGCCACCACTCACTGCCTGCCACCCCTCACTGCCTGCCACCCCTCACTGCCTGCCACCCCACACTGCCTGCCACCCCTCACTGCCTGCCACCTCTCACTGCCTGCCACCACTCACTGCCTGCCACCCCTCACTGCCTGCCACCCCTCACTGCCTGCAACCCCTCACTGCCTGCCACCCCTCACTGCCTGCCACCCCACACTGCCTGCCACCCCTCACTGCCTGCCACCACTCACTGCCTGCCACCCCACACAGCCTGCCACCCCACATTGCCTGCCACCCCTCACAGCCTGCCACCCCTCACAGCCTGCCACCCCTCACAGCCTGCCACCCCTCACAGCCTGCCACCCCACACTGCCTGCCACCCCACACAGCCTGCCACCCCTCACAGCCTGCCACCCCACACAGCCTGCCACCCCACACAGCCTGCCACCCCACATTGCCTGCCACCCCACACAGCCTGCCACCCCTCACAGCCTGCCACCCCTCACTGCCTGCCACCCCTCACAGCCTGCCACCCGTCACAGCCTGCCACCCCACACTGCCTGCCACCCCACACAGCCTGCCACCCCACACAGCCTGCCACCCCACACAGCCTGCCACCCTCACAGCCTGCCACCCCACACTGCCTGCCACCCCACACAGCCTGCCACCCCACACAGCCTGCCACCCCACACAGCCTGCCACCCTCACAGCCTGCCACCCCACACTGCCTGCCACCCCACACAGCCTGCCACCCCACACAGCCTGCCACCCCACACAGCCTGCCACCCCACACAGCCTGCCACCCCACACAGCCTGCCACCCCACACAGCCTGCCACCCCACACAGCCTGCCACCCTCATAGCCTGCCACCCCACACTGTCTGCCACCCCACACAGCCTGCCACCCCACACAGCCTGCCACCCCACACTGCCTGCCACCCCACACAGCCTGCCACCCCACACAGCCTGCCACCCCTCACTACCTGCCACCCCTCACTGCCTGCCACCCCTCACTGCCTGCCACCCCTCACAGCCTGCCACCCCACACAGCCTGCCACCCCACACTGCCTGCCACCCCTCACTGCCTGCCACCCCTCACAGCCTGCCACCCCACACAGCCTGCCACCCCTCACTGCCTGCCACCCCTCACAGCCTGCCACCCCACACAGCCTGCCACCCCACACTGCCTGCCACCCCTCACTGCCTGCCACCCCTCACAGCCTGCCACCCCACACAGCCTGCCACCCCACACAGCCTGCCACCCCACACAGCCTGCCACCCCACACAGCCTGCCACCCCACACAGCCTGCCACCTCTCCTCTAACATGGAGATACGTCAAAGAGTTATCAAGTGTCCAATAACACCAATGACGCTACTGGTCAGAAGACCAACGAGGCCACATTTGAGAAACTTTACCAAATTTGACAAACAAAATGGAATACAATCATCAACACACTGATGACCTCTAGGTTGGTGGTCTGGTCAACCAGGCTGTTAGACGTTGCCTCTCGCAGTCTCATGTAAGAATTACAGCCCGGCTTATCAGATTTCTTTTAAAGGTATTTATTCCTTCAATTTAGGACAGAAAACAGGAGATGCTTTTTTCCCCTCACAGGGTTGTAAACCCGTGGAACCGCCTACCCGTCTAAGCCGTAAACGCCAAAATTTTGGCTAAGTTTTAAAATACAGCTGGAAAAGATCACCAGGGGGCAAATGGGAGGACCTTTGACAAGCTGCCGGCTTCCTGTCCTCGTCGAGGCCAGTCGCATTAGTGGCACTAGGGTAAATTCAGGTAAAAATCAAGTTGAGTTGAACAGTAGAGCGACGGTCTCGCTTTATGCTGGTCGGCGTTCAATCCCCGACCATCCAAGTGGTTGGGCACCATTCCTTCCCCCCGTCCCATCCCACATCCTGACACTTCCCAGTGCTATATAAACGTAATGGCTTGGCGCTTCTCCTGATAGTTCGCTTCCCTTCTGAACACCGTGCAAGGTCGGGTAGCTATGCACTCACCCTTCAACAAAAATCATGGTTCAGCTCGTCATCGCGGCGTCAAAGGTCCCAAGGACCCCATCCACCCCCAACACACCTGCCCCTCAACAACATTGTTCCCACCCCCCCCCCTCCACACACACTACAGCGCCCCCCTGACAATCGAATCATCGACCCCCAACCCCCCAAAGCGTCTAGATCCCGCTGGCGAGCACAGTTGCTGGGCGAATACCTGGCACCCCCTCACTGTCTCCCTCCTCCTGCCTTGTCACCCTTCTACGGGCTCACCATAGCCCGTGCTACTTGGAGCTCTTTGTTCCAGGTAGCAAATCTTAAACAACAACAACAACCCTTCATAGTCACCACTCACCTTAGTTGTATTTGGGGGGGGGGGATGAGCTACGGCTGCTGGGTCCCGGCTCTCGACTTTCAATTAATATAGGTTTCAGAGCCTATTGAGCTCTGTTATATTTATATTAAACTCTGTGTATGGAGTCTGTCTCTTGCCACTTCTGCATTCTTCTGCGTTCCTTAGTGTATTCCAATTGTTCTCTACCCTAACACTGACAAGATTCTTCCTGATGTCTCTGAGGGTCATTTAGGTACTTCGTTTTCATCTATGTCTCCTTGTTCGTGAAATGTCCCTGATTAATGGTCCGTCCTCGTCTGCCCTGTTTATTTTTACAAGTATTTTATATGTGGTAATCAAGTCTCATGTGTGTCTTCTCTCTTGTTGAGTTGAGACTTTTATGTCGATGTTTGCAGATGATGCAAACTAATGAAGAGGGTTGATACAGATGAGGATTGTAAGATTCTCCAGGATGACTTTAATAGGTTGCAAAGCTGGTCCGAGAAATGGCTTCTAGAGCTCAAACTAACAAGTGCAAGGTGATGGAAATGGGAACAGGAGGCAGGAGACTAAGTCAGAACATCCTTCATAAACCTGAATAAGGAGGCTTTTTGATCACTATATACCGCCTATTCGAGGCCAGTCTTAAGAGTATGCCGCCCCATCTTGGAGCCCCCATTTAAAACAAATAAAACAAAAACATAATACTTAGAGGGACTGACAGGGTGAAAACATGGGAAATGTTTACAATGACTATCAATAAAACAAGGGGAGGGGGGGGGCACGGATGGTAGCTTGAAACTCAGATGTGTCATAGAGATGTTAGAAAGTTTTCCTTTAGCGTGAGGGAATGAGTAAATGGACCAACTTAAAGGAGCAGGTTGTAGAGGCAAACTCCATTCATAACTTTAAAATCAGGTATGACAGGGAAATAGGCCTTGAGTCATTGCACTAGATAATCAACGGCAAGAAAGGAGGGGGGTCCAAGAGCTAAAGCTCGGTCCTGCAGGCACAAATAGGTGAGTATATATACACACACAGGGGGGCCTGGTAGCCTGGTGGATAGCGCGCAGGGCTCGTAATTCTGTGGCCCAGGTTTGATTCCCGCACCAGGCAGAAACAAATGGGCAAAGTTTCTTTCACCCTGAATGCCCCTGTTATCTAGCAGTAAATAGGTACCTGGGAGTTAGTCAGCTGTCACGGGCTGTGTCCTGGTGTGTGTGTGTGTGTGGCGTGGAAAATAAAAGTAGTTAGTAAACAGTTGATTGACAGTTGAGAGGCGGGCCGAAAGAGCAGAGCTCAACCCCCGCAAACACAACTAGATGAATACAACTAGGTAAATACACAACATGTGTGGAACAAGTTAGGTGAGAAGGTGGTGGAGGCCAAGACCGCCAGTAGTTTCAAAGCGTTATATGACAAAGAGTGTTGGGAAGACGGGACACCACGAGCGTAGCTCTCATCCTGTAACTACACTTAGGTAATTACACACACACACCTACTTGATGACGGTTGAGAGGCGGGACCAAAGAGCCAGAGCTCAACCCCCGCAAACACAACTAGGTGAGTACACACACACAATTCTGTAAAGCAGGAGATGTTTAAAATTTCATCATTCATATTCAAGCAAAATCTATGTTTTCACCGTGTTAATTACCGCCCAGTTGTCTGGAACAGCGCGCGTCGTGGCCATCAGAGCCATGCACTATTTACAAATTTCTAACATTTTTCTTCGGAAGACTAGCGTAATTGTGGTGCGCTAATCTGAACCCTCCTACTGGCGCCTCCCGTGCGTGTGCGTGCGTACTCACCTAGTTGTGCATGAGTGGGTTGCGCTCTGCTCTTTCGGCCCGCCTCTCGACTGTCAATCAATCAACTGTTACTAATAACTTTTTTGTTCTTTATTTTTCCACACACACACACACACACACACACACACAGACACACACACACACACACACACACACACAGACACACACACACACACACACACACATACAAAAGCCTACAATTGACACAATTATTATCTTAACGCAGAAATCATTTAAATTTTGTATTATATTTTGTGCTGATTATTTTCGATGCTGTTGCTGATAGTGAAAATCACTTATATTACCTATATCATTACATTATAACAAACCATTATAACATTTTGTAACAAAACACAAAAAACAGCAAGAACATCACCATCAACAACAAGAGCACCAACACCCATAAAAGCACCATTAACAAAGGAAGCATTAACAACAGCAAAGCTAGGATCAACAACCAAAACCGGAGTATATGTAACAGCATTAACAGCAGCAGCAGCAGCAGCATTAACGACACTATCAACAGCAGCAGCAGCATTAACGACACTATCAACAGCAGCAGCAGCATTAACCACACTATCAACAGCAGCAGCAGCATTAACCACACTATCAACAGCAGCAGCAGCATTAACCACACTATCAACAGCAGCAGCAGCATTAACCACACTATCAACAGCAGCAGCAGCATTAACCACACTATCAACAGCAGCAGCAGCATTAACCACACTATCAACAGCAGCAGCAGCAACAACAGCAGAAGAGCAGCAACACGTGATGGCCGGACACTCCCCCTCCCTGCGGTGGGCCCTGGAGTCAGCATCTCCTATATATCAGCACGAGAGTAAACAACGTTGCGGACGCGGGTGTAGCCACGGTGAGGACGCCCGCAATATGAAGATTTGATTTGCATAGTAAACTAGATTTCCATTTCGGCCCCGCAACGCGGAGCTGTTACCCGGCCGGCCGGATAGGGCGGCCCCGGCCGCTGTTTGGCCAGTCCAGGCAGGAAGGTTGGAGAACAGGTGAGAGGCGGGTGGGCGGTTGTGAGTCAGAGAGAGGCAGGCGGTGGGGGATGGAGGATAGGCGAATGTTCAGAGCACTTGGTGATAGGAATGGATAGTATCCAGAATCGTACTGATCTATAATTCATCTGGAGCCGTAACAACGAAGTTTATAACACTGTGTAAACATAAAATTAAACTAACTTTAAGTTAAGATACACAAACCGGATGGGAGCAGCCTTTCCCCTTCCCCCTTAAGGTTTTCCCCCAACGTCAAGAAACGGTGGTACTAACGTACCCTTATCCTAACCGACCAGAGGGTCCCAAACAGAAAACGGGGCACATGTCAATTTTGTGAGAAACCATTTTGTGGTATGACAATGTTTGGCCTTAGGTAGAATTTTTTTCTGAATTATCAAGTGTTAAAAGAAGTGCCAAAGGCCTTAGGTAGAGCATACGTCAAAATGCGACGTTCTATTTGGAGGACACGTTCGGATGTTGTTGTTGTTAAAGATTCGCTAACTGGAACAAAAGTTCCAAGTCCCACCCCCCAAATAACATCGCATTCCAGTGTCACAATGCCACCCAACATTCCACTAAGGAGATTTACAAATTTCCATCCCAGACTCCCCCTTCCATGGGGTGACCAACCCATCCCAAGACACTGTAACAAAGGTGGCCTATCACACTCTTCTCCCAAGTCAACGCGGTAGATTAAGGCACTCCCGCCCCCCCCCCCTCCTTGCACTTCATGTTAATGGAGCTTTAAAAAAAATGGTAATGTATTTCGCTTTAGTTGTATTATAACTTTAGCACCTTGACTAATTTAACATTTTTCATGTACTGAGCAACAATTTTTGTGTGTCGAAATGTATTACACTTCGTTTTCTTTTAACTGCATCCTTTTATGTTTTTATTGAGGACCCCCCTTTTTTTCTTAGTGTTCTAGCATGCTCTTTTTATATGTTGTTATTGTGTGTTAATTAATATGGAAGCCTCTCTTTCTCTCTCTCTCAGGCCTGTACCAGATGGTATTTGCTGCGATGCTTCATGTCTCGTCCATAATTAGGAAAACAAAATGAAGCAATTTATTACTGATGGAGCAGTAGACACGAAAAAAATAAAACAGAAAACGGTGAGCCACAGCCATCGCCTAACTCTTGAAGATTATTTCGCGTGTTAATTAATTGCATTTTAATCCCTCCATTTTCTGCAACGAGCGCGTCTTGTATAATTGTAAAAGGAGTGCACCCCTATACTCATCCTGTGAGCGGTAGCGCAAAAAGGATTTAGTGGACTTGTGCTTAAACCTGGAGGCTACTTTCTTGGGGGAAAAGGAAGAAGGATGCGTTACTTTTCTCTCTCTCTTTACACTGATGATCAGTTTCAAGAACACTGATTTACATAGTGATGTTAACGTATAAACAATTATAATTTTTGCAGATGAGGAGTCACAATAACGTGGCTGAAAAAGTAAATCAGACCACACACTAGAAAGTGAAGAGACGACGACGTTTCGGTCCATCCTGGACCATTCTCACGTCGATTGTGACAATCGATCAAGACACTCGACAATCGATTTTCAATCGATAGTCGAATATCGACTTGATAATTGACTTGATAATCGACTTGATAATGGTCCAGAACGGACCTAAACGTCGTCGTCTCTTCACAATTATTATTTTGTTTACAAAAAAGTTTAAATTATTCCCAAAAACAAAACCAGCAAGAAAGCCAAGACCTGCATCTATTCCAGGGCCAAACAAGCAACACACACACACACACACACACATACACACACACACACACACACACACACACACACACACACACACACACACACACACACGGTTGAGAGGCGGGACCAAAGAGCCAGAGCTCAACCCCCGCAAGCACAATTAGGTGAGTACACACACACACACACACACACACACACACACACACACACACACACACACGAGCCAGCAGGAGTCGCTGACATGTGAACAACTGGAAGGAAAACTATCGCGGGCCAATAAGTAGCGAATTAAGCCATTGTCATTCCAGGCGAAGCTGTTGGCAGCGGCTGACAGGCAGTTTGGCTCCGTAAATGATACAACGTGCTGCTCAGACGCCGGAGGAATGGTGATCACGTGCCTGGGGTGGGGGGAGCCTTCGTGGGTGGGGAGGGGGGGAGGCGTAATCACCTAGGGTGGGGAGGGAACCACCGCCTAGGAAGGGAAGCTGCCGCCGAGGGAATGGAAGAGGGAGGGGGGAAAGACTAAGAAGGGAGGTGATGGACGTCGCCCAGATAGGGAAGGGGGACGCCGCTCAAAAAGAGGGAGTTAACGATAAGGGGCCGAGGGAAGAAAGCCTAGGATGGGGTGTCAAGATAAACAAGGTTGTTAGGACCAGCAACCTCTCAAGGAATGGTGTGAGGCCTGGAGACTGCTATAATGACTGAGTACTGAGCAACATCTCCTTAACAGGCAGCTTACTGGGGGGGAACATACAACCTATAGAGGGTTGTAAGATCACAAGAAACCGGTTTCTAACCTCCATGTATAGTTGACTTGTGCTGGTTAAGCTGGACCTCTACAGAGATACTTCTTTAGAAGATTCAGCATCCATGACCACACCACTTGGTCAACCAGGCTGTTAGACACCGCTGTTCACAGACTGACACGTGGTTACAAATTAAATTATGTAGTAATCACTTGAAACTTTGGAAGATGGAGTAGTTTACACCCAGAGGGTCTGATCCAGTCCTTGCTCTTCATTTGCCACTCTGTACAAAAATCTAACCATTTAGCTTAACTAGAAATGTACGAACATGTCTGGTTAGCATAACCTTAAGCAGAACTTACCAACCCGGCTAACCTCTCGAGTCTGCAACCTGTCCTCAGGGAGGAGGTGCCCTCGAGGTAATCACTTCAAAACCTTTATGTAATTACTGCTATTATCTATGCCCTAACCATGGCAAGCTTAGGTTAATATTACATTAGGTTAAGGTTAGGGTTAGGTTTCGTTACATTTCCTTATGTTAATATGATATATATATATATATATATATATATATATATATATGTCGTACCTAGTAGCCAGAACGCACTTCTCAGCCTACTATGCAAGGCCCAATTTGCTTAATAAGCCAAGTTTTCACGAATTAATTGTTTTTCGACTACCTAACCTACCTAACCTAACCTAACTTTTTCGGCTACCTAACTTAACCTAACCTATAAAGATAGGTTAGGTTAGGTTAGGTAGGGTTGGTTAGGTTCGGTCATATATCTATGTTGATTTTAACTCCAACAAAAAAAATCGACCTCATACATAATGAAATGGGTAGCTTTATCATTTCATAAGAAAAAAATTTGAGAAAATATATTAATTCAGGAAAACTTGGCTTATTAGGCAAATCGGGCCATGCATAGTAGGCTGAGAAGTGCGTTCTGGCTACTAGGTACGACATATATATATATATATATATATATATATATATATATATATATATATATATATATATATATATATATATATGTCGTACCTAGTAACCAGAACGCACTTCTAGGCCTACTATGCAAGGCCCGATTTGCCTAATAAGCCAAGTTTTCCTGAATTAATATAATTTCTCTAATTTTTTTCTTATGAAATGATAAAGCTACCCATTTCATTATGTATGAGGTCAATTTTTTTTTATTGGAGTTAAAATTAACGTAGATATATGACCGAACCTAACCAACCCTACCTAACCTAACCTAACCTATCTTTATAGGTTAGGTTAGGTTAGGTAGCCAAAAAAGTTAGGTTAGGTTAGGTTAGGTAGGTTAGGTAGTCGAAAAACAATTAATTCATGAAAACTTGGCTTATTAGGCAAATCGGGCCTTGCATAGTAGGCTGAGAAGTGCGTTCTGGCTACTAGGTACGACATATATATATATATATATATATATATATATATATATATATATATATATATATATATATATATATATATATATATATATATATATATATATATGTCGTACCTAGTAGCCAGAACTCACTTCTCAGCCTACTATGCATGGCCCGATTTGCCTAATAAGCCTAGTTTTCATGAATTAATGTTTTTTCGACAACCTAACCTACCTAACCTAACCTAACCTAACGTTTTCGGCTACCTAACCTAACCTAACCTATAAAGATAGGTTAGGTTAGGTTAGGTAGGGTTGGTTAGGTTCGGTCATATATCTACGTTAATTTTAACTCCAATAAAAAAAATTGACCTCATACATAATGAAATGGGTAGCTTTATCCTTTCATAAGAAAAAAATTAGAGAAAATATATTAATTCAGTAAAACTTGGCTTATTAGGCAAATCGGGCCTCGCATAGTAGGCTGAGAAGTGAGTTCTGGCTACTAGGTACGACATATATATATATAATGTATATATTTATATATCGTTACATTTATTAAGGGATATTATTTTCAGACACGTGAAATATGACATTAAAAACTATTTGAGTATTCCCTAGAATTTCATTTCGAGAAAACCAATTTCTTCAGACAGTTTCAAAGAAAACATGTTATGCATAGACTTTTAACATTTTAAACCATTGTTTTATAATACAATAAAGTTTTAACATAATAATATTCTCTGTTTAGGACAAAGGTTCACTTGTCAAGTTACAAGTAGACTATTATTGGAACCGTAATATGCTTTCAGACCATCACAAATACGTAGATAACCATCCAGGTGGTTCACGGGTTGTTAGACCTGCCCCTTCAAGCAGGAACCACAAGAGTTCGAGCTCTTGAGCTCTTCGACACAGAATCTCCCCGTCCTCTCCCCGAATACGTCGGATTTACAACGGAATCGACCAGTACGTTACAAATGAGACGTAATAGCGAATCATGAAGCACCGAGAAATTTTCGTTTTCTTTGCATCGGCCTCGACAGTAGTGGCATATTGCTGGGGTTCATAAGTTTCTGGTTAGGGGAAAAAATAGTTGCATATTTACAGAGTGGGGAAATTAAGAGAACGGGCTGGACTCTGCACCATGACTCGCTTGTATGACAGATAGGAACCTACATAGGACCTCTAGGGACGTGTATGATAAATATAAATAACATTCGTATCGCAATGTATTTCAATGTAAGATATGGGAGGGAGAATACACAGGTGGCTAAGAGAACTCACAGGTGGGTGGGAGAACTCACAGGTGGCTGGGAGAACTCACAGGTGGCTAAGAGAACTCACAGGTGGCTGGGAGAACTCACAGATGGCTGGAAGAACTCACAGGTGGCTAAGAGAACTCACAGGTGGCTGGGAGAACTCACAGGTGGCTAAGAGAACTCACAGATGGCTGGAAGAACTCACAGGTGGCTAAGAGAACTCACAGGTGGCTGGGAGAACTCACAGGTGGCTAAGAGAACTCACAGGTGGCTAAGAGAACTCACAGGTGGCTAAGAGAACTCACAGGTGGCTGGGAGAACTCACAGGTGGCTGGGAGAACTCACAGGTGGCTAAGAGAACTCACAGGTGGCTAAGAGAACTCACAGGTGGCTAAGAGAACTCACAGGTGGCTAAGAGAACTCACAGGTGGCTAAGAGAACTCACAGGTGGCTAAGAGAACTCACAGGTACCTGCTTGATAGGGTTCTGGGATTTCTTCTACTCCTCAAGCCCGGCCTGAGGCCAGGCTTGGGGAGCTGGGAGTGGGAGAACACACAGGTGGCTAAGAGAACTCACAGGTGGGTGGGAGAACACACAGGTGGCTGGAAGGGTGAACAAAGGTGTTCAGGAAACTACTGAAGACGTGTGGGATGATGTTATTGATGTTATATCATGCGTGTCTGGTACATAACTGAATGTTCATAGAAGGGAAGAGAACTATAAGGAGAAAGCGCTAAGACATTACGACTATATAGCACTTGGAAGGAGTCAGGATAAGGATTTGGGATGAGACAATGGGTAAGGAATGGTGCCCAACCACTTGGACGGTCGGGGATTGAACGCCTACCTGCATGAAGCGAGACCCTCGCTCTACCGTCCAGCCCAAGTGGTTGAGTGAAGTATCTCTGATGCTGAGAAGACTATCTACGACATGAGGGGTATCTGTGATGATGTGTGGGATATATATGATGCTGTGGAGGGTATCTGTTATGAGGAGGTATCTGTGATCCTGTGGATAATGTCTGTGATGCTGTGAGGAAAAACGTGTTATATCTGTATCCTGTCAGGAATATATAGTTGACTGGAACATCACGGGATCTTTTCCATTTTGGAGAGAGAGAGAGAGAGAGAGAGAGAGAGAGAGAGAGAGAGAGAGAGAGAGAGAGAGAGAGAGAGAGAGAGAGAGAGAGAGAGAGAGAGAGATTTGACTCTCAGAGTACACACACACTATAAACCTACTTTCTTTAAATAGCAATCCACTTTATGGCTAATATCAATGCCAGGTATTGAAGATAATCTCATTACGGCTCGCATCCACCCAATTCTTGCTTCATAATGTTACTTAAAAAAAATCATGTACTATCAGACTTTAAGGATAATTAAGATAATTAGTGCACTTAGCAGGACAGATGCTCCGTGAACATTACAGTCGCTGGGTGAACATTACAGTCGCTGGGGTGAACATTATAGTCGCTGGGTGAACATTACAGTCGCTGGGTGAACATTACAGTCGCTGGGGTGAACATTACAGTCGCTGGGTGAACATTACAGTCGCTGGGTGAACATTACAGTCGCTGGGTGAACATTACAGTAGCTGGGGTGAACATTACAGTCGCTGGGTGAACATTACAGTCGCTGGGTGAACATTACAGTCGCTGGGTGAACATTACAGTCGCTGGGGTGAACATTACAGTCGCTGGGTGAACATTACAGTCGCTGGGTGAACATTACAGTCGCTGGGTGAACATTACAGTCGCTGGGGTGAACATTACAGTCGCTGGGTAAACATTACAGTCGCTGGGTGAACATTACAGTCGCTGGGTGAACATTACAGTCGCTGGGGTGAACATTACAGTCGCTGGGTGAACATTACAGTCGCTGGGGTGAACATTACAGACGCTGAGGTGAACATTACAGTCGCTGGGTGAACATTACAGTCGCTGGGGTGAACATTACAGTCGCTGGGGTGAACATTACAGTCGCTGGGGTGAACATTACAGACGCTGAGGTGAACATTACAGTCGCTGGGGTGAACATTACAGTCGCTGGGTGAACATTACAGTCGCTGAGGTGAACATTACAGTCGCTGAGGTGAACATTACAGTCGCCGGGTGAACATTACAGTCGCTGGGGTGAACATTACAGACGCTGAGGTGAACATTACAGTCGCTGGGGTGAACATTACAGTCGCTGGGTGAACATTACAGTCGCTGGGTGAACATTACAGTCGCTGGGTGAACATTACAGTCGCTGAGGTGAACATTACAGTCACTGGGTGAACATTACAGTCGCTGGGTGAACATTACTGTCGCTGAGGTGAACATTACAGTCGCTGGGTGAACATTACAGTCGCTGGGGTGAACATTACAGTCGCTGGGTGAACATTACAGTCGCTGGGTGAACATTACAGTCGCTGGGTGAACATTACAGTCGCTGGGGTGAACATTACAGTCGCTGGGTGAACATTACAGTCGCTGGGGTGAACATTACAGACGCTGAGGTGAACATTACAGTCGCTGGGTGAACATTACAGTCGCTGGGGTGAACATTACAGTCGCTGGGTGAACATTACAGTCGCTGGGGTGAACATTATAGTCACTGGGTGAACATTACAGTCGCTGAGGTGAACATTACAGTCGCTGGGTACACATTACAGCGACGGGAGATAAAACAATAGTGGTTTTCAAATGTGAAAATTGAATCAATATCTTCCTTTCAGCCGCTCCCAGCTGGAAAATGAAAAGCTCTTGCCCTAGCCTGGGAAGGGAGAGGGGAGTATTGTCTCTCTATATTATCCTGTTACAGGAGGAGGGGAGGGAGAGAGAGAGAGAGAGAGAGAGAGAGAGAGAGAGAGAGAGAGAGAGAGAGAGAGAGAGAGAGAGAGAGAGAGAGAGAGAGAGAGAGAGAGAGAGAGAGAGTGAGAGAGTGAGAGTGCAACCCATCCTCGACTCAAGTCCATTACATCCAGCGGTCAACCCCACAGACGCATTCATAAATTTTAACATGCTGTTCATTCAAAACGGGAATTTTCTCAAGTATAAATTAATATTATAATATATTAGCATATTGTGTATAAATAGGCATAGGATAGGTTAGGTTAGGTGTTCAGGTTGTGTTGGCGATTATTTGTATTTGTAGTACGTGGGTGAAGCATTTACAGCGTTGTGGTTCGAACAAAATTCGTCAGTGAAGCACTTGTTCCGGATATGTTCGAACGTCAGCAGTTGTGAGTCGTGTGTAAACCACTTTTCATTCATAAACAGGGGGTTTGGCGGGTGCATGGAATCACTTTTGGATCTTTGTTTGGAGGACGGGCTGGACTCATAACTGATTTCGTTCGAACACTTCCGGAACAAGTGCTTCAATGATGAATTTTGTTCGAACCACAACGCTGTAAATGCTTCACCCACGTACCATAATATCCCACGTACAAATAATCGCCAACAGAACCTAAACACCTAACCTAACCTATGCCTATATATGCACAATATGCTAATATATTAAAATGTTAATTTATATTTAAGAAAATTCCTGTTTTGAATGGAATGCATATTAAAATTCATGAATGCGTCTGTGGGGTCGACCGCTGGATGTAATGGACTTGAGACGAGGACGGGTTGCTGTAAATGCTTCACCCACGTACCGTAAATACAAATAATCGCCAACAGAACCTAAACACCTAACCTAACAAGTGCCAAAATATGCACAATGTACTATTAAATATTATTAATTTATAGTTGAGAAAAGTTCTGTTTTGAATAAACAGAATGTTAAAATTGATGAATGCGTCTTTGGGGTCGACCGCTGGATGGAATGGACCTGACTGAGGACGGGTTGTGGGTTACACGTAGTAGAACTTGCACGGTCAAGCAATGTGATTTTAAGCCTCGCCTTTCGACTATTAATAGTTCAATACAGCTACTTCACTCGTTTACCTCATCATATTTAAACAAAACTGTGTATCAAATTGACTAGTATAACTTCCCTATCTAGTCTGTTCTACGTATTTACGATTTTTAAAAGTGAAAAAGTTCTGACATCTCTGTCACTCGTTGTACATAGTCACAGTGTACATTTTCCCCTTGCATATGAGTGAAGATGAGACGGAGATGTACGGTATTAGTAAATTTAAATATAACTAAATTAAAATATATATTAAAATATAACTGCGCTTGGTATTTATAACTCCTTAACTTCGCCTAATCTTCAACTGACTCGTTACGACGGCACTAATTGCTGTTTTGATCCGCATTTGTTTACATTGGAGCGGCGCAGTGTGTTGGTAGCCAGTGGTGGTGATGGTGGTACCACCACCACCAGCCTGGTGTGGTGGTGGTGGTCCCGACCGCACGAGGACCTTCCTAGGAGTACATCGGCATGCTACTTCAATATCTAGAAGAAATCACGCAGGAAATTCCAGCAGTCACCGCAGACCCAATTTACTTACCACCGGTCATTCATCTGTGATCCTGTGACGTAATTTACTGGACAAGAACGGACTCGAAGTGTCATCCTAACTACTCCACCAAGCGAACGGATCCGGGTTCACTTACCGCACTTCATTCGAGAGGTGAGAGGCAAGTATCCATCCGGGGCTTAGCGTCCCCGCGGCCCGGTCGTCGACCAGGCCTCCTGGTTGCTGGACTGATCAACCAGGCTGTTGGACGCGGCTGCTCGCAGCCTGACATACGAATCACAGCCTGGTTGATCAGGTATCCTAACCTCATGCACACCTCGATCCCCTCTACGGATGTCTGCCATTGGCGACTATAAAAAAAGTAAGTCCTTCATATCTTTATAATTATATTAATCATTGTTATATTAGTGGAGACTAATGCTTGTTACCTCACTTTCAATCTCTCTTGACAGCTGTTAGGGGTCAGGTGTCGAGTCGGGATTGTATCTTGAATATAGTCGAGGAGACCTGAGGCTTTGTTAAAATCGAAAAATTCTATATAGTTTGGCGTGGTTAGTTTAAAGATGTAAAATATTCCCTGCATAATCCAGGTGGCGAATTTTAACCTCGTGGGAGGTTATGCCCTTCTGTATAGCTATCCAAACAGGAACAGTTTGGATAGCTATATACCCCAGTTACTCCTTAATGATAATATTTATTAGTTTAAGTTTTCCTTCATCAATTACAAATTTGTTATATTCTATAAGTGAATATAGACAAATTTCGATTTCTCTCTCTCCCACCTCACAGTAGCAGTCCCGGTTGCAATTCTTTTGACCATGTCGTGGCGCAGTCGACTAGGGCGCGTCTGGGATTATCTCGGACGTAGGTTCGAACCCTCATCACGGCCGCTGTGGATTTGTTCATTTGATCTATCACATTATTGTGATTGTGTGTATTCTAACAGGGAGTTCTTATGTATTCCGGTGATAGAGTTCTTTTGATTTTAGTTTCAGGAAACAAGTTCTGTACGATATCAACCCTTGAATCTATGTGATTTTCGAAATTCTTTATCTACTATTTGGCACCTTGTGTCCGATCTCCTGCTCCCTTCCCCTTGCTTTATTACTTTACATTTACTTGAGTTAAACTCAAGTACCCACTTGCTGGACCATTCCCTCAATTTGTCCAGCTCGATCCTGCAAGCACCAGCACGCGTCAAGTGAGACCTGTTATCACGAAGCTTACACCACTCAACACACCACCACAAGACCACCACTACCACACCACACAGGAACACGTGTCGTTCCTTCCCTTCCCACCCGTCCCATCCCAAATCCTTATCCTGACACCCCTTCCAAGTGCTATATAGTCGTAATGGCTTGGCACTCTCCCTTACGGGCTCACCATAGCCCGTGCTACTAGAACTTCTTGTTCCAAGTAGCTGAATCTAAAACAACAAACAACAACGCTTTCCCCTGATAGTTCCGTTCCCTTCCTACCACACCAGCAGCGACCACCACCACCACACAGGGCCTACCATACCCTACCAACCACTCCCCACCACACGGGAACTACCACTGTGGCGCACCACTCCAGGGGCTCAGAAAGGTTATTCTCACTCACCCAGAAACTAAATTCCACAAAGAAATCAATCGCAATAACAACGAAACGAATGCGTTAATTATCCAATAGCCGGCTAGATTGGCGCGTGTAGGTAGAAGACATAGTGGGACCAATTCTACAACGGGGAGTGGGGGAGTGGGTAGGGGGGTGAGTGCAAGGGAAGGGGAGGATGAAAGAGGGGGGGGGGCAGGGAGGAAGAGGAACAACTTTTTCTGCCTGTAGTTTAATTCACTTGACTGCCCTTCTGTAAAACCTATTAATACGTTTTTTAAACTCCCATGATATATTTTTTTCCAATACTCGAGCGTGATTAAATTGTTCCAGAAGCGGGAGCAGATTTCGAGGTTGTGGGGCTGCAGGTGCAATGGGAACTGTTTACCAGTAGAGTGCAGGGAAGGGGGAACTATCAGGAGAAAGGAGTATATAGCACTTGGAAGGGGTTCAGGATAAGGATCAGGGATGGGACGAGGGGGGAAGGAATGGGTAAATAATTATCAAAGGCGCCAAGCCATGGGGACATTGTAGCACCATAAAATGTGCAGGATATTACAAAGTCGCTAAGGGGGGAAGTGCAAAGGATAGGATGGGGTTGTAGGAGAGTGGTGCAAGGGAAGGGGTGAAGGAGATGGCAGGGAGCAAAGGAGCATACGTGGACCATAATGACGGCGGCACTTGTCTTTCTGTACCTCAAAAAATACAACATATTTGTATTTTTCACCTTTGTTCACACGTCCATGCGTTCCATTGATAACTCGTGCAAGTGAGGGCTAAGCCATCTTTAGCGGAGTGTTGGTGGCGTCTGCCAGTGATAAAGCTCCTTTTATAAGAGGTTCCTTACCTGCCTGGAACTCATTAGTCGAGAAACTGATGACAATAATCCTCGGTGACCAGTTTCGTCCGCAATATTTACAGATTCTTCTCTGGTTCTTCTCCTAACTTCCCAAGGATAAGGATAACGTAGACGCAGCCTGTGTTCTTGATGGGTCAACTACCAGTGAACTTGGCACTGAAGGTGCCAAGTACCTGGATGGTGTTCTGTACCTGGTACAGAACACCATCCCCCCCCCCCCCACCAGCGTCAACACCACCCCTACCCCACCAGCGTCAACACCACCCCCCCACCAGCGTCAAAACCACCCCCACCCCACCAGCGTCGACACCCTCCCCCCACCAGCGTCAAAACCACCCCCACCCCACCAGCGTCGACACCCTCCCCCCACCAGCGTCAACACAACCACCACCCCCCCACCAGCGTCAACACCACCACCCCCCCACCAGCGTCAACACCACCACCCCGCCCCACCAGCGTCAACACCACCACCCCCCCACCAGCGTCAACACCACCACCCCGCCCCACCAGCGTCAACACGACCAAGCCCCGGCGAGGGAGGCAGCATAAACTCGACCAGAAGCAATCTCCGATGAGCCAATAGGTGCGACGTTGCCAAGGCATTAGCGAATGAGTCATACTGCAAGGCCCGGGTGTTGAGTACCGCATGGGACGACGGTGAGGGAGGGGGGGTGTAGTGAGGGGGGGGAGGGGGTGTTGTGAAGGGGGGAGGTGGGTGTAGTTAGGGGAGGGGGAGGTGGGTGTCGTGAGGGGAGGGGGGTGTTGTGAAGGGGGGAGGTGGGTGTAGTGAGGGGGGGGGGTGTAGTGAAGGGAGAGGTGGGTGTAGTGAAGGGGAGGTGGGTGTTGTGAAGGGGGGGTGTAGAATACAAGCTCCAGCTATTGTTCTTGTCTTGAGATAAGTTAACATATTTTAGCTTGAGAATACAGCATTTCAGTAATACTTGTAGAGGTCTCTGAGAGGTACAGAGCGCCGCAAGAGCAGCCCGAGCAACACCTCTCACGGCAGAACAAAGGTGAGATCAGTGGTCTTAATAAGCTACTGTGGAGTTTCTGCTGGGTACGAGAGGTGGGTGTAGGGTGTGAGGAGAGAGTAGGGTGTAAGAGGTGAGTGGGTGTACGGTGTAAGGAGGGCATGGAGGGAGGAGGAAGGATGCAAGAGAATAAGGTAAGGAGGGATAAGCTGTGAGAGATGGAAGTGCCTCACAGGTAGCAAGAAGCCGCCATTACCGCCAGTATTAAAAAGGGAGGAGAGGTATTAAAAAGGGGAAGGGAGGAGAGGAAGAAGCAACGGAGGATGGAATGGGGGAGGGGAAGGGTGGGGGGGGGGGCCGGGAGTGGAGGAAAAGAGGGAGTTATACAGACGTAGTCTCCACTCTCCATCTAGTTCTTCTCCACCTCCTACCACACTTCCACCCGCTGCAGTGGAGGAAATAGACCTCTGACCAGATATTGCTATTCTCCCTCCACCTTTCCTCATCTTTCCCACTCTGTCCCCTACGCCTTCCACATCTCACCCCCCCCCCCCCCTTCCACTCAGCAGAGATAGTCTCAGTTGGACAAAGAATGTATTAATGAAACGTTCCCTTTATCTAAAGCGTTGGGTCTCGTTCTGGAGCTATTTTTCTGTTTTAATTCGTCCCGGTTGCAAATACGAATGTTTGCTCTAACAATAAGGACGAGTGGATGAGCGAGGCGAGAATCATCGCTCCACATGATTTTGTGGGCGTTGGCGGCCCGGGTGGAAAACTGAACGGTGGAGACTGTTAGCGTGGGTAAGTTAAGGGCGCTCAAGTGAGTATGGCTTGGGTGTGGGTGTAGCTGTGGGTGTGGGTGTAGCTCTGGGTGTGGGTGTAGCTCTGGGTGTGGGTGTAGCTGTGGGTGTGGGTGTAGCTCTGGGTGTGGGTGTAGCTCTGGGTGTGGGTGTAGCTGTGGGTGTGGGTGTAGCTGTGGGTGTGGGTGTAGCTCTGGGTGTGGGTGTAGCTGTGGGTGTGGGTGTAGCTCTGGGTGTGGGTGTAGCTCTGGGTGTGGGTGTAGCTGTGGGAGTGGGTGTGAGTGTAGATGTGGGTGTGGGTGTAGCTCTGGGTGTGGGTGTGGGTGTAGCTCTGGGTGTGGGTGTAGCTCTGGGTGTAGCTGTGGGAGTGGGTGTGGGAGTGGGTGTAGGTGTGAGTGTAGGTGTGGGTGTGGGTGTAGCTCTGGGTGTGGGTGTGGGTGTAGCTCTGGGTGTGGGTGTGGGTGTAGCTGTGGGTGTAGCTGTGGGAGTGGGTGTGGGAGTGGGTGTAGGTGTGAGTGTAGGTGTGGGAGTGGGTGTGGGAGTGGGTGTGGGAGTGGTGTTGGGGTATTGGGTATCCACTGGGAATGGGCACCGATCAGGGTCTGGCACTCTCGGCTAAAAAAACACGTTAATATATGCAATGCTTTTTATCTTTCGAAGATAATATATGTTACATTTGATTCGAAGCGTTTATAGAATCTTCCAAGTGTCACTGTCTCTAAATGGGCCCGAGTCTGTTGGGTATTAAGGTACGGTAATTATCTAGCGAAAACACTAAATCAGTATGACTACATACCACTTAGTAGCCTAACCACTTGGACCATCGGGGATCGAACGCCGACCCTGCAAGGTCATCGATCTACAGGCCAAGCCAAGTGATTGGACTGATCCGATCGTTTATGATTTCGATAAACAGCTCTCTGGTAGTAGTGTTCTGTAAGTCATGCCACTCTGTGTCCACAAATGGACTATTATTTTACACACAGGAACCACAATAGCGTGATGCATCAAATGAACAAATCCACAAGGGCCGAACCGTGATGAGGTTCGAACCCTCATCACTGCCCTTGTGGATTTGTATTATTTTGTCTATTCTACAGTCATACTGTGGAATGAGCAGTGACACCGTTATCCCCCCATAACACCTCAGATATCATGCCTTTCAAGAACTATCATCAGGATATATATTTTTGAACATAAAATATATATAATATATATATATATATATATATCCTCCAGTGCATTGTTGAGAGGGCAACTTGTTTATCTTTGCAATTTGTGACTTGCCATCATGTACGAACTGCCGTGGGTGTTTGTAGCGACCAGCTGAACCTTAAGTGATGCGCTACGCACTCTCGGGTAGTGTACATGTGTATTAATCTATTAATGCATAAAACCCTAGCTAAAGATGCTTTAGTTCTCCAGATGCCCCTCGTCTCCTTTCACTTCATGCTCCCTATTTGCTTTAGATCGACTCCCTTAACTACTTCGCTGCGCCACGACCAAAGATCACATCCACTCAAAAAAAAAAAAAAAAGAAATATCTACCACTTGCGGGCTATTCACGCCCGTGCCACCAGGTGGGTGGCTTAATCTTCGTCAATCAAGCAATCAACCACTTTCGCTGCGTCACGACTTGCTCAGGCCGGACTGAAACCTCGTCACACTCATGTGTGTGGGTTGGTTTCTTTGTTTCAGTCACGCTATTCTCTGCAATTGTGAAAAACGTTCTTGACAGAGGCGTTAAAGGTTGATGGCTATGGACTGGTGGAAAACACCTGAAACTAAGTGATCAAATTCTGAGCTACGAGATCTACGAACGTTTAACGTGTTTCGTTATGGTGCTTCTGTGACCCCTTCACAACAGTGGCATGGTTGACCGTGACCAACTACCATTATCTGTCATGATTTGTCAAGTCTGTTACGACCTGCTGTCACCACCCTTTGCCTGCATTATTATTCCCCAACCTTTCTTTACCGTCTAATGATGGTTTTAACCTACCTTGGCCTTCTTAAACTACCATGACAGTCTGTCACCTGACATAACTATACACTTTGAAACGAATTAATTCCCAATTCCAGGCAATTGAAAACGCTGATCAATTTGGCTGTCATAGAGATGCCCGTAATCAATGACGCTTTCTTCACTGCGCCTCGAGAAGAGCTTGTACACAAAGTCCTCACAAGGAAAACATCAACATTTGCTTTCTTGTCATTCGTCTACAGCTGTCAAGGTGATTAGAATGATAGCAATACCCGAAGTGCCACATTGAAAGGCTCATCCCCCGTGGTAACGAGTGCCAGTCTGATCACTGCCGCCAGTGTCGGTATCGATTTGAGAATGAGAGCCAAATCCGGCAAGAGTAGCCATTTCCAGTGCCAATGATTGATGTGTAACAAGGTATTAGCGAGAGTCGAAATGTCATAGTAGAATTCTGGTATTTGAAACCGCAAGGAACGATATTAGCATCTGTGGCAGCCAGCGCTTCGTGATGAGTGCCAATATTAGTGCCAAGGGCCAGTAGTGAGCTAGATCAAGTGGTAATATAAGGGCCGATAACGTTAATCACAAGCTGTGACGCTTAGCGTTAGTCAGGCTGTGAAGGTCAATAACATTTGCTCCACTGATACCTCCAGTAATATTGCCAGTATTCACTACTATGAATGTGCTAATGCCTGCGTTAGCAGTTCCGGAGGCATCGTTGTGGAGTAGCAAATGAGAAAATAGCCCGCAAGGAAGTAGAGTATACCCGGAGTATACCTGGTGGGAGTATACCTGGTGGGAGTATATCTGGTGTGTGTATACTGTGAGTTTAACTCCAAGCCGAGCCGGGGGCCAGGCTTGACATACCTGATTATGAATAAATCCCACTGATGCTGACAATGAGTTGGCCGCACATAAACACGATTAAACAACTATATTAACGTGATCAATTTACCAATCACAGTCTTTACCTCGAGACATTTGCTAGCCACACACATGGCCCTTAGATCCCGGGTCTCACAGTCATCCTCACTCTTGCAGCCCTACGATGAAATCCTTTTAGCTGCTCTGCCTTTGGGTTAAGTTTACCACCAAAGCTTGACTTTCCGCCAGGAGTAAACCGAAGTGGAGGACAGAGCTTTGAGGCCCACCATGCTCACATAATATTCCTATTGGAAGAAATACTTAAATTCGTTTCCTGTTCTCCAGAAGTTAACTTCAACGGCCTTCCGGGTCATCGGAACACTCATTGGTCTAGCAATGGAAACATGTAGGGAAAGGGTAAGATTGGAGAGGGGAGAGAGTAATGGGGGCTGGGATGGAGAAGGGGAGATATGGAGAGGGTGAGGGGAAAGTAAGGGGTATGGAATAGGAAGAAGTGTACCAGGTGTGACACTCGCGTGTGGCCAGGTGTAACGCTTGCGTGTGGCCAGTGGTGAACACACACACGCGAACTTCTGCTCTTCTTAAGGTCAGGTGGGGCGTGGCGAGGGAGCCAAGATGTCACCTAGTTGTGCTCGCCTTGTGAGCTACGGCTCTTAAGTCTCGCCTCTCAATTCATAATTGACTGGCATATAGGTTCCAGAGTCTACTGGGTTCTGTCATGTCTACTTCTGAAGCTCTGCATAGAGTTGGCTTCCTCTACGTTACCCCCATTCCACTTGAGCTGGACGGTAGAGCAACGGTCTCGCTTCATGCAGGTCGGCGTTCAATTCGCGACCGTCCCAGTGGTTGGGCACCATTCCTTTCCCCGTCCCATCCCAAATCCTTATCCTGATCCATTCCAAGTGCTATATAGTCGTAATGGCTTGGCGTTTTCCCCTGATAATTCCTTCCTTCCTTCCTCTACGTGACGTCTTATCACCTTTAATTTACTTGCTATTCTAACATGGAAAACTTTGTCTCTGTGGCTTATTTTGGTACTTAGTTTACATTTGTGTTCCTTTGTTCGTGCACAGTCTGCCCTGTATATTTATCGACTCAATCAACGCTTAACTTCACTCCTGTAGCTTTAGCTAACTTGTACCCAGTTACCCTCTGCCACTGATGATGCTGACAGGTTCAACGAAACTTTATCTCTTATCGTCAGGTCTATATACTTTTAAGATGAACGTTACATTTAATTTTTAGACTTCCTTCCCAAGTGAAGTAGAACATAAGAAATAGAGGGAAGCGTCATGCTAGAACCACTAATCAAACCTCCCGACCATATAGAGTAAAACGTCTACAAGAGAGACTAATACAAAATGTACTAATGTATCTATATGTCTATCCCTGCCCTTGTGTGGCAGTGCACAGTAAAGAAGTTGTTTTCACATATCCATACGTTAAAACATTGATTGTAACCATGATATATATGTACTTCCGTCTACAGTTTAGACCTATTGTCTTATGACCCTCTGTCCTGCGTGACAGTGAATACCAGCATTATTTTCACTTTAATAAGACTTAATCGAAATCCTCAGATTAGGCAAAATTGTAATGAATTTTGTCAATAAAGATGTCAATAATAGTAATAATAAGGAATATCTAAGGTTGGAAGCCAGACACTTCAAGATGGCCAGATGGCTTCATGACGTCTTTACACAATCCCTTCCCAACTGCACACGTAACAATCCTTTACTACGAAATTATACTATCCAGTCGTTATCAAAATGATCAGAGCCATTCCAGCTGTCGACGGACTCTTCCCCCCCTCCCCACAAACCTACTAGGTCGATTCTTCGTCGCAGAACTAAAAATCCGCAAGATGAAGGTATCGCAAATTGTATCTGGTGTCTCGATTCCCCTTTGTTAAATCGGACCAAATTTGTGAGACCGAGTGCCCCAAAATTATGCCACTTGCTTGATAGCTACTGTGAGTACTCCATCGAGGCGTGAATACAGATTTGCAACATCCGATATCAATATGTCGTGATATTTAGCAGAGGAATGGTCGGTAAAAAAAAAAAGGGAGGATAGAATATACAGTTTTCCCGAATGTTACATCATTCACTGAGACTTAGAACCGAATTGCACCTAATATTGACCATTGAGGGACGCCGCTGGTAATCTCGAGCCACTCTTTAGGTAATGGGTAGGGAGGGTGGCTGGGTACTATGTGGTTATTGAGTGGGAAAAATATGTAGTGGATGGGTACAGGGAATATAGAGAAAATTAGATTAGAAAGTGCTTGGTGCGTCGGAATGGTAGCTATAGGTTGGGAGGGAGTGTGTGTGTAACTGTTTAATCTGGGCGAGAGTCTGTTTTAAATTTTTGTTTAGTATATTTTCTACCACAGACGTGGCCTGACCTGTATACTGCACTAACGAGTATTTTCATACACTGTCGTCTGTCCCCCCCATGGTTACAGAGAGCTGCTTCAGTGTGGAGTGTAGTCGGGTGGGTCGCAGCCTGTGACAATCGTTGTATATGGTTAGTGATTGTGTGGGGGTTGTTGGAAGTAGCAGGTGGCTAGAAAGCCGAACTGTCTAGTAATTCTGTTGGATTCTTACACCGGGAAACTTCACTTCTTAGGTGTCCGAGCCTGCGCACCTGAGCCATAAATCCCAACCTCCACCTCAGGCACCAGAATCAACACGATACACATTTGTCTAAAAAGTGGCAAAAGATTTAATAATTCTTACTGAACTGACCATATTCCCAATCAGGAGTTCATAAAAGGATCAGATGTCGTGTCAGTGCTACTCACATCTATCACCAGGTTATGGAGTCAGATATGCAGCCGCATCTTAAAATATAAATATCTTAAGTGAACAGGGGAAGTGGATTCTACAAATCGATGGGTTCTTTGGTTCTCATTTTTTTTTAACCTTTCATGTACACATACATAAAGAGATTTACATATACAGGAATACACACACACTTTCTGGAGTTGGAGGAAGGAGTCAGACCTCTATACTGCTGTCCTCTGCACTGTGTGAAGGGATCCGTGTGCCCATGAGCAGGGATTTGTCATTGGTATTGGAAACAACGTTGATACCTGGAAGTTGAAACGCTGTCACTAGATTGTCAGGAGTCCCTCTGCCTAACATGTTGTTTATGTACAGCGTTCACCGTAATGAAAACAGGGAGAGACTCTCAGACCAGCGATAGTGAGGTGGAGGTGATGGGTAAGGTGGGGAAATGGTGAGGAGGGGATTGGGGGAAGGGGGATGGGCGAGGTGGGGAAATTTGGCACAGGAGGGGAGGCCAGGTAAGGGAGGGGTGTGGACTGGGAAAGCGGTACAAAAGCGGTAACACGTGTGTTAACTCGCCTATCCGTACTCTTGTAGTTGTGCTTACGGGGGATCGAATTGGAGCTCCTGGGACCCATCTCTTTGCATTTTTTTGGCACTTTGATTCTACCTGCAGACATGCCCAAACTTGGGGGACTTTGCTGGTGTTGACTCTTCCCTTTCAGAGTACATAAATGTTCCAACCTTCTTAACAAACGTGATCCGAGTTAAGCTTTGCCCCTGTCTTTTAGTCTTACCCCTTTTTCTTATTCTCACCTTTCCTCTTATTCTTACCTTTCCTCTTATTTCTTACCTTCATCACCTTTTACCTTACCCTTCTATGAATGGGATGAATGTCGCTCATCCTATTCTAAGAATAAGATTAAAGGTAGTCTTACCTTTATCTTATTCTTACCTGCTCTTCGCCTCTGATCTCACTCTATTACCTCATTTATTTGCCTGTCCCTTCCTCTGTTTTATTACACGACTTGATAATGGTCCAAGATGGACCGAAATGTTGTAGTTTCTTCATTTTCTGATGGGTAGTTTCGTCATTATTGATTCCAGACTTTGTCTAAACCTAAGTTTAAATGAAGCTAATCATTACTATCTGTTCATCTAATTCAATATATTTGTTCACCACCGTACAGTGAAAAAACACTTCCCTACATTCCTCTAATTTTTAGAAACTTCCAGCTTCCACTTGTCTGCATCTGTTCTCTCTACCACTGAGTATCATGTATGCTTCGATCAGGTCTCCTTTTGCTTTTATTTCTCCTATAATATAAGGTATATCAGCATACCATGTCTCTTGAGTTTGGAACCAGCTCTCACGAATTTCTTTTACACCTTCCAGAGCGGGTACCATGCTGATCCTGCATTCTCTACGACTTCTCATACAAGTGCCTGAAGTAATTTTTTTATACACACAGAAATCACAATAGCGTTATACATCAAATGAACAAATCCACAAGGGCCGTGATGAGTGTTCGTCTGGGATCATCCCGGACCTAGGTTCGAACCTCATCACGGTCCTTGTGGATTTATTTTGTTATATTTCTCTGCGTATGTTGCTGATGTTATCCAGTTTACATTTGCCTTTGGGTGAGATAGTGTCTCGGCATTGAGTGTAATGACAACCACAAGGCCGTTATTCCTTCCCAAATACAGGAACTGCATCTCTTTCAAGCTGAGCAGTTCCTTGATCTCCTTTCCCCTTGTCCCTATCTCCAATACTTTGCGTTTTCAGGGGTTGAATTCGAGTTGCGAGTTCAAATAACATTAGAACTCGCACATTAACTTTTATCAGTAATCCTCAGCTTATAATCGTTCTCATTTATTTTCCTATTAACTACAGTCCTCAGTGACACGGGGACTACTACTCAGGGTGGCCATGAATGTACTATTGCAACTCCACGGGTTCCAGTGGTAAGTTTTGAGGAATTATACTACAGGGGGAAGTTTTAGAAGTACCTTCTCTTCAGAGGTGTGTGTGTGTGTGTGTGTGTGTGTGTGTGTGTGTGTGTGTGTGTGTGTGTGTGTTTACTAGTTGTGTTTACTAGTTGTGTTTTTGCGGGGGTTGAGCTTTGCTCTTTCGGCCCGCCTCTCAACTGTCAATCAACTGTTTACTAACTACTTTTTTTTTTCCCCACACCACACACACACCCCATGAAGCAGCCCGTGACAGCTGACTAACTCCCAGGTACCTATTTACTGCTAGGTAACAGGGGCACTTAGGGTGAAAGAAACTTTGCCCATTTGTTTCTGCCTCATGCGGGAATCGAACCCGCGCCACAGAATTACGAGTCCTGCGCGCTATCCACCAGGCTACGAGGCCCCCCATGTGTGTGTGTGTGTGTGTGTGTGTATGCGTGTGTCGCATGCTGTCGTTAATGTACGATTATCCTATACATCAATACATGTCAGCATATTCTCAGGAGATCCCGTGCGTCCGTGTCTGGCGCTAGTTTATACCTTGCAAGATGGGTGTACGCATGGGAATATTCTAAGTGGACTTTGCTCCCGTGTGCGTGCACTCACTGAGTAGTACACGCACACCAAGACATGCCTAGTGCGTTGACCTGTATGTCTGGCCTACACGCCTTTTCTGGGTGCTTGTGAGTAGTGGGAGACGACACAATGACCATGCTTTTCCCGACGCATGGTCACTGTGTCGTGAATTTTCACCATGAAACAGCGACGCATGGTCATTGTATCGTGAATTTTCACCATGAAACAGCGACGCATGGTCATTGTGTCGTGAATTTTTACCATGAAACACCGACGCACGGTCATTGTATCATGATTTTTTTTCAGTAAAACAGCAACACACAAGGTCGTAGCGTCGTGTCCTTAAATTTTATTCCTCCATAGGCAAGATAAACTATTGCTTCTAGTTTCCATTTATTTATTTCCCCCGTAGGTAAGTTCAGCAACCTCGCTATGGGTCGGCTTCCATCGCACGTCACCGAGAGCGAAGATTGTCTCCCGTCTCCTGATATTTTCCCAATGAGATTAAAGGGCCCCTTCCGTCATCCCTAAATTTAGTTACCTCGGAGAAGCACGGTTCCTGTTATCTTTAATGTTCAGTGATGTCATCAACTAGCTATATTCTTCAGCTTTCCTCATACGGTCCGTTTTCCATGATTATTTATTTAAATCCCATTTTCAATGATTTGATTGTTGCCGCCGGAGGCGGCTAGTTTATTGTGCACCCCATACCCATCCTGCGAGCGGTAGCGCAAAAAGCATTACAGAGGGCATAAAAGGTCTTTAATGATTGCACATTTGATCCCATCTTCATATTTATTTCCATTTTCAAAGACTGAATATTTCTAGTTAAATGATTGCATATTAAACACAAGAATGAAACTGCAGAAGACCAATTAGGACGATTCAGTATCTCCTATTTATTTCCACCCATGTTGAACCAGTCATTAACTGTCACTATGAAATGAAACGCAGAAGGCCTATACATAAGAAGCAAGGAAAAAAGCATAATGCTCACATCTGTATTTACCCAAGTCTTTTTCTAATGTTGAATAAATATCCTATTGGTATCCCCTTAGTCATCCACTTCAGGCATATCACATATAAGTAACTGCGGAAGACCCCATTAATACCCCCTTTCACACCCATCCATTCGTTCTTTGCCTTACTATCTGGTCCAATTCTTTTTACCATACAGACGTGAATGCTAAAAGGCACTACAGCACTTTTCAAAGTGTTGTACGCCTTCCTGGGTACCTGTAGGCCGTTCTGGGGTGCTTGTAGGCCTTTCTGGGTGCCTGTAGGCCTTCCTGGGTGCCTATAGGCCATCCTGGGTGCCTGTAGGCCTTTTTGGGTGCCTGTAGGCCTTTCTGGGTGCCTGTAGGCCTTCCTGGGTGCCTATAGGCCATCCTGGGTGCCTGTAGGCCTTTCTGGGTGCCTGTAGGCCTTTCTGGGTGCCTGTAGGCCTTTCTGGGTGCCTGTAGGCCTTTCTGGGTGCCTGTAGGCCTTTCTGGGTGCCTGTGGGCCTTTCTGGGTGCCTGTGGGCCTTTCTGGGTGCCTGTGGGCCTTTCTGGGTGCCTGTAGGCCTTTCTAGGTGCCTGTAGGCCTTTCTGGGTGCCTGTAGGCCTTTCTGGGTGCCTGTAGGCCTTTCTGGGTGCCTGTAGGCCTTTCTGGGTGCCTGTAGGCCTTTCTGGGTGCCTGTAGGCCTTTCTGGGTGCCTGTAGGCCTTTCTGGGTGCCTGTAGGCCTTCCTGGGTGCCTGTAGGCCTTTCCGAGTGCTTGCATGATCTGTAAGTAAGCTCAAGCGTGCGAGGTGCGGGCACGCGGGCGCTCGTTCGATACAAATGAGCAAATACAGCAGGTTCCCGAGGCCCTTCATGCATGCAATTACTCGCAAGCCTCCGAACAGCGGCAGTGTGGTGCGTGTATGTGACTCCCACTGTCAGGTGTAGTGTCGCGTGTAGTGTCAGGTGTAGAATAAAGATTGATGATGAGTACAACTCTCCCAAGCACATAGAGTAAGCCAGCTGTAGTGGGGGGAGTGTAGCTACGATGGGTGTATTCTTCAGTACTGGCTTGTGTACATACTTCAAGAGCAATGTCAGGTGTATATTTCAAAATCCCAGGCACATGTATACTTACGAAGCACAGGCGGGTGTATAATGCACAAGCCCAGACGAGTGTATTGTTCACAAGCTCAGGCTGGTGTACACTACAGTGGGCTGTTGTACCGTAATCCCAGGACAGGGAGTGTAGCGATTCCATGTACCTCATTAATCCTAAACCTCAGCGCCTGCTGTTCCGGAGCAGCAGTAGAGGCAGCAGAACAGCAGTAACATGAGTGGTTGCAAAGGGTATAGCGTCAGCAGCAGCTGTAGCAACAGCACTGTGTAAACAACAGCAGTAAGAGAGAGAGAGAGAGAGAGAGAGAGAGAGAGAGAGAGAGAGAGAGAGCAGATTTAGCTGTACAACAGGAAAACTGAACAGGGTGTTGGTCTCATACCAGCAGCAGCAGTTTCTCGAGATGAAGAAGTTAAGCTTGTCATTCTGCAACCATCAGCACACAGCAGCAGCAGCAGTACACTCAGCAGCAGCAGCAGTACAGCAGCAGCAGCAGCAGTACACTCAGCAGCAGCAGCAGTACACTCAGCAGCAGCAGCAGCAGTACACTCAGCAGCAGCAGCAGCAGTACACTCAGCAGCAGCAGCAGCAGTACACTCAGCAGCAGCAGCAGCAGTACACTCAGCAGCAGCAGCAGTACACTCAGCAGCAGCAGCAGTACACTCAGCAGCAGCAGCGGTGGCCAGCTCTGGTGTACTGGCGAGCTGCACACTTCAACACAGGGACACGACTAAGTGTTGCAATATGCTGCAGACGGTCGCCTCTATGCCAGCCTAATAGCCAAGGATTTAATTCAGGTGCTCCTGTGTACGTTATACCCATGTCTAGTAGGGAGAACCCAGTCTGCACTAGCAGGGCTAGCAACTGGCTGCTAGAACTGGTAGCTCCGACTGGAAGTAGAACTGGTAGCTGGGACTGGAAGTAGAACTGGTAGCTGGGACTGGAAGTAGAACTGGTAGCTGGGACTGGAAGGAGGAACTGGTAGCTGGGACTGGAAGGAGGAACTGGTAGCTGGGACTGGAAGTAGAACTGGTAGCTGGGACTGGAAGTAGAACTGGTAGCTGGGACTGGAAGGAGGAACTGGTAGCTGGAACTGGAAGTAGAACTGGTAGCTGGGACTGGAAGTAGAACTGGTAGCTGGGACTGGAAGTAGAACTGGTAGCTGGGACTGGAAGTAGAACTGGTAGCTGGGACTGGAAGTAGAACTGGTAGCTGGGACTGGAAGTAGAACTGGTAGCTGGGACTGGAAGTAGAACTGGTAGCTGGGACTGGAAGGAGGAACTAGTAGCTGGAACTGGAAGTAGAACTGGTAGCTGGGACTGGAAGTAGAACTGGTAGCTGGGACTGGAAGTAGAACTGGTAGCTGGGACTGGAAGTAGAACTGGTAGCTGGGACTGGAAGTAGAACTGGTAGCTGGGACTGGAAGTAGAACTGGTAGCTGGGACTGGAAGTAGAACTGGTAGCTGGGACTGGAAGTAGAACTGGTAGCTGGGACTGGAAGTAGAACTGGTAGCTGGGACTGGAAGTAGAACTGGTAGCTGGGACTGGAAGTAGAACTGGTAGCTGGGACTGGAAGGAGGAACTGGTAGCTGGGACTGGAAGGAGGAACTGGTAGCTGGGACTGGAAGGAGGAACTGGTAGCTGGGACTGGAAGTAGAACTGGTAGCTGGGACTGGAAGTAGAACTGGTAGCTGGGACTGGAAGTAGAACTGGTAGCTGGGACTGGAAGTAGAACTGGTAGCTGGGACTGGAAGGAGGAACTGGTAGCTGGAACTGGAAGTAGAACTGGTAGCTGTTACTGGAAGTAGAACTGGTAGCTGGGACTGGAAGTAGAACTGGTAGCTGGGACTGGAAGTAGAACTGGTAGCTGGGACTGGAAGTAGAACTGGTAGCTGGGACTGGAAGGAGGAACTGGTAGCTGGGACTGGAAGTAGAACTGGTAGCTGGAACTGGAAGTAGAACTGGTAGCTGGGACTGGAAGTAGAACTGGTAGCTGGGACTGGAAGTAGAACTGGTAGCTGGGACTGGAAGTAGAACTGGTAGCTGGGACTGGAAGGAGGAACTGGTAGATAGAACCAGACGGTACTGGAGACTCTGTAAAGGCTGACATTAAATAACGAGGGTTGTTTTGAAGGGAAGTGACGCCAGGTTAGCTATCCTCGGCTCTTTGGAATACATTTCCAGCATACTTCCTCCTTTTTTTTGTAAAGAATGCCCATAATATGTTAAACAAGTAAACATCTAAGACCCAGCTTTCTTTGGACTCTTAAACACACCCTCCACTCCGACACTAAGACGAATCAGCGAGGGATATGATGATAACGTGTAAGATACTAAGGGGAATTGAGAGAGTAGATAGAGGGGGCAAATGTTCAAGATGAGAAACGTTAAGACATTAAAGGCATCTCGAGACACCAGGAAAAACCAACTTGTTCTCCTACGAAGAATGTCTCTTTTTTTTTCGCTCGTATGCGTCACATAAGGCCAAAAATGGTCGTACTAGAAAATGGAAGCGGCTCGCGAAAGTGACGTACTGTCCCGTTTTCTGTTTTGGGTCCTCTGGTAGGTTAGGGTCAGGACACTCTAAAATTGACCGTTTTGTTGACGTTGGGAAATCTTAGGAGGACAGACTGGAAAAAAACTCCATCAGCGTCATAGTCGTAATGGCTTCAAGAAGAGATAGTTCAGGCAAATCCAATAAACAGCTTTACAAAGATTAGAACGAGGAACAGTTGAAATAAAAGTCATTGCTCAACCCTGTAAACAATACTTCTTGAGTACACCACCCCCCCACCCCCACCCACACACACACACACACACACACACACACACACACACACACACACACTAACCAACCAACCAAAAAATCCCCCTCCCCCCCCCACACAAGATCATTTTCCACATGTGAGCAGCAGAGGACACACTTGTGATGGGTGGGGGGGGGGGGGCACATTAGTCTTTATCTTCCCCATAACAGCTGGAGGAACGGTGATGAGGGATGGTTGTAGTGGGTGTGAGTTCCTGGTTGTGGTGGAGAATGGTGGTTGTGATGGGGGATGGTGGGTGTCGGGGGTAGGGGATAATCTCATGACAATCTGACGGCTTGAAGGCGTAGTCCCACTTCTATACTTCCCTTCACCTATGCATCTCCATCCTCTTTACTCTAAAAAAAAGGGGAGTAACCATTGACTATGCCCAGTGCATATTCTAAAGTGCCTATGAAAACTAAGATTTTACTCCCCCATTGAAATTAAGGACTGTACTATCCTCCCCTCTCCTGGAGATAATATTCGAGCCCACGGTACTATGAGACTATTGTCTGACCAGCCCATTAATATCCCTCTATTATATATCTATATATAGCAGCTATATACCCTCTGCTATCCCCATTTATATAACATACCTGCCGGCATTTTGTCTTAAACCTCCGGACACGGGAACTCATAGGACCCACACCAGCTAAGCTCTCTTAAATTCCGACCCATTTAAGTGGCATGGTGTATATGCAAAGTTCTCTGAGAGAACTATTCTCGGCAGGTTGAGGGCTTAAATTTTCGAAATCAGCTAAAAGCTAACCTCTATGGTGCCCAACTACTTGGACTGGTCGGCACAGCCGAGGCCTCGCTTCTTGCAGGCCGGCGTTCAATCCCCGATGGTTCAAGTGGTTGGGCACCTCATATCCCTTGTAAGTAATAGTCATATTAGCTTTGCGCTTTCTCCTCATAATTACCTTACCTAACGTGTATGCCTTTCTTCCCCAGAGAAAGACTTGGTATACCTCAGAATAAACTTGGTATACCTTATTATGGAGGTATACTTCAGAATGAACTTGGTATACCTCCGAATAAACTTGGTATACCTCAGAATAAACTTGGTATACCTCAGAATGGAGTCTCTACACTCACATTTTCTTTGTCAACGTTTTCATGCATAAATGTTGGCATTTCCATGTCTACAAAGCAAGGTCGTACTTGTGTACCTTGTGCTATTTCTGGGAATTAATGTCCCCGACCAGACCTCAGTGGGATTGGGATTGTGGGATTCCAATCCCACTGTGGGATTAGTACCGCGGCGCAGCAGCTGTAGCGTCGAACCCTGCGTGTGTTGTGAGGTGTTGTGCAGACTTGTGACAACCCTGCAGGTATTGACGAGGTCTGCATAAAAATGATTGATTGCAGCAGAGACGAGAGGAGAGAATGGAATGGGTTTCAAACGGCAGAAAGCATGGGAAAATATTACTGTATCAGATGACTGGGGGTACAAAAAACAACTGTAATTGTACATTTGTTCAATAATAAATGGTGAAAGCATTACGTGTGAGAATAATGGCATAAGTCTACGTAATGAAGCAGGCAAAGCGTATTGCACAAGCGTCATTGCATGAGCAACTAATCAGTGATCAACAAGGTGTGTTCTGCGATGATTGAATGGATGAAATATTTTCTCTGCTAGCTAGTGATAAATGTAGAAAAAAATAAATGAATAATGGCACTTAGCAATTGGAGAAATCACATAAGGAATTGTCGAAATATTAAATACTGTGCTTTAACTCAGTGGTTGGAACACATGTGGGATATGAGTGATTGATGTGAGATTGATGAGGGTACATGGCACTGTTCCTATATGTCCTCATGATTGATGTGGGAGCATGACACTGTTCCTATATGTCCTCATGATTGATGTGGGAGCATGACACTGTTCCTATATGTCCTCATGATTGATGTGGGAGCATGGCACTGTTCTTATATGTCCTCATGATTGATGTGGGAGCATGACACTGTTCCTATATATCCTCATGATTGATGTGGGAGCATGGCACTGTTCTTATATGTCCTCATGATTGATGTGGGAGCATGGCACTGTTCCTATATGTCCTCATGATTGATGTGGGAGCATGACACTGTTCCTATATGTCCTCATGATTGATGTGGGAGCATGGCACTGTTCCTATATGTCCTCATGATTGATGTGGGAGCATGGCACTGTTCCTGTATGTCCTCATGATTGCTTTCGTGTCTATGCAGGTAGGCCTAAGAAGAACGTCAAGGTAAGAACACTAAGATAAGAATATGCCACTTGTGTGAGATAACAATAAAGAACACATATGGTGATGTATGCGGGATGACAAGTGTCTAGTAGCGAATGACAGATATATATGTACAATAATTGATAATTTATGTGAGAGAAGATTATTGACGTTAATGTTAAATGTTAACCTTACTATGGTACCACTCGTGAATGTATAATTTAAATGTATTATGTTAACTACATTCATTATATTATCATTGTTAATATGATGATTGATGTCGTTCAGAGCGGGATTCCCTGACAGCTGAATCATCATTTATGTCCCAAAATATATATATACTAAAAAAAATTATTTTCATTGTATTTTTATAAATGGCATAATTATTATGTGTAATTAAACTGCTATGCTGACCATGCCGTTGTTCTGTTAAGCCCCCGCCTCCCGTTGATTTTAAACGGTAATGGAGTTAATTAGGAGGAGGACGAGTCGGTGTGTAATGCAGCCTACCAATCAAAGCCTAATCAGTATACCGAGAGTTTGATTACGCATGTGTACAATTATATATACATATACACTTATATATGCATATATATATACATTTATATTCACATTAGACTGCCGTTCGCCTAATTGTCTCTTTGACGGACAATATGAGACTGACAGGATGAATATACACTGAGAGATGTATACAGGATGTATATACCTAATTCTTCGGTGTTCACGTGGAGTTCACTTCAATTTTGAACATAGTCCAGGGCTAAGGTAAACTCAAGAATCAAGTGTACTTGCTCGTTGGACAGTAAACTATTGTCACCGCCTTAATGATCCAGCTACAGTTGATAGGCTTGATGCCCAACACCTTAAGTTAACCTAACTTAATCGGAAGGCCTGTGACGACGCAGTGGCGTCACCCACGGAGTGAGCAGTGGCGTCACCCACGGAGTGAGCAGTGGCGTCACCCACGCTGTGAGCAGTGGCGTCACCCACGCTGTGAGCAGTGGCGTCACCCACGCTGTGAGCAGTGGCGTCACCCACGCTGTGAGCAGTGGCGTCACCCACGCTGTGAGCAGTGGCGTCACCCACGCTGTGAGCAGTGGCGTCACCCACGCTGTGAGCAGTGGCGTCACCCACGCTGTGAGCAGTGGCGTCACCCACGCTGTGAGCAGTGGCGTCACCCACGCTGTGAGCAGTGGCGTCACCCACGCTGTGAGCAGTGGCGTCACCCACGCTGTGAGCAGTGGCGTCACCCACGCTGTGAGCAGTGGCGTCACCCACGCTGTGAGCAGTGGCGTCACCCACGCTGTGAGCAGTGGCGTCACCCACGCTGTGAGCAGTGGCGTCACCCACGCTGTGAGCAGTGGCGACACCCACGCTGTGAGCAGTGGCGTCACCCACGCTGTGAGCAGTGGCGTCACCCACGCTGTGAGCAGTGGCGTCACCCACGTTGTGAGCAGTGGCGTCACCCACGCTGTGAGCAGTGGCGTCACCCACGCTGTGAGCAGTGGCGTCACCCACGTTGTGAGCAGTGGCGTCACCCACGCTGTGAGCAGTGGCGTCACCCACGTTGTGACATACAGTACAGTATATAAAACACCAGTGAGATCGGTAGGACATGGGAGACTGTAGCGTGGGTGGTGGACATGGGGGGGAAGGGGTGAAGGGTCAATACATGGGAGATGAAGGTCACGGGAGGGGAGGTAGAGGGGAAGGGGGGGGGGGTGCACCAGAACAGGTTTCAGTTACGTTCTCAATTGCCTCTTCACGGGCCGAGCTCTGACCGAGAACACAAGCCACTGCTTGTGGCTCTGATGGTGGGAGGGAGGGAGAGAGGGGGAGGGATAGCTGGGTGTGGTTTACATGGGTGGGCTGGGTATGTGGGAGAGAGAGGGGGGGAGAGAGAGAGAGAGGGGGGGGGGATTGGCTGATTCCTGCAGCTTCTACAAGTCTTGCTGCAATATCCTACAGTCTTTATATAACTTTGCATGTCATGGTTATCTCGACCAGACCACACACTAGAAAGTGAAGGGACGGCGACGTTTCGCTCCGTCCTGGACCATTCTCAAGTCGATAACCTAAGGTAAGATGGTAATCTTACCTTAGTGGGTTATCTTGCCGTGGTTCCGAGGATCAACAGCCACCCTGGCACCACGTCCGCCCTTTCCCCCCGTCATCTCTCTCCTTCCTGTCGTAGATCTCCATAAAGTTTGTCAGACATGACTTTCTGCTCCTAAAACCATCTGATCCTTCCGATATAAAGTCTGCACTTAGCAGGTGTTTCAATACTCTCTCTCTTCGGGTATTTCTCCAGTGCGTTGTACGAATGCATGAACAAATCCACAAGGGCCGTGATGAGGGTTCGAACCTACGTTCGAGAGGATCCCAGACGCCGCCTTAATCGACTGAACTTCGACATGGTTTGTCGGACGTAGATTCGAACCCTCGTGGATTTGTTCATTTGATCCATCACGCTATTGTGATTCATGTGTGTACGGAATGCCTGTTAGCGAGACTGGTTCTATAATTCCGGGTTTCCTAATTGTCCCATCTCTGTCTGGTTCTTCATGTGCCTTTTCTAAGATTCCTAGAGTTCTCAGCCTCTAACGTTCTATTGAAGATCCTAGTTAGCGGATGACAAACGTTCCCTAGGTTAGCTTGGCATTTTAAAAGCACCGAATCACCTTCTGTGGTTGAGTGTTCAATAAACCCTTGAACTATATGTTTAACACTTCTCTAACCCTGTCCATGGAGGACAGAAGAAAATGTATATATGCTGGTTAGCATTGTAAATGTGTGGCCACGTCTGTGGTAGAAAATAATAAAATAAAATAAAAAAAAATGTTCCCTAAAGGCTCCCTGCAACAGCCATGGTGATATCTGGTCTGGTCCGACTGCCTTCGTTACATCTAGGTCCCTCAAGTGTTTACTTCCTCTTGAGTAACTAAGATGATATCTAGTGTTGTGACTGTCATCTTAGCCTCGGTCTTCACTTTGGTTAAGGCACCTGCGTGGCACCCCTTATTGACGAGCTAAACAAAGGGTGTGTGATGACGTGATGGTGAAATGGGTATGGTAGACGAAGGGGGTATAAGGGTGGAGGAAGGGAATATAAGGGGTGGACGAAGGGGGCATAAGGGTGGAGGAAGGGGGTATAAGGGTGGATGAAGGGGGTATAAGGGTGGATGAGGGGGGTATAAGGGTGGATGAGGGGGGTATAAGGGTGGATGAAGGGGGTATAAGGGTGGAGGAAGGGGGTATAAGGGTGGAGGAAGGGGGTATAAGGGGTGGACGAAGGGAATATAAGGGGTGGACGAAGGGGGTATATGGGGTGGACGAAGGGGGTATAAGGGGTGGACGAAGGGGGTATAAGGGGTGGACGAAGGGGGTATAAGGGGTGGACGAAGGGGGTATAAGGGGTGGACGAAGGGTGATGGCATATAAGGGAAGGGTGAGTATGGTTTCCTATAGTCGAGGACATTAAGCCTTTTTTTTTTTAGACTTACTGAGGGCTCACCTAAGTCAGCAACTGACCTTTTCCGGGATGCAACTCCCAACAGTTGCTTAACTCGCCGTTAGCTATATACTCCTAGGTGAACAGAGTTATCAGGTGTAATCTAACATGTACTGTGCGTTATAAATTTGATGAGGTTTCGCTTATTTGTTCACGGCACCACAACATAATGTAACATACTATGTAACTACTTACCTACTACTAATGTATACTACTGTATACTGTGTATACTGTGTATGTATACTACATAATGTAACTACTTACAACATAATGTCAACACAGAAATCCGATAACAAAAATGACTTTTTTTTTCTCAAAATGGCCACAAGGAAGATACACTGATTAACTCTGATAAAAAAAAGCTTCCTTTTATACAAATCCACAAGGGCCGTGACGAGGATTCGAACCTGCGTCCGGGAGCATCCCAGACGCCCGGACGAATCCTCGTCACGGCCCTTGTGGATTTGTTCATTTGAATTATCACGTTAGGGTGATTTCTGTGTGCAAATCTTCCTTTTGTAGTACTATCGCTTGGAAATCGGGTCAGAAAAATCTAGAAAGCAAAATTCTAAGATATCCTGCGCCATGGATGCCTAATATAGCACTTTTTGAAATAAATAGTAATAAAAAAATGTTGAAAAAATTCTGAAAAAAACATGTTTTATAGACACTTACCATTTGCCAGAAAAAAAACACGCCAAATGAAAATCCCAAACGCGTGAAGAAAGCGTTCACACATCACCATGGCGACCCCCGCAGGACATACCTGAAAGGAAAACAGATTGATTAGAACAGATGAACAAGATCACCGGAGTAGTTCCTAGTGCCTACCTGGCCCGTCCGTTCCTCGGACGGTCCAGCATACACACCACATCCTCAAGCCTGCACACCACATCCTCAAGCCTGCACACCACATCCTCAAGCCTGCACACCACATCCTCAAGCCTGCACACCACATCCTCAAGCCTGCACACCACATCCTCAAGCCTGCACACCACATCCTCAAACATGCACACCACATCCTCAAGCATACACACCACATCCTCAAACATGCACAGCACATCCTCAGCCTTTGACACCAATGGGAAGCAACCCGGTGTACACTAACCTAACTCCCATACACACCAGGATCAGCAGAGGGCTGCTGGACTCTTTCAAACAATGGCATCTCAAAACTTAATAATAGAATTTCGGGCACCAAACAAGATAGAAAGTCATCAATGCATCAAGGTACTTAATTTTACACGAACTGGAAGATTCAATAATTGGCTTACCACGTCTTAATGAGTCTCAAGAACTTGTCTTAGGCAGTAACAAATATCTTTAACAACTTGAGTGCTGAAATAATCGCAGGAAGACCAGCGTTCAACTTCATTATACAACTTTAAAATACAATTAAGTTCAACCAGGCCACTTGGTAAACACAGGCAGGTGTACAAGGCATTATATCCTACAAGAAATACCGTACCAAACGGGTAGTAGTGAGCCTGCGAGCCACTCCAAGCCTATTGGAGTTTGAACCAACAGGCTTGGTCCAACGGGGGCCTGTTAGACCGAGTTACTGAAAGTTATTTTAACCGATTGTTAGGCATCATCATCAGCATCATTATCATCTCTCACCATTATCCTACCATCACCATTTCTAACGGTGCGATTATCCTCACCATCATCATTATTTGACAGTCTCCCACTGATCAGAATCCCCCTGAAAAGCTTACTCGCTGAACAAGAAGCTTACTAATCATCCCAATCGGGCAACATCCTCGCTGAACAACATCCCTAATGACAATTATACCCCTGCACAGCATTCCATGACCATCACGAACAGCATCGTTCCTAGAACAGCAAACCCCTCCACAGCATCCTCTGTCAATCGGCTCAGTTGCTGCCCCCACACACCAGCCATCACAAGAGACAACTTTCGCATCAGCCACCCAGCTCACTGGTTCACAAGTCGAAAATGGGATTTTTTTTCACTCTTGGTTGCTAAGGATATCTAAGACGCCTTAGGTATCACGGCTAAGGAAGGGGAGGATAGCAGGATGAGGCCACTACCAGGATACATTTTAATGGAGTTTCAGATACAAATGTAACTGTTTAGGATGAGCTGACGTACTGATGACGTCAGTACTCACTCACTGATGACGTACTGTAAAAGACGCAAGCATGGCGACTAACGATGTACATCAACGCACGTCAGACGTTGCCTGGCCGGCTATAGTAACAACGCTCAGCGGGATATGGGTGAATTGCCTCAGGACACACGACGTATAGTGAGTGAACGGTATACGACGCACAAGGGTTGGGGGAACGACGCGTAATGGACGAAGAACGACGCATAAAGAACTAGGAACGACGCATAATGGACGAGGGACGACGCATAATGGACGAGGAACGACGCATAAAGAACGAGGAACGACGCATAATGGACGAGGGACGACGCATAATGGACGAGGAACGACGCATAAAGGACGAGGAACGACGCATAATGGACGAGGAACGACGCGTAAGGGACGAGGAACGACGCGTAAGGAACGAGGAACGACGCACAATGTACGAAGAACGACGCACAATGGACGAAGAACGACGCACAATGGACGAGGAATGACGCATAAGGGCACGAAGAACGACGCGTAAGGGACAATGAACGACGCACAAGTGTCGAGGAACGACGCACAAGTGTCGAGGAACGACGCACAAGTGTCGAGGAACGACGCACAAGTGTCGAGGAACGACGCACAAATGTCGAGGAACGACGCACAAGTGTCGAGGAACGACGCACAAGTGTCGAGGAACGACGCACAAGTGTCGAGGAACGACGCACAAGTGTCGAGGAACGACGCACAAGGGACCAAAACCGACAGGTAAACGAAGGACGAGAAATCAAGGCACAGCACCCAATTATTTACGTTTATTCCTTGCTATAAATTTTACATACGATTGGGAGAGAGAGAGAGAGAGAGAGAGAGAGAGAGAGAGATAAAGAGAGAGAGAGAGATAAAGAGAGAGAGATAACTCAGTCTAGAACATTTCGAAATACCTCAATATAAAAAAATAAGGAACGGAAAATAAATTAAAATCGGGGAAATGGATAAAAATATATTTCAATCCGAGAGTCGGTCATGTGGAAACGCAATATGTCAGAGTTCGATGTGCTTGTGAGCTTCTGTCTTATGTTCCGAGGAATGCCATAACGATCAGGGGGGGGGGGAGAGCAGCATCCTTGGGGGAGGGGGGGAGGGGAAGTGTGAGGGAGGGGGGGGGTTAAAAAGGGGAGGGGGGTAAGATGGAATAGGAATAGGGAAGGAATGGGAGAAGCCGGGTATAGCCGTGGAAGAGGAAATTCACTATTTTTTATGTAGAGAATAAGTCCCAATATCGTGGCCGATAACGAGGAGGGGAGAGGTTCGATGGGGAGTCGTGTAGTAACCATATCATCACTGCAACCACGTCATTGGCGCGGCCTGAAGGCTGAGTGGACAGCGCTCGGGATTCGAAGTCCTAATGTTCCGGGTTCGATCCCCGGCGGAGGCGAAAACAAATGGGGCAGAGTTTCTTTCACCTCGATGCCCTCTGTTCACCTAGCAGTAAATAGGTACCTGTGAGTTAGGTGCTATGGGCTGCTTCCTGTGTGTGTGTGTGTGTGTGTGGGAGGGGGGGGGGGGAAGTTGACAGTTGAGAGGCGAGACCAAAGAGCCAGAGCTCAACCCCCGCAAGCACAACTAGGTGAATACATATATAGAAGAAATAGAGACATATAGAGGAAAAAAATGGTTAGAAAGGCGGGGTAAAAGAGCTAATAGCTCGATTCTGCAGACACAAATAACAAATACAAATACTAAATACACACACACACACACACACACACACACACACACACACACACACACACACACACACACACACACACACACACACACCAGGATGCAGCCCGTAGGATGTATGAAGAGGTGCACAAGGGAATGAGTGTGTAAGTGAAGGGGGATAATAAACTAGAAGTTTAAGGTATTCAGTTTTGGACACATTTTAATTTGGAAAGACAACAGGTACACAACAGGTATGAAACAGGTTCAGGATGACGTTGTTGGCGGGTGGAACAACCTGCTAAGCACCGCCACTAGGGAGAATACTTTTCTGAGTCTCAGGAATATTATATATATATATATATATATATATATATATATATATATATATATATATATATATATATATATATATATATATATATATATATATATGTCGTACCTAGTAGCCAGAACGAACTTGTCAGCCTACTATGCAAGACCAAATTTGCCTAATAAGCCAAGTTTTCCTGAATTAATATATTTTCTCAAATTTTTTTCTTATGAAAAGATAAAGCTACCCATTTCATTATGTATGAGGTCAATATTTTTTTATTGTAGTTATAAATAACGTAGATATATGACCGAACCTAACCAACCCTACCTAACCTAACCTATCTTTATAGGTTAGGTTAGGTTAGGTAGCCGAAAAAGTTAGGTTAGGTTAGGTTAGGTAGGTTAGGTCGTCGAAAAACAATTAATTCATGAAAACTTGGCTTATTAGGCAAATCGGGCCTTGCATAGTAGGCTGAGAAGTGCGTTCTGGCTACTAGGTACGACATTATATATATATATATATATATATATATATATATATATATATATATATATATATATATATATATATATATATATATATATTTTGCAGGTATGCTGTGTGTGTGTATGGTCTATTACCATGAATACCTATGTATACGTATCTACCCCACCTATCAACCCTGCTATGTATGTTGTGTGTGTTGATTATGTATATCCAGTTCATCTCTGCATCCCTTGACGTAATGTATACTTCACTGAATCCTTGAACTCCATGCCGGCGCCACACATTCCAGAACTGGTCTGATGTATGTGGTGCACGTGGTCCCGAACGACTCCTTGTTCAGCATTCTGAAGGCGGGCGTTATGTTAGCCCAGCCGTTCATAAATAGTTCATATCCGGTTGGTTTGAACTTCAGGAGATATGTCCAGTGTGCTGCATATCCCTAGGAGTTGGTGATGGTGGGAGGGTGTGTGTGTGTGTGTGTGTGTGTGTGTGTGTGTGTGTGTGTGTGTGTGTGTGGGTGTGGGTGGGTGTGTGTGTGTGTGTGTGTGTGTGTGTGTGTGTGTGTGTGTGTGTGTGGGTGTGTGTGTGTGTGTGTGTGTGGGGAGGGAGAGTGCGCGGTCAAGAGGACTATGAGAGGTGGAGAAATTGCCAAGGCTGGTGGCACTGGCTGGCATGGTCAGACATGCAATCCACATATCAGTGTCATAATAGGTGGCCCGGGCAATACTCCCACACTACTCGCTCATGGTTCACTCCCCCCACACTACACCCACACACACACACACACATGCATGCATACTTTCTCCTCATCCAAACTACACCATTTCAATGTACACACAAAAGCGCAGGCGAACACATACACTACACACTACACACTGCACGCGCACACACTACACACACACACACACACACACACACACACACACACACACACACACACACACACACACACACACACACACACACACACCAGATAATGAGAAGACTTCAGAGCGGATAAGGAGGTGGTGTGGCACTGCTGGTAAAAGAGGAACTGGATCCTTAACGGAGTTTGTTTGGTCGTGGCGAACAACTACATGGGCTGCATTGTGGGAATAATTTCCTTGGATGGTGACAAGAGTCAGACAAAGAGATAGGCTGTGAGGCATTGCAAGCGGATTTGGACACATTCGAGAAGTTGTCTAAAAATGGCTGCTAGAATTTAACCCAACCACATGCAAACCTATGACGACTAGAACCGGAGTGCGAAGACCAGTAGAGCAGAATAGGATGAAGGGAAGACAGATTCTTCAGTCAAAAAAGGGAGAAAGACCAGAGAGTGGACATAACCCCAAATTTGATGCCAGAATAACATGGGCTGCATATACGGCATACTGGCCAACGTACGTGTATCCTTCAGAAACTTGAACAAATGGACTTTCCGGCCCTATATACACCGAAGGTGAAATCCATTCGTGAATATGCTTCCTCAGCACGAAACCCTTACCTGACAAAGGGCAACGTCCAAAGATAAGCAATTAGATTCGTTCCTGAGCTGAAGGGATTGAGCTATGGGGGAACGACTGAGGAAACTGTACCTAACCGTATTGGAGGAAAGGAGAAATAGTGGGAAATGTGATAACAACATATAAATATCTAAGGGAAATAGATACAGTAGACAAAGCAACATTGTTTAAAGGTAGAAACAGCAGAACGACTGGTCGTAGATGGGAATTAGAAACGCAAAAGTGTCTTACGGACGTCAAAAAGAACTTTTACAGTGTCAGAGCTGTCAATATGTGGAAAAGGTTAGACGCAGAAGCTGTTGAAGCTCATACGATTCAGAGTGTTTAATGTAAATATGATAAAAGTCTAAGAAATGTGTTATTGCATTAATCTAAGGACGTTCGGAGGGCGGGGCTAGGAGCCCAGCTCGATCCTACAAGCACACCTAGGCAAGTACATCTAGGTGAGAACACACACACACACACACCAAACGCGTTGTGCGCAGTGTTGCCAGCTGTGGTGCAACAAAAACACTCCCACTGCAGCTCAAATGTCAAGATTTCCGCTCTGGGTTCTTAGGCTTTCTATTTGACCTTAGTCACCATCACCCTGACCTTGGTCACCATCATCTAGAGAAGGGTAAACAATAAAAATCTCTGCTTGATCACCATCCACTGAGCTTCTCCTGCTTGTGCTCTAGGCAACACAGATTTAAAAGTTGAGCAGCCCAAATAATTTACATGTATTATTGAGGAGATTTGGTCACTAAAAGCTCTGTGCACGTTCTCCAGGCCAGCAATTTCTCCAGCTTTGAATGGCGTTGTTAGTGTGCAACACTATTCCACCCTAGAGAGCACTAGGGTTTTTTTGAAAAGTATCATCACTGGTATGGCATCGCTTGCTTGAAAGGTTCTTGTTATCCAACCTCTCATTTTATTCTTACAGTTGTGACGGCTACTTTATTGTGTTCTTTGAAGGTAAGGTCTTCCGACATGATTACTCCCAGATCTTGTATATTGCTTTTCCGTTCTAATGTGTGTTTTGATTGCTTTTTATATGTAGTTTTCGTTTTTACATTTACCTTTTTTCCATGTGGCCCATTGAAAGACCTGATTTACATCAATTTGGAGATTTGTTGTATCCATTATATTGTCTACGTTCATACAAATCCTAGTGTCATCTGCAATGGATGATAAGGTACTATAGTTTAACCTTGTCTGTGTCCGATATGGGGATGAGGAAAGTACTGGAATACCCTGGGGATTGAACTTTGTACGCTGGATAATCCGAGATCGCATTTTGTGTGCAATAACACTTGTCGAAAGCTTTCGCGAAATCTATGTATATGACAACTGCATTTTGCTTGTCTTCCATGGCAGGTAAGGCAATGTCATAGTGGTCTATTAATTGTAAGAGGCAGGAGCGCCCTGTTCTGAACCCATGTTATCTAGGGTTCAACCCGTTCTCGCAAATTCGTAAAGTCAATATTGACTTATTAACTACGTGCATAGGTGATATACTAAACATAATAGATACCCTTAAAAAGATTCATACAAAACACCGACCTTACCTAACCTTGTTAGTATCTTAAGATAAGCATCTTATTGCTTCGTAATTACAATTATTACTTAACCTATACCTATTATAGGTTAGGTAATAATTGTAATTACGAAGCAATAAGATGCTTATCTTAAGATACTAACAAGGTTAGGTAAGGTCGGTATTTTCTATGAATCTTTTTAAGGGTATCTATTATGTTAAGTATGTCACCTATGCACATATTTAATAAGTCAATATTGACTTATTAAATTTGCGAGAACGGGTTACTAGGGTTATATAGGCGCTGTGATTTCATCAATCAGAATAAATCAGAATAAACTTCTTGTTAAACCAAATTTCTTTCTAGTGTATTGTTGTGTCCTCAACGTTTTGACACCATGACAAAATACATTTTTTTTAGCCAAATTGTTCGTCTCCCTACACTCACGCAAGCATGGAACTGTATTGTAAGTCACACTCAACACGGGTTATAAACCGGGCAACGACTTCCTCAAGTCTCGCACAAGTGTTCCACTACACCTGTGCACCTGTTGATTGACGGTTGAGAGGCGGGACCAAAGAGCCAGAGCTCAACCCCCCGCAAGCACAACTAGGTGAGTACAAGGTTTTGCTGTTTCTCATTAATGCAATTTCGACACCAGCCTCTCACTACTCATTCACGCTCTCTACCAAACATCAGAGCAACATGCACATATATCTCCAGGCTCTATCTTGAGGTTATCTTGAGATGATTTCGGGGCTTTTTTTTTAGTGTCCTCGCGGCCCGGTCCTCGACCAGGCCTCCACCCCCAGGAAGCAGCCCGTGACAGCTGTCTAACACCCAGGTACCTATTTTACTGCTAGGTAACAGGGGCATAGGGTGAAAGAAACTCTGCCTATTGTTTCTCGCCGGCGCCTGGGATCGAACCCAGGACCACAGGATCACAAGTCCAGCGTGCTGTCCGCTCGGCCGACATGCTCCCTTAAATCTATGACACAGATCTGTAACACCATAAAATATCTATGAAAAATTATGTATTATATGAAAAACCCATACATAAATAATTGATTTCTAGCATATATGCAAAACAACTTTAAGCACATGCAGCAGTCACACATAACATTGAGAATGTGTTTGAAACATTACAACTCTTCCATCGACATGTTCTACAACTTCCCCTCTCTTGAGTAACATAAATATTCCCTCCTGACTGCTTGGCTTCACTTCAACCCGGTTCGATAATGCGCCTGTGTGAATTGCATGGTACAGCGTGTGTAGGTGTACCACATTAATGTATTCTCAACAATCAATATGGGTCAATGTACAAGGACCTGTGAAATGTCAGGTGGTTTCATTATAAATTCATAAAATCCCCGAATAATTTATACGAGACATTATTTCATTGGCTAGAATGTTAAAATCGTGACTATAAGTCTCGCCAAGGTTCATGCAACACTTTTCACCAAATAGTTGTTTAACTTTTAAAGCACTTCGTAACCCTTAAAAGTTAAACCATGGCTACGAAGCCATACTGGAACGTATTCATTAGTACGGTCCCCTCAGGCTGACGCAACATGCGTGAAGCAAGCGCCAAACACCGAGCGCTGTCGGATCTTGGATAAATAGTCTCACGACTACCACGATTTTTTGTACAGTCAAGTGTGGTCTAGTGGTTACGGTACCAAGTACGCCAAGGTGCATAGTGCTCCTGGCTGTTTGAGTTCGAATCCTTCTGGGGTGTGGAGTTTTCAGTTGCATATTGTTTTGGGAACCATTCAAGCTTGCTCGCATATATATATATATATATATATATATATATATATATATATATATATATATATATATATATATATATATATATATATATATATTTTATTAAATATGACCGAAAAAGTAAGATTAATAATTCTAACACGAATTTTCTCAATCTTTCGTACATTATGCTTCACTGTTGGAGGTAAATCAAAAATCACTTCTCCAAAATTCATTTTTATTTCTAGTCTGACGCGACACGGGCGCGTTTCGTAAAACTTATTACATTTTCAAAGACTTCACAAATACACAACTGATTAGAACTTGCATTTCCCTGATTTTATATCTACATTTGAGTGAGGTGGGAAGGGTGATGTGGCATTACATTTGAGTGAGGTGGGAAGGATGATGTGGCATTAGAGGATATTAATAGGGTATTAAAAGTATCAACACAAGACAGAACACGAAACAATGGATATTGAATAGAAGTGTTTGTAGAAAGCCTATTGGTCCATATTTCTTGATGCTTCTATATTGGAGCGGAGTCTTGAGGTGGGTAGAATATAGTTGTGCAATAATTGGCTGTTGATTGCTGGTGTTGACTTCTTGATGTGTAGTGCCTCGCAAACGTCAAGCCGCCTGCTATCGCTGTATCTATCGATGATTTCTGTGTTGTTTACTAGGATTTCTCTGGCGATGGTTTGGTTATGGGAAGAGATTATATGTTCCTTAATGGAGCCCTGTTGTTTATGCATCGTTAAACGCCTAGAAAGAGATGTTGTTGTCTTGCCTATATACTGGGTTTTTTGGAGCTTACAGTCCCCAAGTGGGCATTTGAAGGCATAGACGACGTTAGTCTCTTTTAAAGCGTTCTGTTTCGTGTCTGGAGAGTTTCTCATGAGTAGGCTGGCCGTTTTTCTGGTTTTATAGTAAATCGTCAGTTGTATCCTCTGATTTTTGTCTGTAGGGATAACGTTTCTATTAACAATGTCTTTCAGGACCCTTTCCTCTGTTTTATGAGCTGTGGAAAAGAAGTTCCTGTAAAATAGTCTAATAGGGGGTATAGGTGTTGTGTTAGTTGTCTCTTCGGAGGTTGCATGGCTTTTCACTTTCCTTCTTATGATGTCTTCGATGAAACCATTGGAGAAGCCGTTATTGACTAGAACCTGCCTTACCCTACAGAGTTCTTCGTCGACTTGCTTCCATTCTGAGCTGTGGCTGAGAGCACGGTCGACATATGCGTTAACAACACTCCTCTTGTACCTGTCAGGGCAGTCGCTGTTGGCATTTAGGCACATTCCTATGTTTGTTTCCTTTGTGTAGACTGCAGTGTGGAAACCTCCGCCCTTTTCCATGACTGTTACATCTAGAAAAGGCAGCTTCCCATCCTTTTCCGTCTCGTAAGTGAAACGCAGCACGGAACTCTGCTCAAATGCCTCCTTCAGCTCCTGCAGATGTCTGACATCAGGTACCTGTGTAAAAATGTCGTCAACATACCTGCAGTATATGGCCGGTTTCAAGTTCATGTCGACTAAGACTTTTTGCTCGATGGTACCCATGTAGAAGTTTGCAAACAGGACACCTAGAGGAGAACCCATAGCGACCCCATCTACTTGCTTATACATATGCCCATCCGGGCTCAAGAAGGGTGCCTCTTTAGTACAAGCTTGGAGTAGTTTCCTCAGAATACTTTCTGGCATGTCAAGAGGAGTACAGGCTGGATCACGATACACTCTGTCGGCTATCATTCCGATTGTCTCGTCCACAGGTACGTTGGTAAACAGCGATTCTACGTCCAACGAGGCTCTTATCCCTGTGGCCCGTGCGCCCCGCAGTAAGTCCACAAATTCCTTTGGAGACTTCAGGCTGAAGGCGCAAGGAACATAAGGAGTCAGCAGGCCGTTGAGTCGCTTTGCCAATCTGTACGTGGGTGTGGGTATCTGGCTAATGATTGGCCGAAGTGGGTTTCCAGGCTTGTGCGTCTTGACATTTCCATACGCATATCCAGGTTTATATTCCCCAATGATCTTTGGCAGGTGGAGTCCGGATTTCTTGGCGTTCACAGTTTCGATCAGTTTGTTGACCTTTGCTTTTAATTCGGCTGTAGTGTCCTTCGTTACCCTTTGGAACTTAGTTTGGTCAGAGAGTATGATGTTCATTTTCGCCAGATATTCGTCTTTTTTAAGAATGACATATATTGGCGACTTGTCACCTCTCCTGACAACTATCTCCTTGTTCTCACGAAGGCTTTTAGCTGCCGCTCTACGCTCGGGGGACAGTATGGTGCTTCTGTAGTTGCCTCGATTCTTTCCTCCTTCTGCAATAAGTTCTGCTTGTAAGGTATCTTTGGTAGTGACCTTCTTTTGTGTCTCGAGGTCGAATATGTCGTCCAACAGAATTTCCAACTCCACTTTCCGGGCCATTTCACTCGGTCTGGACATAACATGACAGTTTATGCCCAGATTTAGGAGAGTGACTTGGTCCTCAGTGAGGTTAATTCCTGCAAGGTTCAGGAAGCCATCTCTTGGTCGTGGAATTGCCATAGGTCCTCCATATACTGCCATGAAACCGGCCATATACTGCAGGTATGTTGACGACATTTTTACACAGGTACCTGATGTCAGACATCTGCAGGAGCTGAAGGAGGCATTTGAGCAGAGTTCCGTGCTGCGTTTCACTTACGAGACGGAAAAGGATGGGAAGCTGCCTTTTCTAGATGTAACAGTCATGGAAAAGGGCGGAGGTTTCCACACTGCAGTCTACACAAAGGAAACAAACATAGGAATGTGCCTAAATGCCAACAGCGACTGCCCTGACAGGTACAAGAGGAGTGTTGTTAACGCATATGTCGACCGTGCTCTCAGCCACAGCTCAGAATGGAAGCAAGTCGACGAAGAACTCTGTAGGGTAAGGCAGGTTCTAGTCAATAACGGCTTCTCCAATGGTTTCATCGAAGACATCATAAGAAGGAAAGTGAAAAGCCATGCAACCTCCGAAGAGACAACTAACACAACACCTATACCCCCTATTAGACTATTTTACAGGAACTTCTTTTCCACAGCTCATAAAACAGAGGAAAGGGTCCTGAAAGATATTGTTAATAGAAACGTTATCCCTACAGACAAAAATCAGAGGATACAACTGACGATTTACTATAAAACCAGAAAAACGGCCAGCCTACTCATGAGAAACTCTCCAGACACGAAACAGAACGCTTTAAAAGAGACTAACGTCGTCTATGCCTTCAAATGCCCACTTGGGGACTGTAAGCTCCAAAAAACCCAGTATATAGGCAAGACAACAACATCTCTTTCTAGGCGTTTAACGATGCATAAACAACAGGGCTCCATTAAGGAACATATAATCTCTTCCCATAACCAAACCATCGCCAGAGAAATCCTAGTAAACAACACAGAAATCATCGATAGATACAGCGATAGCAGGCGGCTTGACGTTTGCGAGGCACTACACATCAAGAAGTCAACACCAGCAATCAACAGCCAATTATTGCACAACTATATTCTACCCACCTCAAGACTCCGCTCCAATATAGAAGCATCAAGAAATATGGACCAATAGGCTTTCTACAAACACTTCTATTCAATATCCATTGTTTCGTGTTCTGTCTTGTGTTGATACTTTTAATACCCTATTAATATCCTCTAATGCCACATCATCCTTCCCACCTCACTCAAATGTAATGCCACATCACCCTTCCCACCTCACTCAAATGTAGATATAAAATCAGGGAAATGCAAGTTCTAATCAGTTGTGTATTTGTGAAGTCTTTGAAAATGTAATAAGTTTTACGAAACGCGCCCGTGTCGCGTCAGACTAGAAATAAAAATGAATTTTGGAGAAGTGATTTTTGATTTACCTCCAACAGTGAAGCATAATGTACGAAAGATTGAGAAAATTCGTGTTAGAATTATTAATCTTACTTTTTCGGTCATATTTAATAAAATATGTCTACAGGAAAGACTGCTACCAAAATATACTAATATATATATATATATATATATATATATATATATATATATATATATATATTATAGGCCCGATTTGCCTAATAGGCTGAGTGATTTTATTTATTTTCAATAAATTGTTTCCAATTAATTTGAATTATTATTATATTATTTATGACCATAATTTCTTGAATTAGTTGTGTTAGGTTAAGTTAGGTTAGGTTAGGTAGGGTTGGTTAGGTTCGGTCATATATCTACGTTAGTTTTAACTCAAATTTAAACAAATTAACTTGTACATAATTAAATGGACAGATTTATCATTTCATAAGAAAAAAATTAAATACATAAATTCGTGAAAACTTGGCTTATTAGGCAAATCGGGCCTTGCATAGTAGGCCAAGTACGACATTCTGGCTACTAGGTACAATATATATATATATATATATATATATATATATATATATATATATATATATATATATATATATATATATATCAAAACCCCAAACAATCACACGATGAAGCAATATATACGAACTTAATCACTTCCACATACAGATCAAACTCGAATCCAAAATACAGCGGCTACAGCGGCCTCGTGTGCTAAAAGCGATAAGAATTCCATTATGGGATCACAATGGAATCAGTTAATCGGATAAACCGAAAAAAATGATTGAATAAATAATGCCTAAAAAATATGGTTGAGCTACTAGCATTTTGACTTAAAGCAGGACAGCATACTGAGATCATTGTGAATATATTGAGTCAGTGCAATGGGATCGTACCCGTATCCTTGATTCACCACGCAGAGGCACTACCGACTGAACCACGATGAGCTAGAAAGGATCTCGACTCAACCGGGGAGCCGGTCGGCCGAGCGGACAGCACGCTGGACTTGTGATCCTGTGGTCCTGGGTTCGATCCCGGGCGCCGGCGAGACACAAAGGGCAGAGTTTCTTTCACCCTATGCCCCTGTTACCTAGCAGTAAAATAGGTACCTGGGTGTTAGTCAGCTGTCACGGGCTGTTTCCTGGGGGTGGAGGCCTGGTCGAGGACCGGGCCGCGGGGACACTGAAAGCCCCGAAATCATCTCAAGATAACCTCAAGAAGATAACCAGGAAGTATATCGGTCAATAGTGTGCCTGGGAAATTCAGGGACGCAAGTTCGATCCCATTGAACTGCCTCATTTCCTCAAAAATTCATCACAATTTTGAGATTGAATTGTGCATGAGATCAATTTGATCTAACAGGCTGTGATTCATACGTCAGGCTGCGAGCAGCTGCGTCCAACAGCCTGGTTGACCAGATCAGCAACGAGGAGGCCTGGTCAATGACCGGGCCGCGGGGACGCTAAGCCCCGAAATCATCGCAAGATCATTTATTGATTCAAAAATCGTGTAAATGTGTCGAATTCACTAACTGTACAAAATAATATAGACAAGACGTATTTATGAACACTTCCGGAAATATCCTAATACAGTATACATAGTACATCCTATACAGTGTATACATGCATAAATGTACATGTACATACATACATATATGTACATACATATACATATGTACAGTGATTAGTACAAATCTGTTACGGAGCACACAAATGCACATGTACACCCGTAAATTTATTTTCCTCAATAGAGGTAATTAAACTAACTGATAAAAATAAATGTACATGTGCAGGAGTAATACTTAGGGTACCATCTTGTCATTAACTCAGTTATATTGAGAAACTACGTATTTGTAGTTAAATACAGTAGTTAAATACAGCCATACAATTAAGTACAGTAGTTACATATACAGTGTCTTAAGACACTGGAGTTGTTTAGTTTATTTCTTCACAACACCATAATTGGAAACGTCCACTACGGGCTCACCATAGCCCGTGCTACTTGGAACTTATTGTTCCAGGTAGCGAATCTTAAACAACAACATCCAATATTTAGACATTTTACTGGTTAAGTAAATCCTCAATATTTAGACACTTTACTGATTATGTAAATGCTCAGTATTTAGACCACTTTACTGATTCTGTGAATGCTCAGTATTTAGACCACTTTACTGATTCTGTGAATGCTCAGTATTTAGACCACTTTACTGATTCTGTGAATGCTCAGTATTTAGACCACTTTACTGATTCTGTGAATGCTCAGTATTTAGACCACTTTATTGATTCTGTGAATGTTCAGTATTTAGACCACTTTACTGATTCTGTGAATGCTCAGTATTTAGACAACTTTACTGATTCTGTGAATGCTCAGTATTTAGACCACTTTACTGATTCTGTGAATGCTCAGTATTTAGACCACTTTACTGATTCTGTGAATGCTCAGTATTTAGACCACTTTATTGATTCTGTGAATGTTCAGTATTTAGACCACTTTACTGATTCTGTGAATGCTCAGTATTTAGACAACTTTACTGATTCTGTGAATGTTCAGTATTTAGACCACTTTACTGATTCTGTGAATGCTCAGTATTTAGACCACTTTACTGATTCTGTGAATACTCAGTATTTAGACCACTTTATTGATTTCCTATTAATGTCACTTCCATTGCCAATACTATTGTCAGTGTTATTGATATTAATACTTCAGATGTAACTACTATTTTAATTATTATTTCCCTATTCGACTATTATAATTCGGCTAAACAAAATGGATATCACTCATTTACTCTTCCAATTAAAATCTAATAGAATTTAAAATCGTGAGATTAGAAGGGTTTAACAAAAATGCGCATTACTAGTTTGCACAACACAACTGGATAAGCACCTTCAAAGGATACCTGATCAACCAGGCTGTGACTCATACGTCAGGCTGCGAGCAGCCGCGTCCAACAGCCTGGTTGATCAGTCTGGCAACCAGGAGGCCTGGTCGACGACCGGGCCGCGGGGACGCTAAGCCCCGGAAGCACCTCAAGGTAACCTCAAGGTAAGGTAACACTGCAAGCCAAACAGCGGCAACTTGCACTGCTTGTGTGCAACTCTTAACATTGCATTACATTTTCACAGTTTTTTATTCAACTTTTGACCATTTTCCGCGAAAAAGTAACATTTCTTGATCAACTTCAATTTGTTTTACATAACTTCGACCCTTTACCCAATAGGTCATAAACAGGCCGAGGTAGAAACAAAGGGCAGTTTCTTTCGCATGATGCTTCTGTTCACCGAGCAGTAAATAGGTACCTGGGGGATTAAGACAGCTGCTCTGGGCTGCTTCCTGGGAATATACGTGCGTGTGTGTGTGTGTTAGAAATACACGGAGTAAATATGATAAAGAGAAAATTAGGTCGGGAGTCGGTACATTAGTCCACCAAAAAAGGCGGGGCCCAAGAGCTAACAGCTCGATTCTACAGGCACAAATAGTAAGTATAAATAGAAAACACACACACACACACACACACACACACACACACACACACACACACACACACACACACACAAGGACAAGAGACAACAAGGAGAGACAAGAGACAACAAGGAGAGACAAGGACAAAAACATGATTAAAGAGATCCTTAAAGAGGTAAGGATGGAGGGAGCTGAGCGAAATGTTGAAAAGGTTTTCAGGCTTGGAAAGTACAACAAGGACAGAGACCGAATGATAAAGGTGGTTTTCATGAGCGAAATCGCGAAAGAGGAACTGCTAGCAAGGAAGTGTTGTCTAAAAGGTGTAGAGAAGTTCAAGAAAATATTCCTGCAGAGGGATATGACAAGGGAAGAGAGAATACGGACAGCAGACGCGAGGAAGGAGCGCAGGGAGAGAGAAGGAAATCAGAGTACCACAACCCAGAACCCTACAATTCCAGAGGGAAGTGGAGAACCCTCCTCAAACAGTGCAACAGCCACAGGGATTGGGGCACCACCCCCAAATTCTACCCAACAGACACCCAACCTGCCCCATCCCCTGTCAGCCCCCCACTAAGTACCCACCTAGGGCACCCTCCCCCCACCCACCCCCCTCCCCCCACTCACCCCCCTTCTCCCCCTCACCCCTCTCCCCAGGACCTCCCTTCCCCCCCATCCTCCATGCCCTCCTTCTCCCACATGCCTTCCCGTCTCTCCCACCCCCATGCCCTCCCTTCTCCCCCTCCCCCCTAAGCCCCCCACTCTCCCCCACCCCACCTAAGTCTTCCCCTCTCCCCCACTCCCCTAAACCCTCCCCTCTTCCTCACCCACCTCAGCCCTCCCTTTTCCCCCATGCCCCCCAAGCCCTCCACCCTTTTCTCTCCCCCCAAGCCCCCCCATCTCCCCTATCCCCCACAGCCTCTCCTCCCCCCATGCTTCCCCAACCCTCCCTCTCTTACCCACCCCCTGTACCCTCCCCCTCTTATCCACCCCCTGTACCCTCCCCCTCTTATCCACCCCCTGTACCCTCCCCCTCTTATCCACCCCCTGTACCCTCCCCCTCTCCCCCACCACCCCAAGCCCTCCCTCCTCCACCAATCCCCCCGTGCCAGGTCCCCCCAGCTCCCACTCACCCCAGATCCCAAAGGTCCCCCCCAGAAAAGAAGCAGAAGAGAGTCAGTTTCAGGGTGATGTACTCGAACATAGATGGGATCACAAGCAAGACAAGTGAACTAAGGGAAAGAGCACAAGAAGTTAACCCAGATGTAATCGGACTCACTGAAACAAAACTCTCTGGAATCATAACGAATGCCGTGTTTCCCCAGGAGTATACAGTAATAAGGAAAGAGAGGGAAGGTAGAGGAGGAGGCGGAGTGGCCCTACTCATGAGAAGGGAATGGAGTTTTAAGGAGATGGCCATCCCGGGCTGTGAGGAGTTCAGAGACTACATAGCAGGCACCATAACAATGGGAGGACCAAGAATAGTAGTAGCAGTAATATACAACCCTCCACCAAATGACAATACAGTTAACACTATAATTGAGAGGGCAGCCTCTGCTGCCTGTAGAAATAGATCCCACCTGCTCATCATGGGCGACTTCAATCACGGAAAGATTGACTGGGAGAACAAGGAACCGCATGGAGGCGAGGATACGTGGAGAGCCAAACTATTGGAGGTAGTGACAAGCAACTTTTTAACCCAGCATGTCGGAGAACCCACAAGGATGAGAGGAAATGACGAACCAGCAAGACTCGACCTAGTCTTCACTCTGAACGACTCCGACATAAGAGAAATCGGTTTTGAGGACCCAGTAGGAATGAGCGACCACAGTGTACTGGTGTTTGAGTACTTGATTGAAGAAGGGTTATTGAACTCGAGGAGGGATACCGAAACCAAAAGGTTAGCATACCGAAAGGGAAACTATGAGGGGATAAGAAAATTCCTAACAGATATAGCATGGGAAACAGAGCTCAGGGGAAAGACGGCCCAAGATATGATGGATTACATCACGCAGAAGTGCAAGGACGCAGCAAACAAGTTTGTCCCAGTCCAAAAGGAAAACAGAGAAATGAAGATGAGAAACCCATGGTTTAATCAAAGATGTAGGCTAGCTAAGCAGCAAAGTAAAAGGGCATGGAGAAACTATAGGAATAACAGGACACTGGAGAGCAGAGAAAGATACCAGAATGCCAGGAATGAATATGTCAGGATGAGAAGAGAGGCAGAAAGACAATACGAAAATGACATCGCAAGCAAGGCAAAGACTCAGCCTAAATTGTTGCATAGCCACATTAGGAGAAAAACAACAGTAAAGGAACAGGTTATGAGATTAAGGATAGGGGCGGAAGGATTCACTACAAATGACAAGGAAGTGTGTGAGGAATTGAATAAGAAATTCCAGGAGGTCTTCACCTTAGAACAAGGAGAAATTCCAGAGGTAAGTGAGGGAATAGCTAACCAGGAACCACTGGAAGAGTTTGAGATTACCAGTGGGGAAGTAAGGAAGTGTTTACTAGAGTTGGACGTGACGAAGGCTATAGGCCCAGATGGAATCTCCCCTTGGGTTCTAAAGGAAGGAGCAAGAGAACTGAGCCTACCACTCTCCATAGTGTATAACAAATCACTGGCAACAGGGGAACTGCCAGATATTTGGAAAGCAGCTAACGTAGTCCCGATATACAAGAAAGGGGATAGACAGGAGGCACTGAACTACAGGCCAGTGTCCCTAACCTGCATACCATGCAAGCTGATGGAGAAGATTGTGCGAAAAAAACTAGTGGAGCATCTGGAGCGAAGGAACTTTGTAACACAGCATCAACATGGGTTCAGGGATGGCAGGTCCTGCCTCACAGGGTTACTTGAATTCTACGACCAGGCAACAAAAATAAGGCAAGAAAGAGAAGGGTGGGCAGACTGCATATTTTTGGATTGTCAGAAAGCCTTTGATACAGTACCACACAAGAGGCTAGTGCGAAAGTTGGAGATGCAGGCTGGAGTGAGAGGGAAGGTACTCCGGTGGATAGAGGAATACCTAAGCAACAGGAAACAACGAGTCTGTGTGAGGGGTGAGGCCTCAGATTGGCGAGACGTCACAAGTGGAGTCCCGCAGGGGTCAGTCCTTGGACCTATACTGTTTCTGGTATATGTAAATGATCTCCCAGAGGGTATAGATTCGTTCCTCTCAATGTTTGCCGACGATGCAAAAATTATGAGGAGGATTGAAACAGAGGATGATAGTAGGAGGCTACAAGATGACCTGGATAGACTGAGTGAATGGTCCAACAAATGGCTGTTGAAGTTCAACCCGAGTAAATGCAAAGTAATGAAACTAGGCAGTGGAAACAGGAGGCCAGGCACAGGATACAGAATAGGAGATGAAGTACTTAATGAAACAGACAGAGAGAAAGATCTAGGAGTTGATATCACACCAAACCTGTCTCCTGAAGCCCACATAAAGAGAATAACGTCTGCGGCATATGCGAGGCTGGCTAACATCAGAACGGCGTTCAGGAACCTGTGTAAGGAATCATTCAGAATCTTGTACACCACATATGTAAGACCAATCCTGGAGTATGCGGCCCCAGCATGGAGCCCGTACCTTGTCAAGCACAAGACGAAGCTGGAAAAAGTCCAAAGGTATGCTACTAGACTAGTCCCAGAACTAAGAGGCATGAGTAATGAGGAAAGGCTGCGGGAAATGCACCTCACGACACTGGAAGACAGAAGAGTAAGGGGGGACATGATCACAACTTACAAAATCCTCAGGGGAATCGACCGGGTAAACAAGGATGAACTATTCAACACTGGTGGGACGCGAACAAGGGGACACAGGTGGAAGCTGAGTACCCAAATGAGCCACAGAGACGTTAGAAAGAACTTTTTCAGTGTCAGAGTAATTAGTAAATGGAATGCATTAGGAAGTGATGTGGTGGAGGCTGACTCCATACACAGTTTCAAATGTAGATATGATAGAGCCCAATAGGCTCAGGAATCTGTACACCAGTTGATTGACGGTTGAGAGGCGGGACCAAAGAGCCAGAGCTCAACCCCCGCAAGCACAATTAGGTGAGTACACACACACATTCCTGAGCCCAGTAGGCGTAGGAATCTGTACACCAGTTGATTGACAGTTGAGAGGCGGGACCAGAGTCAAAAGCTCAACCCCCGCGAGCACAAATAGGTGAGTACAAATAGGTGAGTACACAGAAGGCTGAACACAAGGTACCATCTGGGAGGTGAAATCCTTCAAGAATCAAATAGAGAGAAAGATCTGGGGATTGATATCACACCAGAAGCCTACACCAAAAGGATATCATCAGCGGGATATGTTAGATTTGGCCAACATAAGAACTGCCTTCAGAAACTTGAGTAAGGAATCGTTCAGGACCTTCAGGACCTTGTATGACACTTACGTCAGACCAATCGTGAAATATACAGCTCTAGTCTAGAGTCTATACCTAGTTAAACACAAGACAAAGTAGAGAAGATTCAGAGGTATGCCACCAGACTAGTCCCATAATTGAGAGGTATGAGCTACGAGGAAAGGCTAAGGGAGCTAAGCCTCACGTACTTGGAAAACAGAAGAGTAAGGGGAGACATGATAACAAGCTACAAAATTCTCAGGGGAATTGACAGGGTGGACAAAGACAGACAAACTCTTTAACACGGGTGGAACATGAACAAGGGTACACAAATGGAAACTTAGTAGCCAAATGAACCACAGAGACATTAGAAAGAATTTTTTTAATGTCAGAGTAGTTAACAAATGGAATGCTTTAGGCAGTGATGTGGTGAAGGCTGACTCCATACACAGTTTCAAATACAGATTTGATAGAGCCCAGTAGGCTCAAGAATCTGTACACCAGTTGATTGACAGTTGAGAGGCGAGACCAAAGAGCCGAAGCTCAACTCCTGCAAGTACAATTAGTTGAGTACACACACACACACACACACACACACACACATACACACACACACACACACACACACACACACACACACACACACACACACACACCTTTAACCAAATAAATTCACATTTAACCATTTTTAATCGTACATAAAAAGAACTTAAGTTCTATAACCAGGAGCCACGAGAGAGAAACACAGATTCTCACCATGAACCTAAAAGCCTTTAACAGTGAATAAAAATGAAGTTAAAAATAAGAACAGATACAAAAGACCTTTTTTTGCGTATAGGCATTGTGATAAATACGAGGCTCGAGGCCTTTCAAAGCTCTCCTCTGCCTCTTTGATGTTGTTACAGCAATACCAGCAATTATCCTGCGACAAGCTAAACAGGTCACAATGGAGATTTTCCTCATTCCTGTGAAAATTGTTTCATATTTCCTCACATATGTGAGGAAAATCACATATGTGATTTTGGGGACGCGAGCGTGCGGTGGGAGTGTTGGGGAATTATGGAGGAGGCAGGGAAGGGAAGATGAAAGCGTTTGGGCAACAACTTTTCCTTCTCCTGTACCTCCATCATCTTTACTAAAAAGATGATGGAGGTACATCAAAAAATAATTTACTTTACTTTTTTCTTACTAGAAGAATTGGGTGGTGAGTTAATTCTGTTAGGTGCAAGTCAGAGTAGGCAGATGGTGTTGTTTCAAGGTGTGAATAAGTGCAAATTTAAGTGAGACATATATAAGGATATAAAGACGAAGGGAAGCCATGCGATTAGTGTATAATAAACAAAGACCAAGGAAGGACCAACACGGACCAAGGACGAACAACCGACACTAAAAGTAAACTCCTTTTGATTGTAAACTCCTTTTATTTCTGTCAACTCCCAGCTTAGGTACATAGACAGAGGGGAGAGTTTGTAATGAGGAATGATACCAATAAAATGCTGCTGTCCTTCACTGTGAATAATGACTGACAAAGTACTCCACAGAATGGACACCATTCTGATTGGTAATAGGAACTAACCTATTATTATCTACCCCAGTGCAATGGTTGCTGGAAAAAAAGTAGGGTTGCAACAATGAGAACCAAGTGATGAATCCCTGTCATATGTGACCTTTCTGCCTTGAAGAGGAGTTGGCAGGTGTGAATCACTATGTAGCAGAGGAGGGGACTTGAGAATCGACTTGAGAATGGTCCAGGACGGACCGAAACGTCGTCGTCCCTTCACCTTCTAGTGTGTGGTCTGGTCAAACTATGTAGCAGAACTATATTATGCGGACGATGTGTCACCATCACGTGGCTGAGGAGCTGACGCCCAACTCACACATCTAAAGTGATCTAAGACGGACCGATATGTCGCCTACTCCGGGAAAATGTTATTTTCTGACTGCTTAGGCCTCCAAGGCAGAGGAAATAATCATTATTCCTGCCAGGGTATTTTCCAAGAACCTGCCCAGACCCAGTAAAGAGTATTTTCAAAGAGTAATCAAATCTCTAATGTTTAGTTTAGATCAGCTTTTTGCTGTTAACGTGAGAGATATCACGCGGATACTACAGTTTTGAGCACAGTACTGAAGAATAAATGTAAACTTTTTTTGAGAGTATACAGAGATGTATCCGTGGCAATTGTGACCGCCCTTATGAAGAGAGAGAATAAGAAAACAATTTACATTACCAAAGAAATTTGTAAAGTTTACAAATTAATGAAAGGCCTTAGTATGACGTTTATAAATTGGTTTGAGTAACAACCAAATTTAGAAAAGAAAACTATGGATTTAAATTTAACAAAAATTAGATTTACGATAGAAATAATTAAATAATGGTTAGAGAATAGCAATGTAGATCTGTGGGGAAAATTACCAGATAATAATTCTGCCAGCAAACTCAATCAAAAGTTGAATGCATAGCTTGGACATGAACAAGCGAGTTACTGAATATATAATATATAAGAACTGCCTCCCATAAGCCGATAGGCTTTCTACATGTTCCTGTATTATTGTGTTCTAATATCCCTGTGACTGATTTGGGAACTTAAGTTTCTACCTCCGTCCTCTTGTTCCTGTCCCACTGATATATATTTAGTAAATCATTATCTAGACTGTCAATTTCCTTGAGTATTTTGTATGTCGTGATCATGCTTCCCGGAATCTCTCTTGGTTCTGAGACTAGTCTGGCATACCTGTAAGATATTACCCCCACATTTACTGTGATAAAGTATGGCCTCTACACTGGTCTTGCATGCGCCAGAATTAGTGTGATAAATGACGTTGTTCATATTTCTGAAGGCAGTCCTAATGTTGACCAGGGTTGCATGTGCAGCTGATGATATCCGGTTGATGTGGACTTCAGGAAAGGGATTCGATATTCTTTTGTATGTATCAACATTAGACTCAAGGTGTATATTCCCTATATGGTGTTATTTAGATGCCATTCTAAACTGAATGGCATGTGATTTTACACTAATACACGTACATGGAATGTGTATGCATACTATGTATATATACAGTCATATATGTATGCATGAATGTGTATGTAAATCCAAGTGTGTAACAGTGTGCCTGTTTGCGTGTAAGTGTTTATGATATACATAAATACCCTATTCATGTGGAGTCCGCGTCCCCTGTTTGTGCACGACAAATCCAGTTTATCTCTGGTAGTGTGTGGATATTGCCCCATGACGCATGCTTCACGGTGTATACGTAACACCTGTCACCCTGGCATGCGTGACACCTGTCACCCTTCCATGCGTGACACCTGTCACCCTGCCATGCGTGACACCTGTCACCCTTCAATGCGTGACACCTGTCACCCTGCCATGCGTGATACCTGTCACCCTGCCATGCGTGACACCTGTCACCCTGCCATGCGTGACACCTGTCACCCTTCCATGCGTGACACCTGTCACCCTTCCATGCGTGACACCTGTCACCCTGCCATGCGTGACAGCTGTCACCCTGCCATGCGTGACACCTGTCACCCTGTCATGCGTGACACCTGCCACACTGTCATGTCATAAGGGTATCAAGTGTCGCAAGTGGCACTGCGGCTCGGGCTCATTGGTTGCAAATTATTTTGCTGAATGACATGTATGTTCCGTGATTTATGGAAAGAATGTTGCCAGAATGCGTCACAGCATTTTGGCAAGATTCTTGTAAGATTCTTGATTTTTGTAAGAAGTGAATGTACCGTGCAACTTACCTGCTTGATGGGGGGTTTTGGGAGTTCTTCTACTCGCCCCAAGCCCGGTCCGAGGCCTGGCTTGATACTTCTTTTTCTATCCTCAAGTATTCCATCCCCTATTCACTTTCAACTTCCCCTCACAACTTTCCTTGTCAAGGCCACTACTCGCAGAGTTTAGAGGAGCGCATCGCATGCCTCGGCAACATTCATCACTAATCTCACTAATCGACACTAATCTCGCCTCCTACACCCCCGCACCAACTCGGAAACGTGTCACTTATGAACCCATCCCTGCCCTTGTGTGGCAGTGCACAGTAGAAAGTTATTTTCACATATCCATACATTAAAACATTGATTGTAACCATGATATATATGTACTTCAGCCTACAGTTTAGACCTATTGTCTTGTGTATGACAGTGAATAACAGCATTATCCTCACTTTAATAAGACTATCAAAATCCTCAGATTAGGCAAAATTGTAATTAATTTTGTCAATAAAGATGTTAATATTATATAGGAAACGTGTAGGCCCACTCGATCCTTGGCCATACACCCGCATTCAAACCCGGGTGTGTACGCCAACACATACCACTATCTAATGCCCTCGACAGAAACCTTGGCGCATGTAGGCTACTCTTAACGTGAATTCTGGTTACATTCCAAACAAACCTCGACCCATATACCACTATACTTAAAACAAACACCATTAAGTCCACACAACTTTCAGCCCTGAACCAAAACTAGTAATGCCATCTATTGAATGATCATGAAAGAAGAAAACTCTTAGAAATTGAACAACAGTACGGCATATTTTTTCTTGTACCAAAGGCGTGGCCACATATTTACAATGCTAACCATGGACAGGGTTAGGGATTTGTTATATATATGCACTGTGGGGTCGGGTGGCCCACGTGAGAGGGAAGATTTCAAGCCAGATAGTGTGTGAACTGATCTAGTTGTACGGTGCTTCAGGTCAGCCGAACATCTGCAATGTGATTCCTCTTTTTCAGGCGATGAAAGCATGTCTCTTACACCTCCCTTTTCCCTTACTCTATAACCTCCCCAAAAATTTATTTTGCCCTGAGGGGCGAGTTCACTGGGCAGAGCCAGTCGTCCTGTGAGTGGACACACCGCCATAGCAGCACGTACAACACTCCCCAATAGGAAGAAAACCCGCTGGGTTGTTCATCCTGTCACTTGTACCCAGACACAGCTGGGACTTGCTTAAATTGCTGCTTGCGGGAGATGTTTTAGTCTAAAGGTTGATCATGCCATCTCAAAACAAATCAGAGGTGCAATAGGGACGCTGAAAGAATTCTATCAAGAGCCCAAGACTTATCAACATTCTCCCTCTACACGTAAGGGGTATAAATAGCCGTTTTCAGCACTTAATGCTGTTGGCCTTCTTTATATCATCATTAAAATAATCTTTACTACCATTTACTACTCTCTGTCTCTCTCTCTCTCTCTCTCCTTCCTTCCTTTACTTGACCACAGTACGGCAAGTCTTCTCTCCCCATCAACGCCCCATTTTCTTTTCCACGAATCCACACCGAGGTCTATTCGCTCCCTCACTCCGTTCATTCCTCGCCTCCCTTACTACACCCTCACACCCTCTCCCATTCCTTCATCCGCCCCCCCCCCCACGCCCAGCCACGCCCTCCCCACGGCCCCCCCTTGGAGGCCAGTTATAAATATCCCATTCAGGAAGACTTGACAGTCTGAATGCCAAGTCTCAGACATGCAGGTTGCGGGAGGGGACGAGGTTCTTGCTCTGATGAGTCGTGTACAGAGCCCGCTGGTCTAACAACCGGGGGGGGGGGGGGGGGGAGGGTTGTGTTAGGTTATTATATGTATATTGGAAGGTATACATGGACTTCCAGCAAGGTGGTGGTTGTTGGTGATTTAGGGCGACGACGATCGAGGGATCCGATGCGCCCAGTTCTAGCAAGGTTACATGTATATCCAATGGCACTCACAGCGATCCAAGCAATGATTCTGGCGTTGAAAGAGGGACATCGAAGTGGACTGCTGTCATCACCGTCAGCGGACGCCTAGCCCACACACACACACACACACACACATACACACTTCTTGTCAGAGTAGTTAACGGATAGAATGCATTAGGCAGTGATGTGGTGGAGGCTGACTCCATACACAGTTTCAAATGTAGATATGATAGAGCCCAGTAGGCTCAGGAATCTGTACACCTGTTGATTGACGGATGAGAAGCGGGACCAAAGAGCCAAAGCTCAACCCCGCAAGCACAAATAGGTGAGTATACACACACACACACACACACACACACACACACACACACACACACACACACACACACACACACACACACAAATCCCACTCAAGCCAGTTAATTCACTCACTTCGGGACGCAGACTCTGCGACCTTCTTAGTGTGGCCTCAAAAATAAAACACTGACGACGGAAATATCTATTGTGTCTAGTTACGAGGTAACTGGGATCGTCCTGGCTGTTACTAATGTCTGGTTTGATGTTGGGCTTTTAAGGCCTATCAACCCCCCTGGAGGGCTATTAACGCCATGTTAATGCTTTATTGAGCAACCACTAAGTATACTTTAGTACACTTTCAAGAGTATATACACCGAAATCAAGTATACACACACTATGTATGTATTCCTGCAGTACTTTGACAACTATATATGGTATTTACCGAGATTCAAACCTTATATTCAAATCATATAGCAGGTGCAGCTATATGGTTAAGGGCCATGTAGTTTCTTTAACGGCAAAGTCACTCCAGCCAATTAAAACACGTCGTGGTAACTACTGCGTATGTGATGAGTGGCGGGTGATGAATGGCGGGTGATGAGTGGCGGGTGATGAGTGGCGGGTGATGAGTGGCGGGAGACATGAGCATAACATGAGTAGGTGAGTAACCTAACCATAATGGATGACGGTAAACCCATCAACCGAGGACCTCCGGCCTCCACCGTCTGATTAATGGGGAATATGTTTACCAAAAAGCAAGAATAATAATAAAAAAAAATTATAATTTCTAAAACATTCCGACGATTAAATATTAGTCTACGCCCGTATGCGCGCGCGCACACACACACATACACACATGATAGAGCCCGGTAGGCTCAGGAATCTGTACACCAGTTGATTGACAGTTGAGAGGCAGGACCAAAGAGCCAAAGCTCAACCCCCCCGCAAGCACAAATAGGTGAGTACACACACACACACACACACACACACACACACACACACACACACACACACACACACACATACACACACACACACACACACACACACACACACACACACACACAGATGTAATTACCTACTTTCAAGAATTTTCTCGTTTTCCAAATCATTAGTAATTCACAATCACTTACCTCATTTTCCTTTATCTTTACATAACAAACTGCGTATCGCAGTACATTTTTCTTCCAACATATTCAATTTATTCTTGATAACCTTTACACTGAAGAAGTTCTTACAAAGTTTTCTGCGACTGATTTGTCTCTATACTCCATCAAAGATCCCTCGTTCTTCTATTCCTCACTTTGAACAACCCATACTTGCCTGTCTTTAATGTCATCGGAGCTCGGAGCTTACTCAGGTTGGACTGACCAAGTCGGACTAGGAGATAGTGACAATTGATACACACACAGAAATCACAACAGCTTGATATATCAAATGAACAAATCCACATGGGTTCGAACCCTCATCACGGCCCCTTGTGGATTTCTTCAGTGACAATAGAGTTATGGTGTCAACCATAACTCCGTCCTTTCTTGCCTAGTTCAGCTGAAAATCAGTCGGTCAAGTGACTGACCGATGTTCAGCTGTCCACTGAAACTACCGTACTACAAACTAAACCCTAATCACTTCCCCCCCCCCATATCAACAGAAAGGGGGGTGGAGGAGAGGGGGGGGGGTCCTCCACCCTCTTCCTTCCCACCCCAACGCCTATATCACCCACGCCGTCAAATGTATATTCCCTTGCAATTCATTTTTAAAATCGGCCATCACTTAGCTGGGAAAATGTTATTCAGTTTCGCTTCCAAGGTTGAGAAACTTTTCCCACAAGTCATCCGGAAAATTGTTGGTTCGATTCTTGCGTCGGGATGAAGCTAAATCATCTTCCCTTGGTACTTCCCCCCCCCCCTCTCCCGACTCTCTCCTCTCACTCCCCCTCACCCGCCCTTTCCCCTCTCTCGGATACAGAAGGGAATACTAGATCAACCGCCTTAAAATGTATTTTCTCGGAGCTTGTGTTATTATAAATCCGAGAGAGAGAGAGAGAGAGAGAGAGAGAGAGAGAGAGAGAGAGAGAGAGAGAGAGAGAGAGAGAGAGAGAGATACTTTAAAACGTGCTTGCCCGAAGAGATTTGCCTGAAACGCTATGCGTACTAGTGGCTTTAGGTATTGTATGTACTATCTCTATCTTTAAATCTAGCATTATGCCTGTAACTCAATGTATGTACCTTTACCTGAATAAAAAAAATCTAAATCTAAATCTAACTACAGGCACGCCGTCTATTGGGGAGCGGTGGTTGGCTACCGCTCTAAAGCAGCTACAAATAACATTAATTGTGCACGCAGCTACTCAACAAGCTCCAAGTATCACGGGCTATGGTGAGCCCCGTAACTTACCTGGCATGTGTGCACGCATTTATTCTCCTCCCGAGAGGTATAGACGCAGTAGGGGGCCGCTGGAGAGTCCGACAGATTAGGGAAAAGGCGATTACGACCGAACAGGGAATAACAGAGAAATGGGAAAGACGATGGAGAGGAAAAGACGGGAGGCAGACACAGTAGCATTAAAAGGGAGAGGCGAAGACAGAGGAAAAGAGGGAGCCAAGGGAGAGGAGGCGGAGGAATGGGATGATGTACGAGGCGTGGTCGACCTCTCTCTCTCTCTCTCTCTCTCTCTCTAAAGCTCCACAACTTGTGGTCCTCACATATTCATGCCACAAGTGACGGAAACTCGTACACTTTCACGTTGAGTCCTGCAGGTGTCCAAGACTAGGGAGGGAGGGAGGGAGGGAGGGAGGGAGGGAGGGAGGGAAGGAAGGAAGGAAGGAAGGAAGGAAGGAAGGAAGGAAGGAAGGAAGGAAGCAAGGAAGCAAGGAAGCAAGGAAGCAAGGAAGGAAGGAAGGAGAATATTAAGAAACAAAAAAGCATCTTTAGCTTTTGAAGGTGTGTAACGAGTTACCTTCAACTTTCTCCTGTGCTGTGCACCGTTCCTTGTAGATCAGTCCGCTCAGCTCAGGAACGAGCTAAGTCGGGTAAGAATTTCCAACACACGGCTGTATTAATGACTGACTGTAGAAGGAATTATAAGCTTCTTATCCCTACAACAAAATTAGACGTAGTAGTGTATTATATGAAAACAAAAAACAAAAAAGGAGGCTTCAGTTCCAGGGTAGGTTAGGGCTATGGCTCGTCGAAGGCTATCAGTGGCACATCTTTTAGAGGTGAAAGTCACGTTAAGCGGACATAGATATCGGTGGTGGCGGAGGAAAGTGATAGGTCAGGTGGGTTATCTCCAGTGAGTCCAGATCACTGGGAAGGTGTATGGGACGCTGAGCTGTGGAGTTTAGAGGCGACGACACCCTGAGAGTGAAGGGGAGGGCAGCTTTCAGGTCAAAAGATAATACGTACTTCGAAGTCCAGGTTATTGCCTGGATGAAGAGTGTGCTCTCTAGCCTGACTGTCTGGATGTGTCTGGCTGGCTGTGTGTCTGTCTCTGTCTGTGTCTTCGTGTGTGTGTGTGTGGCTGGCTGTGTCTCTCTCTGTCTGTGTCTTCATGTGTGTCTGGCTGGCTGTGTGTCTGTCTCTGTCTGTGTCTGTGTCTTCGTGTGTGTGTGGCTGTCTGTCTCGCTTTCTCATTTGGACCCTCCTCCCCCCTCCCCCCTCCTGTACAATTCCCATTCATTAAGCCCATCAAGACCAGCCCCCTGATGTGCCAGTTGTGTGAAGAAGCGTGTTTTTATTCCGCGCCTCGCCCTGCGCCTCGGCCCACGCCTCGCCCCACGCCTCAGCCCACGCCTCGCCCCACGCCTCGGCCCACGCCTCGGCCCACGCCTCGGCCCACGCCTCGGCCCACGCCTCGCCCCACGCCTCAGCCCACGCCTCGCCCCACGCCTCGCCCCACGCCTCGGCCCACGCCTCGGCCCACGCCTCGGCCCACGCCTCGGCCCACGCCTCGGCCCACGCCTCGGCCCACGCCTCAGCCCACGCCTCGCCCCACGCCTCGGCCCACGCCTCGGCCCACGCCTCGGCCCACGCCTCGCCCCACGCCTCGCCCCACGCCTCGGCCCACGCCTCGCCCCACGCCAGCTGCATCACGCCTGCAGTAACACATGATGCAGTATCCACCATATACACTTTGGCGAAATACTGCATCGTTAGCGTTGCACAAAGAGGCAGAACAGACGAAGATTCTACCCAAAATGTTTCAAATAGACCTGACCAAGTTCTGGAGATGGTCTGTAAAATGGCTCTTCGACCTTAATACAAGCAAATGCAAGGAGATGTGATCTTAGACGGGGAAAGAGAAGGCCAGAGAGTGCCGGGACAGCACGCAACATACACCGATACACCTCTCAAGCGTGACTTATGTACGAATGGAAGATAAACTAACGCTCGAACCCCAACCCCCTTTTTTAAGCGTAAGGTGCGTACGAACGGGAGGTACGCTAAAATACATCTTGGCAGCGGACGCCAAGGCCTGCTGGCTTCCGCCTCACAAGGTCGAAGGGTTACACTTTTGGCTCTCTTGCGTACGTGCTTGTGCGTATTTGCTTTTGTGTACGAATATGTAATTTCCTGTGTGTTTATGTCTGTTATGTACGTTGCTTTTTGTGTACGAATATGTAATTTCTTGTGAGTTTATGTCTGTTATGTACGTTTATGCGAGTGCATATACTAGTACACGGGCATATATATGTAGGGTTGTGAAGGCATATACGGGACAATGAAGGTATATAATATAAGCATGTTGACATACAGGTCATGAGTCGTTACATTAGGCAACCAACTGTTAGAAAGCCGGGGCCCAAGAGCTAACAGCTCAATCCTGCAGGCACAGATAGTAAACACACACACACACAGAGTTGATTGTGTGTTGTTTGTCCTTTAGTTGACTGACAGTTGAGAGGCGGGATCAAAGAGCCAGAGCTCAACCCCCGCAAGCACAACTAAGTACACACACACACACACACACACCAACCCACCCACACGCACCTCCCCACACACACACACATACACACACACACACACACCCACACACACACACACACCCGACACCCCCCCACACACACCCACACCCACCTACACACACACACACACACACACACACACCCCACACACCTTTAAAACCACCCTCCGGGGCACCATTCGTCAAATTTAAAGTCCCATTTTCTTAAGTGATTAATTTTGGTGCCGACGTTGATTTCGTCTCACCTGAGACGACCACGGCTCGTTTATCACCTCCACTTTTTGTAAACAGCCAACAGTTACAGAGATTACGTTATTCCCTTATTTATTTGTGTATCTCCAAAGTTATTTTCTCAGCATCACAATTACATTGGTAATGTAATTGTCGCCCCTGTGACGTTATTATTGTTTTTGTAATTAATACTAAGGATCTAAGCAACAGGAAAAGTAATCAGTCCACGGAAAGGGTGCCAGGAAATAAGCAAAGTCGTAGTAATTTAAGGAAGAACGGGGGGTAGGAAGATAAGGAAAACAGAAAGAGAGAGGAGAAATCAAGCCAATATGGAAGTATGGAAAGAAGCAAGCAAGCAAGTTAACTAGGAACCAAATAAACGCTGCATCTCTAGCAAGTGTCATAGAATGGACTAACGGAGTGCATTGACTCAACCGACATACTCATTTACTCCTTGCCTACTGATTCACTTTACTGATTCACATCCTACCTACTGACAAACGGAGTAACATGCAGCAAATCTTTGCCCGCTTGCAACACCTTACTGCACACAATACTGGCTACCAGACTCCTTTCAAGAATTCAAATACAGAGGCAAATTTATCTGTTCGCTGAAGACTTAAATCACGTCAGAAAATAAACTCACAATAACGTGGCTGTTGAACTAACTAAACCAACCCACACATATGAATGAAAAGTGACAACGTTTCAGTCTCCCTTTTGAGCCCTTTTCAAGTCGTCCAGGATGGACAGAAACGTTTATACTGAACAAATCTTTGTTCAGAGAGTGTGTTTACACTCTCTTAAAACGTTTCCAAATTGGTACGAACTTAACACTATACTAAACCAATGTTTTCCACAAGGAAAACTGGGTAAACTTGAATGAATCGATTAGCTAATCCCAACTTATCACTCAACGTGGCTGTGATTATCACAGGGACGCACCAGATCATACAGGTATTAGTTGAAGCCACCTCCATGTGCAGGTAGAGGACTGTGTCATGCCTGTGGGGGGTATATAATTGTGGCCGGTCACTAACTCATTACATTGGACAACCGGCGGTTTGGAAAGGCGGGGTCCAAGAGCTCGATCTAGCAAGCAAGCAAGCAAGCAAGCAAGCAAGCAAGCGCACACACACACACACACACACACACCACTGGGGTAAACAGACATACACCAAAACACAACTTAAGTCCAATAGAACTTTCCTTAGGAGTCCTGTTGGGCTAGCTTTTGTCCACTTCCCTCCCACACCCCTCTCTGCCACCCCCTTTCCATCCTTCCACCTTCAGCCACACACAAACAATCCCCACTCCTTTCCTTTTTCTCACTCCCCTTTCCATATTTTTCTCTCCTTCCCATTTCCTCCGCCCTCCCCCTTGTGGTATTTGTGTATAACAATGGAACTGGAGCAATAAGTGGAAGAGTCACACCAGGATTGGAGGCAGCGGTGGAAGAGGAGGGGAGGAGATATACAGAGAAGTGGAAGAAGGAAGTAATAAGAATGCTAGGCATGGTAGGAATAAAGAAGGAATATGATAGGGGCCAGACGCATGAAAATGATTGCCAAAAAAAATTATCTATGGGAATGGTATAATTGATAAGGAAAAGTGGAAGAGAACAATGAGACGGTGACATTAAGAAAAGCCAATGAAAGGGCGAATAAAATATATATGATGACATATATATATATAGCTATATATCTGTTAGCGTTGCCGGCCGACTAGACGGAATCACACTGCGTCCGTGAAAGGGTGGCAGACAGTTGGCATGGGACTATACTTGCGTATCCACCCTGGCAACCACATACATCAACCTCTCTGCCGGCACAGCAGGAGCCGCGGCGACACACACAGTAAGATACTAGTCGACCAAGTACAGGGAATTAGATCATCGGTACAACTTCGTTCCAATAGGCGATGAGACCCAATGGGAGAGAGTGCAAGAAGGTTTCTTAAGGATCTTGATTTCAGGCTCATTGACACTACAAGAGACCTTAGAGCGGCAAGTTTTCTCTTTCAGCGCCTCAGTGTCGCGATCCAGAGGGGGAATGCCCGCTGCGTCCTTGGTTCCTGCCCGGCGTCGGAGGAGTTCGAAGAAATCTACAGCCTCTAGGAAACAAACTTCCCCTTATGTCCTCTTAATGTTCATTTTTTTAAACAATCAGATATGTAACTGTATAATCTTGTATAATAAAGTGTACAACATAAAAAAAGGGGGTGATACAAGTGAACACTCATACGTATTCAGAGTTAAATGGCAAGTTTTTCTCTGAATGCTCTGTGTTCCCTTCTTCGAGGCTGTGGGTCCCTACAATTGTACCAGAGGTGGTATCATATATATATATATATATATATATATATATATATATATATATATATATATATATATATATAAAGTTTGTGAGGGTACCACCTCTGGTGCCAATGTGGGGACCCATAGCCTCGGAGAAGAAAATAAAAAGTATTCAGAGGAGACCTTGTGGTTTCTCACTGAACACTAATATTATCTTCTCCTACCACCCCCATTCTTTTCTATGTACAAATATATATTTGCTTTATTTGAACTTTGTTACAAAAAAGGAGTTACATATAGGTTACAAAGATGGTTATCATAGGTTGTCGAGTTCCTCCAGCTCCTCAGATGGCGGGCAGGAACCCTGGATGCAGTGCGCATTTCCCCTCTGTATCGCCACGCTGAGGTGCTGGAAAAGAAAGCTTGCAGCTTTTGGGTCCCTTGTTGTTTCAATGAGCCTAGAACCCAGTTCCTTCAAAAAACTGGTAGAAAACTGGTAGCACTTTTACCCCAGGCGCCGAGTGTCTCATATATATATATATATATATATATATATATATATATATATATATATATATATATATATATATATATATATATATATATATATATATATATGTCGTACCTAGTAGCCAGAACGCACTTCTCAGCCTACTATGCAAGGCCCGATTTGCCTAATAAGCCAAGTTTTCATGAATTAATTGTTTTTCGACTACCTAACCTACCTAACCTAACCTAACTTTTTCGGCTACCTAACCTAACCTAACCTATAAAGATAGGTTAGGTTAGGTAGGGTTGGTTAGGTTCGGTCATATAATTACGTTAATTTTAACTCCAATAAAAAAAAATTGACCTCATACATAATGAAATGGGCAGCTTTATCATTTCATAAGAAAAAAATTAGAGAAAATATATTAATTCAGGAAAACTTGGCTTATTAGGCAAATCGGGCCTTGCATAGTAGGCTGAGAAGTGCGTTCTGGCTACTAGGTACGACATATATATATATATATATATATATATATATATATATATATATATATATATATATATATATATATATATATATATATATCCCGGACTCTTTGATCCCAGCACCAAAGATTATCCAACCATTCCTTCCATTCTCGCTAAATACCACTCCATACAAAGGACCCGGTCCTCGACCCCCCTAGAAAACACCCCTTTCTTCTTGGCCGCACCAGAGAAAAAACTCTTTTTTTTTTTTCCCCACCCCGCGCCAGGGAACACCCACACCCGCTCAAAAGTGCTGAGCCACTCTGTAAACAGGAGGCTGTGAATTAGTGGCCGTGTTTATAGAGGTAGCGGGAGGGAGAGGAGGGGGGGGAGTGGAGAGGAATTGAGAGGTTGCTGGGAAGGAGAGCTCTTCCTCCCCCCCCCCTCTCTCTCTCTCTCTCTCTCTCTCCTTCCTTTATTCCATTTGTCCTAACTTTCATATCCAATTCTCCCCAATCTTTAGTATTCACTATTGTTTTAGGTTCCTTCTATAAGCTGTATCTCTAACAGGAACTTGAAATGTGTGTGTATGTGTGATTATATATATATATATATATATATATATATATATATATATATATATATATATATATATATATATATATATATATATATATATATATATCAGACCTTTATACTTGCCACCTGCCATCTCTTTCCCCCTTTCCTCTTCCTTCTTCTTCTCCTCCTCCTCCTCCTCTTCCACCGTCCTCTTTCTGGTGTACTTTAATATTATCTCATCTGTTTGTGCGCCTCTGTAACCCTTTCCACCACCGCCCACGGGATGGGTATGGGATGCATAATAAAGAAATTAATTGAGAAAATGTAATAGCGATCTCAACATTAAGCTTTTACAGCCTTACCCTTTCTCCTTATCAACTATCTTCCTTTTCCACTGTACCTATCCTGTGAATTTTCCATTCCTTCCTCTCTTCCTCAATACACAGAATCATCATATTCTAATATTCCACCCCTTTCCGCTTCCATTCCTCAGTATTCACGTCCTCTACTCTCTCTCCCAGGACCCCTTTCTCCTTCCTCAATGTTTCCCTGCACTTCCCTCTCCAAGGCCCTCCTTTCCTTCCTAACACCGCTGCCCCCCTTGACTTATACTCTCCTCAGCCTTCCGTTATCGAGTCCTAAGATTTATATGCACCCCTTAAAACAACACACAGCCCTGGCCTCTAGGGGACAAAATCTCGGCATAAACCGTGAGAAAAAACACCATGCCTTCAGCCGTGTTTACGCCCATCTGGACACGGAAAGGAGGGGGCCAACTCTTAAGGCTGTGGAGATGTGGGAGGCGGCAAGTGGTCTCTGGGGGTGTGTGCGAGTATTGAAGGTATCTAATGCTCTCTAGAGCACAAAGGGGGTTAAGAGCCAGTCTCTCTTCGCGTCTCGCAGAGTAAGCTGGGGTTTAGAGGTAACTTGAGTGTTCTCTGTTGTGTTTTCAAGAGCTTTCTTGGACTTTTGGAACTCTGACGTCTCAGAAGACACTTCAGGCGTCTCTACGGGTAAATTCTAAGGGCAAGGATGTCAGGGTAAACCTTCGCATTCACCAAGTGTTTGCGTGAGGCTCTCAAAGGTCGGAGAATAGACTAAGCGGTGGCGCTGGCGGGTGTTTGTGTGGGATCTCTTGGGGCCTCATCGACACACAGACTAGCATAGTCTTGTTCTTAAAAGCCTTCGGGGCAGGAAAGATCCAAAGGTGAACTGGAGAGGTCTTAGCTACGAAGAAAGACTGAGGGGACCGGACCTCGACTCAATGGATGAAGGGAAGAATAGGAGTGACAGGATAACAATAAGATTCAAAGGCGGATCGACGAGAGCAAATTAGCAATGGTCATAGATAGGAATATCAGAACGAAAGACACAAATCAAAATGAAAAAGACTGATGGATTGAAGAGATTAAAAAATGGTTTCTTCGGTTAAAATTGTAAATGAGTGAAACTGGTTAAACGAAGAAGTGGTTAAAGTTTACTGAACACACAATTTTAAATATATGATAACTAAAACGAAACTGAGCCACTGCAATTAACTACAAAATAATCAAGTCTTGCTAGGAGCTTATGCTAGACCTTGAAAGCACATCTGGATGAGCACAACTAGGCGAGTTTAACTTACGGAGGGTGAGCATGCTTTCCTCTGCTTGTCATATGGTTTTATGAAGCAGACTGTGCATTAGAGACGACATTCTTAAGAACCGCCACAAGGGGAAGTGGGAAGAGCTGGGAGGCTATTAACAGCCGGACTCTTTGTGTCTTCTAATTGGCCATTGACGAGTCGGTGTGTCCTCACTCGTCCACTGCTGGAATGGCATGTCTAGAAATTTTGCGTCAGGACTCAAAGGGTGATGTTTGTATGAGTGAAGGTGCCTTAAGGAGTGGTGTCAGCTCTCGGTGTGGGATGACGTCTCTGCGTGGGATGGCATCTTGGCGTTGGATGGATGGAGTCTCTACGTGCATGGGATGGTGTTTCTGCCTGGGATGGCATCTTGGCGTGGGATGATGTCTCGCCGTGGGATAACGTCTTGGCGTGGACCTAGATGTTTCATTTAATTGTGAATACCCCTGCGATGGAGTCAACAAAAGAGAGGACAAAGCCGTTACATCACTTCCTATGGTCCTTAGAGGTCTCGAGTTGACACGACTTCACCCTTGCCACATGGTCACTTGTATACCCATTTTCTCTACCACTACCAGGTGGCGGCCTTGACAGTACACAATCCCACTACATATGCTGTAGGGGTCATGTTCTTACAGCCTGGGCAGTAAGGGCGCCCATAACCTTTCCCTCCCTCCTCCCCCACTTCAAAAACAGGGCTGTACAGCCCAGGGTCCTCTAGAAGCCAAGAACCAAACGAGAATCGCCCTGAGGGAAGAATCCAAACACACCACCCGTGTCTCATATCTGCCATGCACAGCCACGGTAGATATTAGCAAAACACGCGCTACCTGTAGATTACCTGGAGTAGTTTTGAGAATCCCTAAGATCGGCCGAGAGTCAAGGTTCGCCTGGTAACAGCTTGCTATGCAAGGCTGTTGTTTGCAGCGGCCTGCATGCCCACATATCCATTACAACCCGGCTGATCCATTGTAAATCACTGTGCCAGTGTCTGACCGTCAGACATAAAAACTTCTAGATAAGTCTAAAGTATAAGATTATACGAGAAGTTACTGGGAAAGGTTTGGAAACTTTTCATCTGAACTTCTGTATGCCTTTAACTTTATGAACCAGGAAATCTGCTAGGACCAGAATTCATCAAGCATTTACGCGTCCACTTACGAAACATGTACTTCTTTCCTCGATCATGGAAGTTTAGTCTGCATATATTAAAAAGTTAATTAGCTCCGGAATGCAACAAAATTATTGCAATAATTACCTGGAGTTATGAAATTTCGAAGCTCGAAACTCTTTAACACAAACTAAGCAGCCATGACCGATGAAAGCTGTTACCGTTTCATAGCTGCACACATACATGCTACAAGAATCCTGACACTGGGTGTTTAAAAAGAATAACAAGCCACAATAACGTAGCAGGAACAAATAACTTGACGCACACACATAAAAATAAGTGAAAGTGATCAGGTTTGGGTCCGTCCTGAACCCTTATATCAAGCCGTGACACAGTGTTATAAGGGTCCAGGGCGCACCGAATAGTCCTCACTTCACATCACATGTGTGGGTCAGCTTATCATGTCTCTTATTGTCAGCTGCCACGACTACACTTGAATAGGCTTGGGGTTTAAACTGGTGAGACTAGAACGACTCCTTGTATACCCGTGTTGGGGGGGGGGGGTTACAGGAACGACTCCTTGTATACCCGTGTTAGGGGGGGGGGTTACTGGAACGACTCCTTGTATACCCGTGTTGGGGGGGGGTTACAGGAACGACTCCTTGTATATCCGTGTTGGGGGGGGGGGTTACAGGAACGACTCCGTGTATACCCGTGTTGGGGGGGGGGGTTACAGGAACGACTCCTTGTATACCCGTGTTGGGGGTTACTGGAACGACTCCTTGTATACCCGCGTTGGGGGGGGGGGGTTTACAGGAACGACTCCTTGTATACCCGTGTTGGGGGGGGGGGGGGGGGTTACAGGAACAACTCCTTGTACAACCGTGTTGGGGGGGGGGTTACTAGAACGACTCCTTGTATACCCGTGTTGGGGGTTACAGGAACGACTCCTTGTATACCCGTGTTGGGGGGGGGGGTTATAGGAACGACTCCTTGTATACCCGTGTTGGGGGGGGGGTTACAGGAACGACTCCTTGTATACCCGTGTTGGGGGGGGGGTTACAGGAACGACTCCTTGTATACCCGTGTTGGGGGGTACTGGAACGACTCCTTGTATACCCGTGTTGGGGGGGGGGTTACAGGAACGACTCCTTGTATACCCGTGTTGGGGGGGGGGGGTTACAGGAACGACTCCTTGTATACCCGTGTTGGGGGGTACTGGAACGACTCCTTGTATACCCGTGTTGGGGGGGGGGTTACAGGAACGACTCCTTGTATACCCGTGTTGGGGGGGTACTGGAACGACTCCTTGTATACCCGTGTTGGGGGTTACAGAAACGACTTCTTGTATACCCGTATTGGGGGACCCCCCCCCCCTTAACAACCAGTGTTTTTGAGACGCTTCCAGTAATTTAGATGCTTTACTGCGTCTAAGTCAGTATCCGCACATACTGTTCGACACGGACCTAACTCTCTCAGCCGTCAAGGGAAATATGATAGCAAAGCAGGATGAGTCTTACAGATGATAGATCACGAATGCTTTGAAGAGTGCTATCAATAACACAGCATCCTTTGCAATGATATAATTCTGACTATGATTTCCTTTGCTTGCTAAAGCGCGCATATGTTATCCATTACTATTCAAAGAGAGAGAGAGAGAGAGAGAGAGGAAGAATATGTGGGGGTGGGGGAGAAGTAAGGGATAGAGGAAGGAGATAAACGAGGAAAGAAGAGAGTAAACAAAGACTCATCATGACATGAGACGTGTCAACAAAAGGAACACACATACACACACACACACAGACAACTCTCAAGAGCTTGCTGGATACTACTGTTTGCACAAGCCAAAAAGCACGAGGCAGTAATCACACCGTAGGACATGCACATGCGCGCCCACACACACACACACACACACACACACACACACACACACACACACACACACACACACACACACACACACACACACACACAAAAACACATACACACACACACACACACACACACACACACACACACACACAAGCAGACTTGGAAGATATTGAAATGACCAGAGATGAGGTTCGGAGGTATCTGCTCGATCTAGACTTGACTATAAGGCTGTTGGACCTGATGGATGCTAAAATCTCATCGTGGATGCTGAAAGAGAGGGCAGAAGCCCTTTGCTTGCCACTATCTTCGGTCAGTAACAAATAACTGGAAACAGGAGACCTACCAGAGAGTTGGAAGACAGCCAACGTAGTCCCAATATACAAAAGCGAAGATAGGCAGGAGGCCCTACACTACAGGCCGGTGTCCTTAACTTGTATACAATCTAAAGTGATGGAGAAGATTGGGAGAAAAAGGCTGGTAGCACATTTGGAGAGAAGGAACTTTGTAACACCACAAGCATGGGTTCAGGGAGGGCGAGTCGTGTCTCACAGGTTTAATAAAATTCTATGACAAAGCAACAAGCATTAAACATGAAAGAGACGGATGAGGAGACTGCATTTTTTGGACTGTCAGAAAGCTGTTGACACAGTTCCCCATTAGAGACTGTTGCACAAGTTGGTGAAACAAGCTGCAGTAAGCGGTAGGTGCTCCAATGGATAAGAGAGTACATAAATAACAGGAAGCAGAGAGTTACTGTGAGGGGTGAGATCTCAGACTGGCGTGATGTCACTAGCGGTGTCTCACAGGATTCTGTACTCGGTCCCATCTTGTTTCTGATATACGTGAATGGTCTTCCAGAAGGTATAGACTCATTTCTCTCAATGTTTGCTGATGATGCTAAAATTATGAGAAGGATTAAAACAGAGGACAGCAAGAGGCTACAGGATGACCTGGACAGACGGAAGGAATGGTCCAACAAATGGCTACTAGAGTTTAACTCGAGCAAGTGCACCTGGACACCTGGACAGACGGAAGGAATGGTCCAACAAATGGCTACTAGAGTTTAACTCGAGCAAGTGCAAAGTGATGAAGATAGGCGTAGGGAGCAGAAGGCATTCAGAGGTATGCCACCAAGCTAGTCTCAGAGGTGAGAGGAATGAGCTACAAGGAAAGATTATTGGAACGAAACCTCACAACACTGGAAGACAGAACAGTTAAAATAGACATGATCATTAACTATACAATTATCAGAGGAATTAACAGGGTAGATGAATATCAGTTGTTTAGCACAGGTGGTACGAGAACAAGGGGACACAGATGGAAACTTAGTACCCAAGTGAACCACAGGGACGTTAGAAATAACTTTTTCAATGTCAGAGTTAACAGATGGAATGCATTAGGCAGTGATGTGGTGGAGGCAGACTCCATACACAGTTTCAAATGTAGGCTCATAGAGCCCAGTAGGCTCAGGAATCTGTACACCAGTTGACTAGCAGTTGTGAGGCGGAACCAAAGAGCCAAAGTTCAGCCCCCACAAGCACAACTATATGAGTACACACACACACCAACACAAGTAATGTAACCCAACCCAAGTAAATGTAAAGTAATGAAACTAGGCGGAGGGAACAGAGAGGCCAGACACTGGCTACCGAATGGGAAATGATGTCCCCCACGATACGGAGAGAGAGAAAGATCTAGGAGTTGATATTATGCCAAACCTGTCTCCTACAGCCCACACCAAAAGATTATCATCAACGGCGTATGCAAGGCTGACTAACATCATAACTGCCTTTCTAAATTTGTGTGAGGAACCATTCAGAACATTGTATACCTCATATGTAAAATCAGTCTTGTAGTATGCAGCTCCAGCATGGGGTTCATGCCTTTTCAAGCACAAGACGAGGCTGGAGAAAGTTCAAAGGTATGCCACTAGGCTAGTCCCATGAGTTATGAGGAAAGGCTACATGAATTGTACCTCAGGTCGCTGAATGACAGAAGAGCTCGGGGAGACATGATCACCACATACAAAATTTTCAGATGAACTAAGTATTGAATAGATAAGGACGGATTATTTAAAACGGATGTTACTCGCACAAGGGGGACACAGATAAAACTGAATACCCAAATGAGCCATAGAGACAGTAGAAAAAACTTTTTCAGCGACATTAGTTAATAAATATAATACATTAGGAAGTGATGTGGGAGGCTGACTCTATACACAGCTTAAAATGTAGATATGACAGAGCTCAGGAACCTGTACACCAGTTGAGAGGCGTGACCAAAGAGGCGAAGCTCAATCCCCGCAAGCACAACTAGGCGAGTACACACAAGGAGAAACTTTGCCCATTTGATTCTGCCTCGTGCAGGAATCGAACCCGCGCCACAGAATTACGCGCAGGACTCGTAATTCTGTGGCGCGGGTTCGATTCCCGCACGAGGCAGAAACAAATGGGCAAAGTTTCTTTCACCCTGAATGCCCCTGTTACCTAGCAGTAAATAGGTACCTGAGAGTTAGTCAGCTGTCACGGGCTGCTTCCTGGGGTGTGTGTGTGTGGTGTGGAAAAAAAAGTAGTTAGTAAAGAGTTGATTGACAGTTGAGAGGCGGGCCGAAAGAGCAAAGCTCAATCCCCGCAAACACAACTAGATGAATACACACCACTGGGGTTGAAATTAGAGAAAAAAGGGAAAAGGCATTCTACAGGACCTTCTTAGTCCCCACTAATGTAGGAAAGGTGAGACTTCCCGGGTGACGAGAGAGTGTAGGTTGTGGTGGGGGTGGCAGGAGGGGGGTGTGGGCGAGGGAGGTAGGGTAAGGGGGGTGAGGGGAAAGAGAGAAGGTTTAGGTGGGGTAGAGTTGGGAGGGTGAGGTGGGATATGGCCAACAAGTTCAAAGGAAATTGGAGGTAGAAGAGATGACAATAATTTTTTACAAGAATTGGCAGAGGGATGTAGTTGAAGGGAGTAGCAGGGGGGTGGAGGGGGAGTAGCAGGGGGGGTGAAAGGGGTGGAGAGGGAGTGGCAGGAAGTTGTGGCGTTGTCTCTTAACTCTCAGACCCCGCCAGTCTCTAGGTTATCCTCTCATAACAACAGCATTGTGCCCAACATGAATGCATTCCTCTGCACTCAACAGTGAGTGTGTGTGTGTGTGTGTGTGTATTCACCTAGCTGTATTCACCTAGCTGTGTTTGCGGGGGTTGAGCTTTGCTCTTTCGGCCCGCCTCTCAACTGTCAATCAACTGTTTACTAACTACTTTTTTTTTTTTCCACACCACACACACACCCCAGGAAGCAGCCCGTGACAGCTGACTAACTCCCAGGTACCTATTTACTGCTAGGTAACAGGGGCATTCAGGGTGAAAGAAACTTTGCCCATTTGTTTCTGCCTCGTGCGGGAATCGAACCCGCGCCACAGAATTACGAATCCTGCGCGCTATCCACCAGGCTACGAGGCCCCATAGGAAATTGGAGGTAGGGAGTGTGTGTGTGTGTGTGTGTGTGTGTGTGTGTGTGTGTGTGTGTGTGTGTGTGTGCGTGCGTGCGTGTGTGTGTGACCCAGAAAAATATGTTTTAATAGTATACACTATTGTATTTCATCGTTCATTAATGTCACCAATCTGAAAAGCCCAGATGATCAAAGACAATATTATACAGTAACATAAAGGATCGACAGTCGTGGGACTTAAGACTTAATATGAAATTACCTCTCAAACGACGCCTCAGATCTTCCCCTACGTAGAAACCAAGAATGATAACACGTAATCCGCCAGCGGATACGACTGAACTTCTCAACACGCCCAGTACGTGTTTGATGATAACAACTGGGTTAAAATACGTAATTATGAGAGAGTCTAGCGGGCGCATTAGTGTGTGTAATATGGAGTCCTGCAGCCGGGAAAGTACTTGCTCCTGGTGGCTCTGGTGACCTGCGTGACCTCCGCGGCTGTGTGTGATGCAACAGGATGCGGAGATGCAACTCGCCGTCACATGACACTACACAAACCTCCGATGTGGAGAGGAATTGACTCTCCTCAAGATCACCCGTGATAACGCAGCCGCTCCGCTACCCTCAGAGATGTGGTGGTGGCGTCCCCTACTGTATTAGTGGAGGGGATTAGTGTTCCCCCTACTGTATTAGTGGAGGGGATTAGTGTCCCCCCTACTGTATTAGTGGAGGGGATTAGTGTCCCCCTACTGTATTAGTGGAGGGGATTAGTGTCCCCCCTACTGTATTAGTGGAGGGGATTAGTGTCCCCCCTACTGTATTAGTGGAGGGGATTAGTGTCCCCCCTACTGTATTAGAGGAGGGGATTAGTGTCCCCCTACTGTATTAGTGGAGGGGATTAGTGTCCCCCTACTGTATTAGTGGAGGGGATTAGTGTCCCCCCTACTGTATTAGTGTAGGGGATTAGTGTCCCCCCTACTGTATTAGTGTAGGGGATTAGTGTCCCCCCCACTGTATTAGTGGAGGGGGGGGGGGCTTGTAACGACTTTATAATGGTCCAGGAAGGACTGAAACGTCGTTTCTTCATTTTCTGACACGTGTGGTCTGACCATCTTGAGGTTATCTTGAGATGATTTCGGGGCTTTTTAGTGTCCCCGCGGCCCGGTCCTCGACCAGGCCTCCACCCCCCTAGGAAGCAGCCCGTGACAGCTGACTAACACCCAGCTACCTATTTTACTGCTAGGTAACAGGGGCATAGGGTGAAAAAAACTCTGCCCATTGTTTCTCGCCGGCGCCTGAGGATCGAACCCAGGACCACAGGATCACAAGTCCAGTGTGCTGTCCGCTCGGCCGACCAGCTCCCGCATCAACGTAAATGCTGCACCATCTCAGAGAGGTGCTCGCGTGTCCCCTCCTGTGCAACTGATGGTCCTTGTTGCGCTACAAGAGAGAGAGAGAGAGAGAGAGAGAGAGAGAGAGAGAGAGAGAGAGAGAGAGAGAGAGAGAGAGACAGACAGACAGACAGACAGACAGAGACAGACAGACAGACAGACAGACAGACAGACAGACAGACAGACAGACAGACAGACAGACAGACAGACAGACAGACAGAGAGAGAGAGAGAGAGAGAGAGAGAGCCTTTTGCTCCCCACGGTATGAACGGGGACCTCGTGGTCGCCTCCTTGGCCAGCTGCAAGCAATTGCACCAGTTTATGACTAATGAATGACTAAGCAGTGAATGAAGGCACAAAACTCTCCCCCGCATCACTCCTTCGTTCATAATATTGCACACTAAGCATAGCAGTCATGCAACACATGCAGGGGGCAGTCTTGCAAAACATGTCTCGAGTTCACAGTTATTAAATGTTTTACATAATGTGAGGGCTAATACCTGTGAATGAAATTTATTAGTAATTTATTATTCATTTTTGTTCGTAGTTATTTGAAATATAATTCTTATAAATTTTTATTATTTTGCACATTAATATTATTACAAGTTATTTTTGCAATTACTATCATTAGTGTTACATTCTTAATTATTGAATATTTGATATAATGCTTGAAACACGCGCACACACACACACACACACACACACACACACACACACACACTGAACCTGGGGGTTGATATCACGCCAGACCTATCCCCTGAAGCTCATATTATGAGGATAACATCAGCGGCATATGACAGGTTGGCTAACATAAGAACGGCCTTTGGAAACTTGTGTAAGGAATCTTTCAGAACATTATATACCACATATGCCAGACCAATCCTGGAGTATGCGGCTCCAGCATGGAGTCCATATCTAGTCAAGCTTAAGATTAAAATGGAAAAGGTTCAAAGGTTTGCCACCAGACTAGTACCCGAACTAAGGGATATGAGCTACGAGGAGAGACTACGGGAATTAAACCTCACGTCACTGGGAGACAGAAGAGTTAGAGGGGACATGATCACCACAGACAAGATTCTCAGAGGAATTGATAGGGTAGATAAAGACAGACTTTTTAACACAAGGGGTACACGCACTAGGGAACACTAGGTGGAAATTGAGTGCCGAAATGAGCCTTAGAGACGTTAGAAAGAATTTTTTCAGTGTCAGAGTAGTTGACAAATGGAATGCATTAGGAAGTGATGTGGTGGAGGCTGACTCCATACACAGTTTCAAATGTAGATATGATGGAGCCCAGTTGGCTCGGGACACCAGTTGATTGACGGTTGAGAGGCGGGACCAAAGAGCCAAAGCTCAACCCCCGCAAGCACAACTAGGTGAGTACACACACACACACACACACACACGCCAAACTCAGTTCATTAACGATGGGAGCCGGTCGGCCGAGTGGACAGCACGCTGGACTTGTGATCCTGTGGTCCCGTGTTCGATCCCAGGCGCCGGCGAGGAACAATGGGCAAAGTTTCTTTCACCCTATGCCCCTGTTACCTAGCAGTTAAATAGGTACCTAGGTGTTAGTCAGCTGTCACGGGCTGCTTCCTGGGGGTGGAGGCCTGGTCAAGGACCGGGCCGCGGGGACACTAAATCCCCGAAATCATCTCAAGATAACCTCAAGATAACGACTTGATACCAACTTTTCCGAATGCAAAGGTTAGGTTACTCATTTTCAGCAAAGTTATTGTCACATTATACGCAACGTAACCATACTGAAATAACTTAAATTTGGGACCACACTGAATGTGCCTCTTGGTACTAAGATACGCCAAGAAAATACGCCCAATACGGTGGCGTATATACGCCACCCTTATTGGGCGAAAAATACGCTCAATAGACCTGGTGATTTCCAGGTTATCGTTCCAGATATCGAAAGTATGTGTACATTGCTCAAATTATAGACTTAGTATATATTAGATATAATACCGCACTCCTGCTTTCTGTAGTATCTCAGAGAATACCTGGGGAACATGAAATGTAAAAATGAAGTTTTGAAGATGAGCCAAGGATGGCCAAAAAGCCCCCATTTATTAAACAAGTGAAAAAGAGCTCAAAATTTAGAGACTTAACGCTCATATCACTGAAAATAACATTTGTATATACATACAAATGTTCCGTCAAACATACCCTAATCCTCTTACAAACCCTTCCAAACATTCTAAAGTAAAATGAGTAGAACTAATACTTAACAAGACTGTAAACAAGAAAAATTAACTGAATGTATTGACAATAATAAGAATAATGCTTTTATTGTCTTAGGTAATGAATGCGGCATTTATATTTGGCGGCCATGTTGAGTAGAGATGATCCGGTCCGCGAACTGGCGACATAAGCCATTACAGAGCCTTGGTAAATAGACAGCCATTACAGAGCCTTGGGTAAATAGACAGCCATTACAGACCCTTGGGTAAATAGACAGCCATTACAGAGCTTTGGGTAAATAGTCAGCCATTACAGAGCCTTGGTAAATAGACAGCCATTACAGAGCCTTGGTAAATAGTCAGCCATTACAGAGCCTTGGTAAATAGACAGCCATTACAGAGCCTTGGGTAAATAGACAGCCATTACAGAGCCTTGGGTAAATAGACAGCCATTATAGAGCCTTGGTAAATAGTCAGCCATTACAGAGCCTTGGTAAATAGTCAGCCATTACAGAGCCTTGGGTAAATAGACAGCCATTACAGAGCCTTGGGTAAATAGACAGCCATTACAGAGCCTTGGGTAAATAGACAGCCATTACAGAGCCTTGGTAAATAGTCAGCCATTACAGAGCCTTGGTAAATAGTCAGCCATTACAGAGCCTTGGGTAAATAGACAGCCATTACAGAGCCTTGGTAAATAGACAGCCATTACAGAGCCTTGGTAAATAGACAGCCATTACAGAGCCTTGGTAAATAGTCAGCCATTACAGAGCCTTGGGTAAATAGACAGCCATTACAGAGCTTTGGGTAAATAGTCAGCCATTACAGAGCCTTGGTAAATAGTCAGCCATTACAGACCCTTGGGTAAATAGACAGCCATTACAGAGCCTTGGTAAATAGTCAGCCATTACAGAGCCTTGGTAAATAGTCAGCCATTACAGACCCTTGGGTAAATAGACAGCCATTATAGAGCCTGGGTAAATAGACAGCCATAATAGAGCCTTGGTAAATAGACTTGCATGATAACATAGCTGCATGTTGTAATGTAGAGGGAGTCAGACAATGTGGTCTTGTGAGGCACGTGTCGCGTCCCGTGTGTGTAGTCATGTGTGTAGTCATGTGTGTGGTCATGTGTGAGCGTTGCATGTACTCACCTAGTTGTGCTTGCGGGGATTGAGCTCTGGCTCTTTGGTCCCGCCTCTCATCTGTCAATCAACTGGTGTACAGGTTCCGGAGCCTACTGGGCTCTATCATATCTACATTGGAAACTGTGTATGGAGTCAGCCTCCACACTGTGTGTGTGTGTGTGTGTGTGTGTGTGTGTGTGTGTGTGTGTGTGTGTGTGTGTGTGTGTGTGTGTATGTGTGTGTGAGTGGGTGGATATGCGGGTGCACACGCTCTCAGCCTTGACAGACAGTAACCAGAAACCTGTTTAAACCTTATTAAACACAATTAACTTTTAAGAAGAGTAATGCAATATAATTCCATATACCGCAGTAAGGAGCCTAAACATGGACTTTACAACTGGCTTCTGACCCCATTAAATTACCTCCACAACACGAAGTTAGTGTTTCGCATGGATTAGGCTGAGAATATGCCATTGGGAAACAGCAACAGCCTAATTGACGTGCTGGCAATAATGATAATGCCTTCCACGTGAAACGCTTGCAACCGTCGCTTCAACATGGAAACTGCTGTAACAATTTTTATTACAGGAAAACTATAATTTTTGTTTCAACTCAGAAAATACAGCAAAGGTGTTATAGAAATGACGAACTGGTTACAGAACATCCCACATACTAATAATCTTTGTATCTGCATAACGTAAGCTTTTCATCGTTAACTACGATCGATAATTACAGGTATTTGAACCTACATCCTGGGTAATCACCCCATTTCAAATAGCAATCGCACTCCTCTTTCTCCCCAAGAAAGATACCTGCTTGATGGGGTTCTGGGAGTTCTTCTACTCCCCAAGCCTGGCCCGAGGCCAGGCTTGACTTGTGAGAGTTTGGTCCACCAGGCTGTTGCTTGGAGCGGCCCGCAGGCCCACATACCCACCACAGCCCGGTTGGTCCGGCACTAATTATAGATCAACTGCAGATGTGCCTTTAAGCCGAGTATAATGCCTAAAGCCAAATTAATATTTTAGTGAGAGCGCTGCCTTCTGTTATGTTCAGTGTTGGAGGTGCCTGCAGCGTGACAGAGAGCAGACACGCCTTTTACTGAGCATACGTCACAACTTTTATTGAGCAGACCTGGGGCCAGATTCACGAAGCAGTTACGCCAAGTACTTACGAACGTGTACATCGTGCCTGTTATGTCCCTTATGTGTAGTGGAAACGTGCAAGGCCCTATTAGCTTAAAAGACCGAGTTTTCCCTAAAGTTATATATATTTTTCTATGACATTTTCTTGTGAAATGATAAAACTTTCTATTAAATTAAAAAAAATCATGTATAATATGAGTTAAAACTAACAGAAATATGACCAAACCTAACCTACCTAGCCTAACCTAACATAACCAAGTCAGTAATTCATTTTCTTAATATAATAATATTAATTCAAATAAACCAATAGGAAAAACATTTGGAAAAAAGAAAATCACTGGGTCGGCTTATTAGGCCAATCGGGAATTGCATAGTAGGCCGAGAAGTGCGTTCTGGCTACTAGGTACGACATATATTATATCACATGTGATGGCCGCGTAGGCGAGTCACTGGCAACTCTGAGTATGGCGAATGAGTGCTAAGGGCGAAGTGATTAACGCCGCATGAGCTAACAGAACCCTGTGGCACTCCCTACGCCCACACCCTACGCCCACACCCTACGCCCACACCCTGCCATCATTACCACCCACGCCACGTCCTTCCACATCACCATCACGGTCGGCAGCGCTGTCACCGTACGGAACGGAATAAAAGGCAGCGGTGTAAACCCACGAACAGGCTAGAAGGCAGCACTGTAGACCCGACCAATAGCTGGGAAGGCAGAACATAATCCAGAAAGTGAAGCACAATCTTGCAAGTACATCTAGATGAGTACTCCAAAGTCGATTAAGGCAGTGTCTGGGATGCTCCCGGACGCAGGTTCGAATCCTCGTCACGGCCCTTGTGGATTTGTTCAGTACTCCAAATGTGTTCACTCACACACGCATAAATTACAAAAAAATACAAAACTATTAAATAAATTCAGAGAATTTACACTACCAGGCCGCTTCCACCTCGTGAGGATTCGTAAGCCTTCCATTTTTATACTGTAAAAAAAATGCCCTGTCATTTAACTTTTGTACTTTGTAATTTTTGTATTTTATTAATAGGCCTGAGCAACTATCTGGCTGACATTCCCTCGAACACTGAGGTCAGTCTACTCCTCTCAGTCTGTTGTCAACCAGTCTACCTTCTCTTGACTTGCCACAACGTACAAAATACAAAGTACTAACCTAACCAGAAACGTACGAACCCAAGCAACCTTCGTAACCTAACTTACCGATACATAGAAAACGTGGATATGTGCGAGCTGCTACTTTTCATAGTAGTCTGTAATTTGTATGTTGAGGCCTATAGCATATAAAATGAGGGTCGATCCCTTAGACACCGAACCAGGCTTTCCATTTCTACCTATTGTTGTTCCGGGAATCAGTGTCCCCGGCGGCCCGGTTACTGAAGAGATATATCCTGGTTGGTGGTCTGCTTTCCAACGGGCCTATTTTGCACTTCCAGCCATGTCTCCTGGTCTCGTGAAAAGGTATCAAAGTGTGAAGATTTTCAACCAGTCCCTCTTAATATTTTCCAAATGGAATTTAAGCGGTCCCAATAATTTAGATGTTCTATTGAATATGTTGAGGGGATTCGGGCTGGAAAAGACCTTTGCATGTGCTCTAGGTCACCACTTTCTCCAGCTTTGAATGGCGCTGTTATTGTGCAACAAAATTCTACCCTAGAGTAGAAACAAGTATTATAATTGTATATTAAAAAGTATTATAATTGTATATTAAAAAGTATTATAATTGTATATTAAAAAGTATTATAATTGTATATTAAAAAGTATTATAATTGTATATTAAAAAGTATTATAATTGTACATTAAAAAATATTATAATTGTATATTAAAAAATATCATAATTGGTCTGGCATCTCTTTTTTTGAAAGATTATTGTTATCACACACCTGTAGTTTTTTTTGGCAGTTGTGACAGATACTTTATCTTCATCAGGCCTTTGAAAGGTCTTCAAACATGATTTCTCCCAAATGTTTTATACTGATTTTTTCTTGCAATAGTGTGATTTGATTGCGTTTTATATGTAGTTTCCTTCTTTATATTTTCGTTTTCCTATTGCGAAGTAGTTGGAACTTATCTTCGTTAAACATCATGTTATCTTCTGTGGCCCATTGAAAGAGTTTGGAGGATAGAGTTGTCCTCTATATTGTCTACTCTCGTGAAAATCCTAGTGCCATCTGTCAAGGATGGCACAGTGCCACAGTCGGTGTCCCTCTCTTTGTCCGATATGAGGATATATCTCTTGTTCGCTGTCTCCTCTCAGTTCGCGGGACAGGTAGCCATATTCGCCCGTCAGTTCGTTGGCTTTGCTGTTTGGAAGCCTGCGGGTCTCGTGTACTTTTTTCTCAGATTCTTTGACTGATTCACTGACTTGTATACACACACTGACTGACTCATTGGTAATTCACTGATTACTCACTGACTCAAGTCACTACCCATTCCCCTCATCTGCAAAATAAGAAAATGGAGCAAGAGCAGGCAGCAAGAGCAGGCAGCAAGAGCAGGCAGCAAGAGCAGGCAGCATGAGCAGGCAGCAAGAGCAGGCAGCATGAGCAGGCAGCAAGAGCAGGCAGCAAGAGCAGGCAGCATGAGCAGGCAGCAAGAGCAGGCAGCAAGAGCAGGCAGCAAGAGCAGGCAGCATGAGCAGGCAGCAAGAGCAGGCAGCATGAGCAGGCAGCAAGAGCAGGCAGCAAGAGCAGGCAGCAAGAGCAGGCAGCAAGAGCAGGCAGCATGAGCAGGCAGCAAGAGCAGGCAGCAAGAGCAGGCAGCAAGAGCAGGCAGCATGAGCAGGCAGCAAGAGCAGGCAGCAAGAGCAGGCAGCAAGAGCAGGCAGCAAGAGGTGCAGCAAGAGCAGGCAGCATGAGCAGGCAGCAAGAACAGGCAGCAAGAGCAGGCAGCAAGAGCAGGCAGCAAGAGCAGGCAGCAAGAGGTGCAGCAAGAGCAGGCAGCATGAGCAGGCAGCAAGAACAGGCAGCAAGAGCAGGCAGCAAGAGCAGGCAGCAAGAGCAGGCAGCATGAGCAGGCAGCAAGAGCAGGCAGCAAGAGCAGGCAGCATGAGCAGGCAGCAAGAACAGGCAGCAAGAGCAGGCAGCAAGAGCAGGCAGCAAGAGCAGGCAGCAAGAGGTGCAGCAAGAGCAGGCAGCATGAGCAGGCAGCAAGAACAGGCAGCAAGAGGTGCAGCAAGAGCAGGCAGCAAGAGCAGGCAGCAAGAGGTGCAGCAAGAGCAGGCAGCATGAGCAGGCAGCAAGAGCAGGCAGCAAGAGCAGGCAGCAAGAGCAGGCAGCAAGAGCAGGCAGCAAGCATGGCAGAAGGAAGCAGGAACAAGCACCACCGGAGGGCCGCCACTAAACAGACCGGATGTTAAAAAAGGCGCGAGCAATTTACTCATGATGGCGAGAATTAGTGTCTGAATGTGGCACTGTGTGGTGGGAGGGTCACTGGCACTGTGTGGTGGGTCACTGGCACTGTGTGGTGGGTCTCTGGCACTGTGTAGTGAGAGCGTCACTGGCACTGTGTGGTGGGTCACTGGCACTGTGTGGTGGGTCACTGGCACTGTGTAGTGAGAGCGTCACTGGCACTGTGTGGTGGGTCACTGGCACTGTGTGGTGGGTCTCTGGCACTGTGTAGTGAGAGCGTCACTGGCACTGTGTGGTGGGTCACTGGCACTGTGTGGTGGGTCACTGGCACTGTGTAGTGAGAGCGTCACTGGCACTGTGTGGTGGGTCACTGGCACTGTGTGGTGGGTCACTGGCACTGTGTAGTGAGAGCGTCACTGGCACTGTGTGGTGGGTCACTGGCACTGTGTGGTGGGTCTCTGGCACTGTGTAGTGAGAGCGTCACTGGCACTGTGTGGTGGGTCACTGGCACTGTGTGGTGGGTCACTGGCACTGTGTAGTGAGAGCGTCACTGGCACTGTGTGGTGGGTCACTGGCACTGTGTGATGGGTCACTGACACTGTGTAGTGAGAGCGTCACTGGCACTGTGTGGTGGGAGGGTCACTGGCACTGTGTGGTGGGAGGGTCACTGGCACTGTGTGGTGGGTCACTGGCACTGTGTGGTGGGTCACTGGCACTGTGTGGTGGGAGGGTCACTGGCACTGTGTGGTGGGTCACTGGCACTGTGTGGTGGGTCACTGGCACTGTATAGTGGGAGCGTCACTGGCACTGTATAGTGGGAGCGTCACTGGCACTGTGTGGTGGGTCACTGGCACTGTGTAGTGGGAGGGTCTCTGGCACTGTGTAGTGGGAGGGTCTCTGGCACTGTGTAGTGGGAGCGTCACTGGCACTGTGTAGTGAGAGCGTCACTGGCACTGTGTAGTGAGAGCGTCACTGGCACTGTGTAGTGGGAGGGTCTCTGGCACTGTGTAGTGGGAGGGTCTCTGGCACTGTGTGGTGAGAGCGTCACTGGCACTGTGCGGTGGGAGAGATAAAGAAAAAGCAAAATACAGATATTATATACACAGATTTTGCAAAGGCATTCAACAAATGTGATCATGGCGTGATAACCTATAAAAGGAGATCAATAGGAATAACGGGTAAAGTGGGGCGTTGGATTTTCAACGTTCTGTCAAACAGAATGCAGAGAGTGATGGTCAGTCAAGTAAGATCAAGCCCAGTTGCAATGAAAAGCTTTGTATCCCATGGCACAGTCCTTGCACCACTGCTGTTTCTCGTTCTTATCTCTGATATAGACAAAAATACTAGTCACGGCTTCGTGTCATCCTTTGCAAATGATACAAAAATCAGCATGAAAATTGCCACTGTAGAAGACACTGAAAAACTAAAGGAAGATATAAAGTATTCGATTGAGCAACTGAAAATAACATGATGTTTAACGGTGCTAAGTTCCAAGTACTTAGGTATGGTGTAAACGAGGAACTTAAACGAAACACAGGGTACAGAACACAATCACACATACTCATAGAAGGAAAGCAACATGTAAAAGATAAAAATTATGATGTCTGACGACCTGATATTTAGTGAGCATACACGAGCAAATATAGCGGCGGCCAGGAAAATGACAGGATGGATTAGAAGAACGTTCAAATCCAGGGACCCCACAGCAATGCTAACACTATTTAAATTACTGATGCTGTCCCATCATTAGTATTGCTCGGTACTCGTTATTTATGTTGGGAGAGTGTTGAACGGCTGTTCAACACTCTCCCAGCAAGCATTAGAAATATTGCCGGAACGAAGGTGTATGTATTCAAGAGGCACGTGGACAGGTTCTTGCAAGAAGTGCCGGACCAAACAGGTTGTAGTAAATATGTGGGCCTGCGGGCCGCTCCAAGCAACAGCCTGTTGGACCAAGTTATCACAAGTCGAGTCTAGGCCTCAGGCTGGGCTCGGGGAGTAGAAGAACTCCCGAAATAGCTCTCCAGGCAGGTTCCAAGGACGGGCGAGGGGTAGGGGAGAGCGGATGGCGAATGTTAAAAAGTTTAGTTTAGTTCATTTATTATGCACCCCATACCCATCTTGTGGGCGGTAGTGGAAAGGGTTACAGAGGCACATAATGGGCTCAGGGACTGAACCCCACAATTCATTTAGCTAAGCAAGTTACAATCTTGATGAGCTAGTTACAAAATTCAATTTAAGTCGTCACATCAACAATGGGTTCGAGATCGACCACAAGTACAGTTTCTAAATTAAGCAACTGATATATGTGAAGAGCTAGTGTCACAATTTATATGTTTGTCCTGCACACCGCCCGCCATCCAGTGGGCAGCGGTGGATAGGTTACAGTCACTTAATTACTACCTACAGTTTGCAAACTGGGGATAATTGGCTAAAATGTTAAAAAGAGAAGCAGGAATGTTAGATACATAGACAAAGAGAAGGATCTCCCCCTACTCTACTCCATCTCCGGCTCACACCCACGAAGGAACAACTAAGGATGCAGCAATATCATGGCATATTGACAATCTAGTCTAAGAGCTTCAGTGCTATACTGATATAACTCCATTCACTACTAACCGCTTCCGGCTAGTTAACCATATTGTTCTTTATCTATATGAGAACTATATAATTGTTCTATATGAGTGGGATTGGCTGGTTATAAATAGGAGCTGCCTCGTATGGGTCAATAGGCCTTCTGCAGTTGCCTTTGTTCTTATGTTGTTATCCTAAGGAGGAGGAGAGGAGAGGAGCACTACGGGCTCACCATAGCCCGTGCTACTTGGAACTTTATGTTCCAGGTAGCGAATCTTTAACAACAACAACAACGTTCCTGCCTGACAATAACTACAGGCAATGTCTTGCTTTTTTATGACAGGATGGGAATAGGTGCATTTATTATGCTCCCCCCGTACCCATCCCTTGGGCGGTAGAGGAATAGGTTAGAGGCATTATGAGTTCTTTTCCACTACCGCCTACGGAATGGGTAAGGAGTGTTAAATGAACAAAATCAAATCCTTATGCCCCTACTCCTCTTAGGCTTGTTTTACCTGCAGCATTTAATTTTAACTTTCCTGACGTTGGAATGCTTCGTCTGTCTGGCCTTAAAGTTGGGTGCAGGTGGATTCCACAACAGCTTATTTCAGAGCATTCTAAGTGTTGACCGCCCGTATTGGGCACGAATATTTCCTTAATCCTTTTTAAACTCACTTGCATTTTCTCTACTCCCCTCAGTATATTGTATGTCGTGATCATATCACTTCTCTTTCTTCTTCTCTGGCGTTGTGAGACCGAATGGCTAAAGATGACATACGAGTTCACTCTTACCAGATAGATAACACATAACATAACTCACATAACTCACGAGCGCCATTGGTCCGGGTTATAAACTCCCTTGTACTGGCCGAGGCCTGGTCGAGGACCGGGCCGCGAAAACGCTAAGCCCCGAAATCATCTCAAGATATACTCCTCTAGTTGTGCTTGCGGTGGTTCAGCTCTGGTTTTTTGATTAACAGTTAAGAGGCGGGCCCAATCAACTGATCCCCCACTTCCTCCAGGAAGCAACCCATAGCAGCTGTCTAACTCCCAGGTACCTAATTACTGTAAGGTGAACAGGGGCGTCAAGGTGAAAGAAACTCTGCCCATTTGTTTCCGCCTGCACCGGGATCACACCCGGCACGTTAAAACTACGAACCCCGAGCGCTGTTCACTCAGCCGTCAGGCCTGCACTATTTCAGTGCTTCCCAATTATCTCAGCATGTCTCTCCGGCGTGCACACCCGCCGCCCTGGCACGAGGAACACCATCAAATGCTCTTTGACACTCAATACTTTAGAGAGTGAAAGGAAAAGAATGGGAAAGAACGGATGACGGGAGAGGGAAACGAGAGGTGCGACAGGAGAGAGAGAGGGAGAGAGAGAGAGAGAGAGAGAGAGAGAGAGAGAGAGAGAGAGAGAGAGAGAGAGAGAGAGAGAGAGAGAGAGAGAGAGAGAGAGGAAGGTGGTATAAAATTAAGAGGAAATGAGGTTTCTGGAAAAGGAGAGGTGGGAGAGGGGAGGGAAGAGATGAAGTAAGAGAGAGAGAGAGGAAAGCGATTTGGAGAAGTAGGATAAGGAGAAGGGATGGAAAAGTGCGAGAGAGAGAGACGAGATAAGGAGACAAAATGTAAGGCATATTGAATATAAAGTAAACGGAAGACTTCCTATTACATGCACAGAGGAGGAGGAGGAGGAGGAAAAGGAAGAAGAGGAGGAGGAGGAGGAGGAGGAGAGGAGGAGGGGGAGGAGGGGGGGGGTGAGGGGAGAGCAACCGGATAAGAGCTCAGGGAGAGGAAAACAAGAGCGACCAGATACCGGGAGTGGAAGGGAAAGTGGAATTAAAAAAAGAAAGTTTAGAAAGTATAGAACGAGAATATGAAAGGACAAAACAGAAAACTTGAGTACTTGAGTACAAAACTTGTTGTGCTTGCAGGGGTTGAGCTCTGCTCTTTCGGCCCGCCTCTAAACTGTCAATCAATCAACTGTAACTAAGTACTATTGTGTGTGTGTGTGTGTGTGTGTGTGTGTGTGTGTGTGTGTGTGTGTGTGTGTGTGTGTGTGTGTGTGTGTGTGTGTGTGTGTGTGTGTGTGTGTGTGTGTGTGTGTCTGTGTGTCTCGTTAAAATATTCAGCTACATGTACGCATTTCCTAGTTACATTTCACAAGATGTTTAACATTATTTGACTGATAATAAATGACTACCAATATATTATATGTTTCACAGCAATTTATCAACAATCTTTTGTCCTCAACCTTTTCAAAGCGAGCTGGAGCGACTTGACCAAATATAAACCAACCCACCCTGAAAGCGGACGCCAAAACATCGACACAAAAGATAATATACTAAGCTACAGGTTATGACACATTCCGATCGGTAGATTTGTATAGAAGTCAGATACATTCAAGAAGTCACTGGCCTATTGATTTCACAATCGAGTTCTGAACGTGATAAAGGCTCCAGTACACACTACTGTTTAGGTTGGGTAGATCCCATTGTCTGACGACTGAGGAGCTCAGTACTGGGAAAAGATTGCACTGCGTTATCATGCTATTTGTTCGCTGATCCTTACAAGGACAGTCTCGAGACGCCTGGAGACAAATCGTCTGAAAGCAATGTAAATTTTTTAAACGTATCTGGTTATTCCCACAATGATAAGGCCAAGCTTCTGGAGGCTTTTGAATACGAACCTTAGTTGGTATTTTCATACACACAGCTTAACTTGAATGTTGGCGATGAGTCACAATAACGTGGCTAATGTTGACCAGACCACACACTAGAAGGTGAAGGGACGACGACGTTTCGGTCTGTCCTGGACCATTCTCAAGTCGATTGTGTGTGTGTGTGTGTGTGTGTGTGTGTGTGTGTGTGTGTGTGTCGACTTGAGAATGGTCCAGGACGGACCGAAACGTCGTCGTCCCTTCACCTTCTAGTGTGTGGTCTGGTCAACTTGAATGTTGTTTTCTTGATTGCAACTCGATCTAATCCATTGCTGAGAGAATTACACACTTCTACACAAGAGCTAAACCAAGTAACAATACGATTAAAAAATTATATAGCAAAGTCTAAGGAAATGTATAATATTTAACATATTCCAAACCTACGTAGATCAATAACTGAATATGTATATTTAAGGCAGATGGTTACTGAACGAAGGACATTTAATCAATATACGAAGAATTAATTTGGGTAGAGTGAGTGCCCCTGTGTGTACAGTGGGATGGAGTGCCCCTATGCCTAAAGTGGGGTATACCTGGAGTGGGCATTGGGTATTCTTCTACTCCCCAAGCCCAGCCTGGGTCCAGGCTTGATTGTGATAACTTGGTCAAACAGGCTGTTGCTTGGAGCAGGCCAGAGACAGACAAATGCACTATCAACCCGGCTGATCCAGCACTTCTTGCAGGAACGTGGCTATTTGTTTCTTGAACACGTCCAATTTTCTTTCATCAATAATTCTTATGTTTGGTGGTATGATATTGAACCTCCGTGGACCTCCGGTGTTCATACAGTGTTCTCCATCTGTGCCAATGGCACCTCTACTCTTCACTGGTTCTATTCTACATTTTCAACTGTATCTTCTGATCCCGTTTGATGTTATTTTACTGTACAAATTTGGAACCAGTATCTGCCATGTATGTAATTTGTGGTACCTCTCTCATCTCCTTTCCATATAATACATTTTAAGATGCTCTGAGATTCTCAATAATTTAGGTGCTTTATGTCAATAATTTAGGTGCTTTATCGTCTCATTGAGTGCCGTATGTTCTCTATATTCCCTCTATTTCATAAATCTCTCCTGTTTTGGAAGGGAAAGTGAGTACCAAGCAGTACTCCAGGCGGGAGAGCACAAGTGATTTGAATAGTATGAGTATTGTGATACAATACTCATACAATCCCTGGAGTTGAAGGTTCTCATAATTCAACCTATCATTTTCCTGGCTATACTTGCTTTGTTATGCTCACTAAACGTTAGGTCGACTGACATCATTATTCCTAGATCCATTATATGTTGTTTTCTTTCTATGAGTAGATCTGATTGTGTTGCGTACCTCATATTTCGTTTTTCTTAGGTTTTACCACACCTAAGTATATGGAACTTATCACTGCTAAACATCATGTTAGTTTCTGTTGCCCAGTCGAAGACTTCATTGATATCAGCTTGACGTTTTGCAATGTCTTTAAAAATAATTTTCATGCTCATTTTTGTATTGCCTACAAAGGATAACACGAAGCTGTAATTCTGTCTGTATCCAATATAAGAATGAGGCAAAGGAGCGGTGCAAGTACTGTGCCCTGAGGTACACTGTGCTTAGACTTGATTTTGTTTCACTGACTGTTACTGTTTGCATCATGTTTGACAGGACGTTGAATATGTATCACCCGACTTTACGTGTTGGAGTGCCTCTGTGCCTCCTGTAGGGTAGTGTCCCTATACCAACTTTGGGAGGAAGTATGACAAAAAAAATTGATGTTCCCGTTTCCTGTTCTTACGATTGGCGATTAAATTCGTCAATGATGAAAAAAAATACAACTCAAAGAGGCATGTATGCTAGAAGTTATGTACAATAAAAACAAATGTGTGTGTGTGTGTGTATGCTTATAGGTATGTGTGTGTGTGTGTATGCTTATAGGTATGTGTGTGTGTGTCTGTGTAGGTGGGGGCATGTGCGTGCATGCGGGTGCATGCGCATGCCACTCGCGCGCGCGTGGTGTCCAATAACCTCTCCTCCTGACAAGACACAGGCACCTTACCCTCTCCTCATTTAACACTGTCGTCAACACCTCATTTCCTTGACCTTCAACTCTGACTGGAGTCTTCATCGTTCCTTACCTAAAAAGACAAAAAAAATACATCATTAAAAACTGTGAACGTCTGAAACATAACAGAAGAAAAAGAAGACAGGAAAAAAGGGGACCGAAGGGCAGTAAGGAAGATGACCTGAGAAGGTGGATAACAGCTCTTTGCTATCATGTTCATTAGCAATATTAATGACGTACATAATGAACACGAGTCTTAAAGAGAGGGAGAGAGAGGGACAGGGAGAGGGAGAGACAGGAAGAGGGAGAGAGAGGGAGTGAGGGAGAGAAAGAAAAGAGCAAGAATGAATTACTTTCAATAATTAATTTGTTCTCTCTACCAATATTGACGTCAATAATAATTCAGACGTCAGTCCTTGTGCTTTCGATTTCTTTTTTTTTAGATATTAATTAGCTAGTCCAACATCCCGTTCTCTAAAGTCCCTGGGCAGATTACGTCACATGCAGAATTGTACAGTCTTAATTCTCAGTTTTACAAATACTTTGGATCATTCTACCCTTCTTCTTTTCCCTATTCCATAGACGCAACTGTATAACCCTCCACTCTGGTGCCACTAGAGTCCCGGAACGCTCTCCTCAACCCCTCAACTGTCGCATAATTGATATTATAATACCCCTCAAAGGAGTATCCGGCGGTGCCCGGGGTCTCTTTCACGTCCATTCTCCTCTTTCCACCCTTCCTCTTCCCTCCCCCCCCCCCTCCCTCTTCTGTCACCCTTCCCTATCTCCTACAATATCACTTATCTTAACACTTATAACTTTTTTTTTATTAATACATGAGGTACATCTGCATTAGTGCAGCTACCCTAGACTATATGAAATGGAGTACAGTGTGTCAAAAAAGCTAACTAGGTGATGCTAAAAAATTCCCATCAAACAGGATGGTTAGTCATACAGAGGCATGTGATGGGCAGTCTGCACTGGCAGACTCTGGGTGCATTATGAGGATATCAACAAACACTTATAACATAAGCCAACACATAAAGTCTAAGGGGGAAAATATATAAAAGTTTTTTGGGAGATTAAAAGGGTTAGTATTAAGTTTAATTTTTGGGAGATGATTAGCGCATGCAGTTTATGATATTGCCAATAATAATAATAATAATAATAATAATAATAATAATAATAATACACAGAGCAATCACACTAACGTGACTGCATCAATGAACAAATCCGTAGGACTCGTCATGAGGGTTCGAACCTAAGCGGTGGGTCTTCCCAGCAAATCCTTGTGGGTTCAGCAGAACTCCAGGTTGCAATCCTTTTGACCATGTCGTGGTCAAGTCGCTGGAAGCGTGAGCGAGGGAACACCCACCGAATAGGTTCGAACCCTCATTATTGCCCCTACAAATTTTCTCAATACTCCTAATAATAATTCATTGTGTCGCGGGACAGGAAGCCAGGTTATACATGCAGTACATGTTAGGCTTATACCGATGCACCCCCCCCCCCTTCCCCTCATGGTCGAATTACTGACCCCGCCCAGGATTCAACCCCACAAGAAGCTGACCAGCTTCTGGGTATACCTATTTACTGCTAGGTGCACAGGGGCATGAGGTGAAAGGAAACGCGATCAACCATTTCTGTACCGCCCGGGATTCGAACCCGGATTTCTTGGTTGTGAGTTGAGAACGAACCCGATTGTACTACCAAGACAACACTAATAATGAAAAATAATAATACTAATTAATAATTAATAATAATAATAATAATAACAAATCAGAGTCGAGTCATTAGGTATTAGGAGATTATGGTTGGAGTGAAGTTGGCACTCATTTCTCGGACGCCAATTCCGACCCGCACATGATGGGCACGTACTCAGCAGCAATTACTGGAATAATTGGGTGAAGCTAGCTCCTAGCGTCTGGCCTCCAACAGGCAGACATTTCGATTTATAGATATAGATACTGAGAGTCACACCCACCTGCTCCCCTCCGATTGTCACTCCACATTCACGAATTGGTTATCTTTTAAGAACAGTTCCGGTCCCTGCACTGATAGCGGGTGAATTAGCCCATAAAAAAGACTGAATTAGCCCATAAAAAAGACTGAATTAGCCCATAAAAAGACTGAATTAGCCCATAAAAAGACTGAATTAGCCCATAAAAGACTGAATTAGCCCATAAAAAAAGACTGCACCACAGTCTTCACCGCACCCAAAATACAACAGAGCACAGAACTCTGGCAGAAAGAGCCTTCATACACTGGAGACCAGACCCTGTCCCCTCTCTGTCTAGTATAGCATATTTACAGCCTGAAGTTTGTGTCCACGGTGGTGTACCCGAGCGTTCCTGGCACGACACCACGACCCTCGTCGCTGGCGTTCCTGTCTCCCCTCACCCTCCGACAACCACCTTCATCTTTCCCCTCGGTTCTCCTTGGTTCAAAGATTCATAATTCATCAACAAAGACTCTGTTGCAGCTACATGTAAACGATACCAGCGAGGGATGCTGCGCTCTTTTCTCAAACCCCCAACATTCGCACCCATTCTACTGTCTCTTTCCTTATTCCTCGCCTCCGCCCATCCCACGCTCCCACTCCTTCAGACCTCTTTAGGACAGCTTCCCGCTGGACAATAAAGTGGCGTTAATGTTTCTTCCATCGTGCCTCCAAAAGTTATGGTCTACCGGATTTTTTTCCCCCCTTCCATTCTCTTTACCCATAGTTTCTGGTAAATAAAACCATCCCTTAGTGTGCCAGTCAGCGTGCTAGACAGCGTGCAGCACCCCTGGAGTTAAGACCTTCCTTGATAACTTACGGCATCTATTTTCTCAACTCGACTCTGAGGTTTCTCTCCGCTACGGAAACAAAAGCCACTGCTCATGCCTGCAGTTGCTAGATCCTTACTCGACTATATGGCGGTGTAGCGTTCTATCTCATTCCTCTGGGTGTGTGGGCGGCCGTCTCGCCCTGTGGTCTAGGCGGTGCAGAGCGACGTGGCTGTATCAAACCTCCGGGCTTCCTCTGCCCATCATACCAGGAAAGAGAAAAATCGGCCAGTACCATTTACAGTCGCGTCTCTCTTGGCGGTCACGGTAGTAAATTCCAGTGGCTGCCTCCGCCTTCGTTCGCCATCCCCCTTCCCGCCCCACTCCCGACTTCTGCTGTCCTCCCCTCCCACTATCCCTGCTGCTGCTGTTGTCTGCTTTTGATTGCAGCACCGCAGACTGCTGTTCCTGCTATGAGCTCCCTGCCGTTAGTGACGCTGACTGCTGCAGTTTCTTGCTCGTGCTGGTGGTCTTGCTGTGTTTAACGATAACTTTACTGCAACAACAGTTCCTGCTCCAGATTCTTGCACAGGATTTTCATACCGAAAACAGAATTAGTCTAGAACTTATATTGTGAGTTTATGAGAAGGGAAAAATGAGATCTTTGATAGTTTTTAAGGCTTCGTGGCAGGGATCGTCTAGTAACACCTTTTGTTGCCGTAACTGTGTCTACCAAATGGGATCCTCGAAGACTGAACCACCTAACATTACGTCCTCCAGCTGCTGCTCCACTCGAAGTACACTTAGCGAGCCTCGGCCCTGATGTGGTCATTCAATAGCGGCGTCTATCCCATGCTAAGTCCTTTCCTGGGAGTGGTCCTTTTCTGCGAGTGGTCCTTTCCTGGGAGTGGTCCTTTTCTGCGAGTGGTCCTTTCCTGGGAGTGGTCCTTTCCTGCGAGTGGTCCTTTTCTGCGAGTGGTCCTTTCCTGCGAGTGGTCCTTTCCTGCGAGTGGTTCTTTCCTGCGAGTGGTCCGTTCCTGCGAGTGGTCCTTTTCTGCGAGTGGTCCTTTCCTGGGAGTGGTCCTTTTCTGCGAGTGGTCCTTTCCTGCGAGTGGTCCTTTTCTGCGAGTGGTTCTTTCCTGCGAGTGGTCCGTTCCTGCGAGTGGTCATTTCCCGCGAGTGGTACTTTCCTGGGAGTGATCCTTTCCTGGGAGTGGTCCTCCCTCCTTTCCCCCTTTGCCCAATTGCCCGCCTTGGAAGGCTGCCATGGCCACTCACCATCGGGGTAAAACGTGAAAGATACGGGGAAAAGACTTCACTCCCTCGCCATTGTCTGCAGTCTTCATGGAGCACACAGTTTTGTTTGGGTTTTTTACCTTTACTGGCCGGGGTGAAGACAAGAAGATAACCGCATGGGTTATTGCAGTGCACAGGTCGTTGTTGAGAGGTGCAGTACTGGTGGCCTGATGCAACACTGATTCAAACATGAACTTTTTTTGAATAATTCTTCAGAAACTGATAATTAAAAGCAAAATATTGGTTCATGAGTCATTCTGATTTTCAGATTCCTGTAACCAATTGGGAACCAGGCGTCTTGTGGCCGACAGGCTTGGCTCCGTCCCTGGCAGCCGCCCACACACTTCCGTCCCTGGCAACACCCCACAAAGGGCCGTCCCTGGCAGCCGCCCACACACTGCCGTCCCTGGCAACACCCCACAAAGGGCCGTCCCTGGCAACACCCCACAAAGGGCCGTCCCTGGCAACACCCCACAAAGGGCCGTCCCTGGCAGCACCCCACAAAGGGCCGTCCCTGGCAACACCCCACAAAGGGCCGTCCCTGGCAGCACCCCACAAAGGGCCGTCCCTGGCAGCACCCCACAAAGGGCCGTCCCTGGCAGCACCCCACAAAGGGCCGTCCCTGGCAGCACCCCACAAAGGGCCGTCCCTGGCAGCACCCCACAAAGGGCCGTCCCTGGCAGCACCACACAGA
>NC_091190.1:21523955-21738955 GCF_040958095.1 Procambarus clarkii | reverse complement strand
ACTTGGGAGTAATGTTTTTTATTAAGAAGTCCTGTTGGCCCATACGAGGCAGCTCCTTTATGAATGAGTATTTTGATTTGTCATATTCTACAGCAAGGTGTGGGGAGGCATGTTTTTTGAGCGAATGTGAGATGCGCATATATATTTATGCACGTGCAAATATATATTTATATTATTTAAGACACTTTGCGTATAACTTCCTGCGTCACGTCCAACAGGCTACTTTGTTTCACGTCCAACAGCGTGAGGAATATACACCCACCAGTTATACCACAATGCCTTGCTCTAGTGACACGTCCTCCGTATTATCATACACAGTTGGTATTCACCCTAATACCAACTGTGTATAGAGAACGAAGTTATTCCCCATCACATTATTTTCTTAAAAGAAATAGAACGAGATGGAGATCTATATGATTGAAGTTTACATCTTGATTCTGTATTGACAAACTCGAGTCCAAAAGCATAACAGTGTATACTTACGAACTGGATATATTTATATTCACAAAAGGTATGAATAGATGAACACTGGTTTAGCAACGGAGCCGTAAAGAGGTGGAACACACACTGTCAAGTAGTCACTAAACCCTGGACTTGACGACACTTCAAATGAGGGTTACAGAGACGAGTGAAAAATGTATATTTGTGTAAACAGGACCTGCCTTGCATAGTCTAAATATGCCTTTTGTAGTGTTCCCTTTGTCGTCAGGTCCTGTTCTTGAATACTTTTATCAATTCACCATAAAATTCCATCTCTCTCTCTCTCTCTCTGTCTCTCTATCTTCACCTCCACATCCGTGCCTCTCCTCTATGCCTCCTCTCTTGGAACATGGCCACGTAATATTTACAACTTCTCTCACCACACAGACACAGAGCTTCTGTGGTCACTTGCGTCAACAGACCGGCGTGCTTTATTACCTCTCCACCTGTGGATATTCCTGAGGGAAAACATCCAATTTTTGTTAACTCTGCCTCTGTAAATCGAGACCTGTAAAGCAATCATTCCTGTGAAGCAAAAAAATAAAAAGAGGCAAAATCGTCCTGTCCCATCTACCAATGAGAGGCGTGACAAGGTCATGCTTCTCATCTCTTTTTAAGACACGCGTGACACGGGTTACATTCCCCCTCCTGTAAAACTCCCGTGACAAGAGCCGTGTCCCCCACGGCATGTATAAAGACACACTGTTGCTCTTCCCGTGTCCCACCACCCACGGGACGGTCAGCCAGAGGTCAAACTAGAATCAACAGAGTTCCCAACACCTGCTCCTTCTCCTCCTTGTGTGTTCGCCAACACCGCTTGCAAATTTGACAATGGCAAAAGGTGCCACCAACATAATACAGTATCCAAACTGAGCTTAACAAGCTCCGTGAGGGGTGGTGGTGGTACTCAGCTTGCAATACTTACCTAACAATGACTACGGGAAAGTGAGTTCTAGCTGCTTAAATGTTTTTTTTTTTAGAAGATACATAATTACCAAAATTGTCAGGTGTCAATTTGTCCCTTTAAAGCTATTGCAATCCTTCCGTTACACAGATGCTCTCGGACGCAGGTTCGAATCCTCGTCACGGCCCTTGTGGATTTGTTCATCTACACAGTCTTTCTTCTGCAGTTGTTTCATCTCTTCCTGATTAACTTGCACATTATTATGGTGACAGTATTAAGCTAACTAATATTAATTTAAGACTAAAAGCAATCACTTGATCGTCACATTGTAGACGACATAATTCTGCTGGTTCAGATAAATGTATTTGTTTCACTTGTTAATCACTTCTCTTGCACCTCTTGTGTCACTACAACTAGTAAAAGTCACTCAGTAATTACTGAGATTACTGTCACTCAGTAATTACTGAGATTACTGTCACTCAGTAATTACTGAGATTACTGTCACTCAGTAATTACTGAGATTACTGTCACTCAGTAATTACTGAGATTACTGTCACTCAGTAATTACTGAGATTACTGTCACTTAGTAATCACTTGAGTGATTACTGAGTGACACATTTATTACTGGGTGAACGATAGAGCCATCTGGGAAGGGAAGGGACGGGAATTATCAGGGAAAAGCGCCAAGCCATTACGACTATATAGCACTTGGAAGGGGTCAGGATAAGGATTTGGGATGGGTCGGGGGGGGGGGGGAGGAAGGAAAGGTGCCCAACCACTTGGACGGTCGGGGATTGAACGCCGACCTGCATGAAACGAGAGTCAGACTATCCACTTGGTATTAACTTATTATGTTGTGTGAATACGTTAGAGGTACGAATAACACTCAGACGATGGGGAGCAGGTGTGGAATGATATCAGATGCACATGTGGAAGGTGTGAATGATATCAGGTGCACATGTGGGAGCAGGTGTGAATGATATCATGTGCACACGATGGGAGCAGGTGTGAATGATAGCATGTCCACACGATGGGAGCAGGTGTGAATGATATCAGGTGCACACGTGGGAGCAGGTGTGAATGATATCAGGTGCACATGTGGGAGCAGGTGTGGAATGATATCAGGTGCACACGTGGAAGGTGTGAATGATATCATGTGCACACGATGCGAGCAGGTGCACAAGGATAACTGATACTCACATCACACAAATACCAGTTCAACCTTAATCGATGATGAATAAAATCCCAGAGTATTAGCTGGGGGGGAGGGGGGATGGGGGGATGGGGGGATGGGGGGATGGAGGGATGGGGGGATGGAGGGATGGGGGATGGTGGACGAGGTGGTACTGACCTAACAATGTCTACCCAGGAGTGAGGTCAGCCTCTTAGGCTCCACGTATTAACCATATGGTAACTGTCATGTTACAACGTAACTATTCTGACGCTCAAATCCTCTGTCGACTCTAACAGCCCATCTTCCTGTTTTGGTACTTATAGTGACGATGAGAACCATGGTGTATATATATATATATATATATATATATATATATATATATATATATATATATATATATATATATATATATATATATATATATATATATATATATACCGACATACAACGAAATTGGAAAGCATAAATCTGAACTATTAAGTTGGACAAACCGGAAAAAACAATTTTTGAGAGAGAGAGAGAGAGAGAGAGAGAGAGAGAGAGAGAGAGAGAGAGAGAGAGAGAGAGAGAGAGAGAGAGAGAGAGAGTGAGAGAGTGAGAGAGTGAGAGAAAGAGAAAGAGAAAGAGAAAGAGAGAGAGAGAGATCCCAAATATGACCTTAGCTGATTCCTGATTGGCTGTCCCTTACCCAGGTTGAACGTTAGGTGAGTTTCTAAGAACCAATCAGATGTAGAGCTCTTGCATCACGACATCGAGCTCCTCGCTGATTGGCAGATATTTTAACTATCGACCAATCACAGATCATCATCTTGTCCCCCCCCCCTTGGACCTACTGGTTAAACACATCACAACAGAAGTGACGTCATATTGCATTAAGCACCAACGTACATTATTTGGCTTTCGAAATATACATTTGTGCACACCGTAAATAAATCAAGATCTATTTAATGTAGTTACAGTCGGAGTTAAATACAACTGAATACCGTTAATTATGTCGTAAAGGACTCGTGTGTATCTCAAAACGAAAGAATATTGCCCAACATGGAGACTCCATGGAGATATGGAGACATGGAGAGTACCCATTGAAACACCTCCCACCTGTTCCTATAATCCACTCTTCTTTCCCATCTCTTCCTTTCCCTTCCCACCTGCTACCGCACGTCCACCCTTTCACCCACCCCATCCCTTCCCTTCCCTTTCCCCCCTAACCTTGCTGCCTCTCCTCCACTTTCACTTCTTTTCACCTCCTCCCTGCCTAGTTCTCGACCGCTCTCGCTTGCATTTTTAAATCGTTATATTTAATACTGCATCCATGCCATTTTTCTTCCCGGCATTTAAGTCAATTTTCTAACTCGAATTTGACAAAAACATCTTTCCCCACAAATGTTATTAAACCCTCTTCCAGTGATACGTATCACCAGCATTAACAATAAGTGTATTAATATAAACGTGTAGTATTTTTATATTTATATATATTGTCATTACTGATTTATATATTATATTACTGGAGGCTATATTCAGCATTCACCAGCGAGCCAATCATATATACGTACCAGTCTGACCGGCTTTGATTCCCCTGGTTCCAGTTTTTTTCCTTCTCGCTCATCCAATATAAAATGAGACGGAGGTTGATTTTTTTGACGTCAATTCGTTTCGAACCTGAAAGATATATATATATACACATTTCATTTCGTTAACTTTCCTCTGGGAATTTTAACCGGGGGTTTAATTTGTTTGTTTTGGTGACCGCGCTAATGCCAGGTAAATTATTTTATAGATTAAGATGAGCGCTGCATCCCCTGCTTGAGGATTTTGTTTATTATAAAGATTTAATTAAATTTCTCTCAAACACACACACACACACACACACACACACACACACACACACACACACACACACACACACACACACACACACACACACACACACATTGGTGGGGAATTGAAAGGGGTAGACAAGGATGAATTATTTAACACGGGTGGCACACGAACAAGGGGACACAGGTGGAAGCTGAGTACCCAAATGAGCCACAGAGACATTAGAATTTTTTTTTCAGTGTCAGAGTAGTTAACAGATGGAATGTATTAGGCAATGATGTGGTGGAGGCTGATTCCATAAAGAGTGTCCAATGTAGATATGATAGAGCCCAGTAGGCTCAGGAATCTGTACACCAGTTGATTGACAGTTGAGAGGCGGGACCAAAGAGCCAAAAGCTCAACCCCCGCAAGCACAAATAAGTGAGAACACTTCAAAAATCTTTTTACAGCTCACACTCGAGGGACAGTTGGGACACACACACACACACATGCACGCACACGCACACTCACCCCCACCAGGGTTCGAACGTAGTCTCCAGGGTGGTAGTCAAATACTATGACCAGACTGCCACCCAAAGCGCCACAGTACAGGCAAAGAAGTCACTCTCACACAAAAAAAGGAAGTGTAGGTGCCGCAGCAGCAGCAGCAGCTGGGCTCACATACCGTGTTTTGACACGACCAACAGAATTAAAGCAGAAGCAGCAATACCCGAGCAAGCAGACGGCCTCATGCTTGCTGGGTGTGTGATGAGACGCCTAGCACAGAGAACAGTAGCAGTGCCAGTGGCTGCAACAGTAGCCGTGCCGGTGGCTGCAACAGTAGCCGTGCCGGTGGCTGCAACAGTAGCAGTGCCGGTGGCTGCAACAGTAGCAGTGCCGGTGGCTGCAACAGTAGCCGTGCCGGTGGCTGCAACAGTAGCCGTGCCGGTGGCTGCAACAGTAGCAGCAACAGTAATGGTGGTGACAGTAGCAGTAACTGGTACAGTAACCTTATAGTCAACAAGGATAGCTACAACAAAAGAAGATAGGAAGTAATAAAACTGCAGAAATTGAGACAGCTCTTTATATTTTCCCAACTCATTCATATAAGCCAAACTCATTCATATAAGCCCAACTCATTCATATAAGCCAACTCATTCATATAAGCCAACTCATTCATATAAGCCAAACTCATTCATATAAGCCAAACTCATTCATATAAGCCAACTCATTCATATAAGCCAAACTCATTCATATAAGCCAACTCATTCATATAAGCCAACTCATTCATATCAGCCAACTCATTCATATAAGCCAAACTCATTCATATAAGCCAACTCATTCATATAAGCCAACTCATTCATATAAGCCAACTCATTCATATAAGCCAACTCATTCATATAAGCCAACTCATTCATATAAGCCAACTCATTCATATAAGCCAAACTCATTCATATAAGCCAACTCATTCATATAAGCCAAACTCATTCATATAAGCCAACTCATTCATATAAGCCAACTCATACATATAAGCCAACTCATTCATATAAGCCAAACTCATTCATATAAGCCAACTCATTCATATAAGCCAAACTCATTCATATAAGCCAACTCATTCATATAAGCCAAACTCATTCATATAAGCCAACTCATTCATATAAGCCAACTCATTCATATAAGCCAACTCATTCATATAAGCCAAACTCATTCATATAAGCCAAACTCATTCATATACCACGTCTGATATACTTGTGAGACCCATGGACTCGAAGAAGGAAATTCAGAAAAAATTTTATTGACTCCAAATACGTGTGAATACTCCATGGTCTTACCACCCTTTTATTATTAGTATTATAAACTTTATTATACAAGGTTACACAGTTATAAAAGTGATTTCTCTCAAAAATATGAACATTAAAAAGAAGTGAAAAGAAAGCTTGTTTCCCAGAGCCTGTAGCAACCCTGACGGCTCCTGGATAATAACTATCAGTTACGGGCTCACCATAGCCCGTGCTACTTGGGGCATTTTGTTCCAAGTAGCGAATCTTTAACAACAACAACATCCTAAATAATCTTCCTGATCATTCAGGAGCCATTTGAGGAGCTTAATTTTTGAACTGTTAATCGATAACTTTCCTTCTCCACGGCCATGCACGGGAAAATGTGGCCTCTGTATTAACTTATTCTAAAACAAAAGAGTAAAATACGAGGAAGATAAGGTTAGGCAGCCATACAGAGCGTAGCTAGTCGCCTCAGTCACGTGGTCGGGGCCGCCGGCCGCCCACAATCATATTGATGAGGATAGGAGGCGAGGACTCCCGAGGGAGAGGTGGGATAGGTCATGGGGTCGCAGCGGGTACTCCAGAAGGGATATGGAGAGGGATGGGTTTATTTTTGTCATGGGACGAAACTGCTGCCAGAGAGGTTGGGCAAATGAGGGAATGGGGTGACCCGTGGAGTGAGGTGTGAGGCATGAGGTGCGTTAGAATGGGGAGAGTGCCATGGGGTGCCTTGGAAAGGGGTGTGGCACTGAAAAGTGTAAGAAGCATGGGGTGGCTGAGAGTGCGTGAGAGGCATGGGGATGGCTGAGAGTGCGTGAGAGGCATGGGGGTTGGCTGAGAGTGCGTGAGAGGCATGGGGATGGCTGAGAGTGCGTGAGAGGCATGGGGATGGCTGAGAGTGCGTGAGAGGCATGGGGGGGGGTGGCTGAGAGTGCGTGAGAGGCATGGGGATGGCTGAGAGTGCGTGAGAGGCATGGGGATGGCTGAGAGTGCGTGAGAGGCATGGGGATGGCTGAGTGCGCGTGAGAGGCATGGGGATGGCTGAGAGTGCGTGAGAGGCATGGGGATGGCTGAGAGTGCGTGAGAGGCATGGGGATGGCTGAGAGTGCGTGAGAGGCATGGGGATGGCTGAGAGTGCGTGAGAGGCATGGGGGGGTGGCTGAGCGTGCGTGAGAGGCATGGGGATGGCTGAGAGTGCGTGAGAGGCATGGGGATGGCTGAGAGTGCGTGAGAGGCATGGGGGGGGTGGCTGAGAGTGCGTGAGAGGCATGGGGGGTAGCTGAGAGTGCGTGAGTGCATTTTAATCTTTCCAGTCAATATTATATCTCTGTGGTCCAGGGGTAAGGTGCGCAGCTGGGAGTACTCAGGTCGCTGGTTCGAATCCCCGCATTGTTCCAATTCTATTTTATTATTGATATATTAGCGTGATTTCCTCAATCCCCGCTCTGTTTACAATGTTATCAAACTATTACCTGGGCAAATAAAATGTAAAAACTAAACTGGTGACAGTGTAGAGATCTGTGAGTCTGTCTTCGTCAGAATTTATTTCTCTTAGGGATCCAGCATATTCCTGTCTTGTGTATAACTTGGAAATATGGATGTGGGTTATTGTAAAAATTATGTACACCTGTGAACAATTGTTCAGTATATGGAAATAATAATTATTTATATACCTATGATAATGGAGAAAGGTATTCAGAGAAGATCTCTTCTATCTTATCTGATATCTGAATATCTGAAGAGATCTTCTCTGAATACCTTTCTTGCATCTTGGAGATCTTGCAGATTCTCCTTGAATATTTTGTTGAGTATTTTCTCCTACCATCTTCTTCTTGAGGTTATCTTGAGATGATTTCGGGACTTAGCGTCCCCGCGGCCCGGTCCTCGACCTGGCCTCCTTTTTGTTACACCACCCCCCCCCCAGGAAGCAGCCCGTAGCAGCTGTCTAACTCCCAGTTACCTATTTACTCTTAGTTGGACAGGGACAACTGGTGAAAGAAACTCTGCCCATTTGTTTCTGCCTCCGCCGGGGAACGAACCCGGAACCTTAGGGCTACGAATCCCGAGTGCTGTCCGTTCTGCTGTCGGGCCCATCCCTAATTTGTGTAATTATTTTATTTACATAATTTATTTTATTACGTTGAGTTACGGTATTATAGCCATACTTTATTTTAATTAATCCTTTTGAAATTATTAATGTTTATAATTAAATATTAAATAATTAAATATAATATACTTGTGACTTTTGACCTTACCAATATTACCTTTTTGTCTTACTTATTGATGTTAGTACTAAATTAACTATAATATGTTCAGTTATAAGAATGAATAACAATATTTTATCTTATTTTTTTGTATTAATTCATTAGATACTGCACTAGATATTACTGCAACATTATTGCAGGAGTTTACTTCATCAACAATCGTCTTAGTTCCACGTCACATGTTTTAATACAAAATAACAAGCCATTGCATGTACTGTATATATTGTATCTTCGTTCCAGTAACATAATTAGTCACTATACCGAGTTATGGCAACACATTGTGACAGTGTAACATCTATAGCAAGCACGACTGTCACCTTATCTCTTGACTGATTGACTGATGAAGATTAAGCCACCCAAGAGGTGGCACGGGCATGAATAGCCCGTAACCTTCTCTTGTTCACCCGCTTGTATACCTGGTCCTAGATTATACCTGGATGAGGTTCTGGGCGTTCCTCTACTCCCTGTGACTTGTGAGAGCTTGGTCCAACAGGCTGTTGCTTGGAGCGGCCCGCAAGCCCACATATCAACTACAGTCTGGTTGGTCCGGCACTTCTGGCCGAAAAGTGTCCAGTTTTTTGTTGAAGACTTCCATTTTTGTTCGGGGCAATATTTCTTATACCTGCTGAGAGGATATTGAACAACCGTGGACCTCTGACGTTCATACAGTGTTCTCTGATTGTGCCTATGGCACCTCTGCTCTTCACTGAATCTATTCTGCATATCATCCCATATCGTTCACTCCAGTATGTTGTTATTTTACTGTGTAAATTTGGGACCTGGTCCTCTAGTATTTTCCATCTATATGTTATTTGCTTAATCTCTCTACTTTCCATAGAGTACATTTTCAGAGCTTTGAGACGATACCAATATTTTTGGCAAATATACATATGATAAAGCGCCTTAGATGTTTTCTGTATTCTCTCTACTTCAGCAGTATCTACTATCGAGCAGTACTCCAGGCGAACAACAAAAGTGATTTGAATAGTATTAGCAGTGTGATGGGATCCTGGATTTAAAGGTTCCCGTAATCCTTCCTAGATTTTTTCTAGCTGACGAGATGTCTGTATGGTTATGATTCCTAAACGTTAGGTTGTCAGACATCAATATTCCCAGATTCTTTGCATATTGCTTTATCACTATTGGAAGATTTGACTGTATTTCGTACCCTGTATTTTGTTTAAGGCAAAAATTAGTACTACTACTACTACTGTTGACTAGAAGGTGAAGGGACGACGACGTTTCGGTCCGTCCTGGACCATTCTCAAGTTAATTGTGAATTGAGAATTGACTTGAGAATGGTCCAGGACGGACCGAAACGTCGTCGTCCCTTCACCTTCTAGTGTGTGGTCTGGTCAACATACTTTAGCCACGTTATTGTGACTCATCGCCTGCCTACTACTGCTGAAACGGTATTCTACCATTGTAACAGCATTTCATACTACTAATAGGGTTCTTATAACAATATTCTATTCTTATAATAGTATTCTATTAGTATTCTATCTTAATAAATGCAATATAGGTGAAGTACACAAACAACTACAATAATGGCCAGAAACATAACAAGCATCAACACGACCACCACGCCAGGGGCGTTCACACACAAGTTATCATGACAAGGGAAGAAATATTAAAAAAAATGGTAACAAAACTTGTCAGGGTCCAGGGGACTCCTCAAGAACGCCAGGAACGCCAAACTCTTCATCAAAGAAAACAAAAATATCTGAAGCCAATAAAATCTGCATCCGTCAGACGCTTATACACCATCGATCAGATTCAAGGATAATATTGAATCTGTTAATTATCATAGTTACCCTGTTGATAGACACTTGTTTCAGTATTGAAACCCAGCTTACCAAAATGATACTTGAATTATAAAATTTGTGACCACTTGATCCATCGCCTTTCTGGAGTGAACAAATTAACGAGAAGAGTTCCAGGAGCCTCACATGGCGCTGGATTGTGACCAAAGCATGCAAGGCGTCCAACTGCAAGTGACGGAGGGAGTGCCTCAGACACAACATTGCCACAGTAAAACACAGCAGAAAGATACGTCCACTTCCCTATTGTCCAACCACTTGGGCTGGACGGTAGAGCAACGGTCTCGCTTCAATCCCCCGACCGTCCACAAGTGGTTGGGCACCATTCCTTTTCCCCTGTCCCATTCCAAACCCTTATGCTGACCCCTTCCAAGGGTTATATAGTCGTCATGGCTTTCCCCCGCTAATTCCCTCCCTCTTTCCCTTCCCTCCGGTCTCGGTCTCTGTCTCTCTCTCTCTGTCTCTCTCTCTCTCTCTCTCTCTCTCTCTCTCTCTGTCTCTCTCTCTCTCTCTCTCTCTCTCTCTCTCTCTCTCTTGGTATCCTCAGCCATGCAGCCATAAATCTTCACTCACCAGCCATCCATCATGCGTTCCACATGGTCAAATTATTTTTAAAAGAGCATCATGTATCCTGCCCCGCGGTGCTCTCCTCTGCCCCCTGCCCCCCAACACTACCCCAACCCGTCCTCTCGCCCAACACGTCGCATTCTTTGAACGACTGGGCAAGCACGACACAGACTGAGCTATTGGGTATTTATCTAGCCACTGAATACCTTGGAGTGATATTCTGTGACTCTAAAAGTGCTCTGCGGTCCTTAAATAACCCATCACAATGTATGTCGGAAGTGGCTTGTATTATTAAATGTAATGTAATTTTTGCCAATGATAATAACTATTGTATAATATTTGTGTGGATCCCATCCCATGTTGGAGTTGGAAAACATGACTTTGTAGATCAATTGGCCAATGAGGCTTGCAGGAAAGAAAACATTGATTATGACTTTGGACTCTCTAATGCAATTATTAGAAACATACAAATTAAAGAAATTAATTCAGATTTAGAAGAACTAAGAAATGCCTAGAGACCTGAAAGCTGCAGTATTAAAAGTTATGACAAGTTTTGTAATAATAGGTATTTGTATGGTCAGCACAGTAACAGGACCAGGTAATGTGATGTAGTCATTGCGCGAATTCGCCTTGGCTATAGACACATCTGGCAGGTTAGTGAGGCTGAGCTATTACCAGAATACTCAGATTGTAAACTCTGTGATGAACCTTTAATGCATTCACTAGAACACTATTGTTGAATGTGAAACCGTAAAGGACTTTAGACCTCCTGGCCTCTTGTACCACCAACTGTGTAATTATTTAATTGACTCAGGTGTTCTGGACGACATCCTAACAATTTATCCAAAATTTGCTTGTCCATTTTAAAGAATGAAGAACAATTTTATTTATATTACTTCTTAGCTGCATCACTTATGAACCCATCCCTGCCCTTGTGTGGCAGTGCACAATAGAAAGTTGTTTTTACATATTCAAACAATAAAACATTGATTGTAACCATGATATGTATGTGCTTCAGCCTACAGTTTAGACCTATTGTCTTGTGTATGACCCTCTGTCCTGCGTGACAGTGAATACCAACATTATCCTTATTATTATATGACTTAATTGAAATCCTCAGATTAGACAAAATGTTAATTAATTTTCTCAACAAAGATGTTAATAATAATTCTTTACGGCATTGATCAAACCGCTACAAATGCAAGGTATGGATACAAAGTTAAGCCCCGTAATGTTTACATTAAATGGGCTAGGCAGGTTGCTTGGGTTTGTACGTTTTTCTTGGGTAAAACAGTTGTATTTTGGACGGAGTGGAAAATCGAGGGAACGGGCTGCTTGGCCAGGCATCCTTTGTCCAACTTGTTCTTTGTCGCTAGCAGCTCTCAGACTCGTGAAGCAACTTTGTTCTGTAGCGCTAATTTCATAAAGTTGGCTCATGTGTCTATTTAATAGACATAAGAGCATTCAATAGGGCACTAATCTATTGATTGTTCTTATATGTCTTTAGAACGTTATATCCTTGTATACTATTAAGATTTGCTTAGTTAATGTCTATCCTAAAATGTAATTATTATTTTTTAACTGAGATCGGTCTTGCTAAGGCTACTAAGAAATGTTTACCTTGAATTAGTTGAGAGAAATAGAGAGAGAGAGAGAGAGAGAGAGAGAGAGAGAGAGAGAGAGAGAGAGAGAGAGAGAGAGAGAGAGAGAGAGAGAGAGAGAGAGAGAGAGAGAGAGATTAATTCTTTAAAGTTTCGCTCTGTTTTTCCTTTCCTTACTTCTCTGTATTTCGTTTCTCTATTTTGCCTCTTCCTTAATTACGCATTTTCGTTCTGCCATGAGATGCTAGATGCTGCATCTGACTCCTCTCTCGACCTCCGTCTTCCCTTCATCCCGTCTACCTGTGTCCTCTTGGCTTGACTTGCAACATCTTCACTCAGTTATTGCAACATATTCACTCAGTTATTGTACCATCTTCACTCAGTTATTGCACCATCTTCACTCAGTTATTGCACCATCTTCACTCAGTTATTGCACCATCTTCACTCAGTTATTGCACCATCTTCACTCAGTTATTGTACCATCTTCACTCAGTTATTGCACCATCTTCACTCAGTCATTGCAACATTTTCACTCAGTTATTGCAACATTTTCACTCAGTTATTGCAACATTTTTACTCAGTTATTGCACCATCTTCACTCAGTTATTGTACCATCTTCACTCAGTCATTGCAACATTTTCACTCAGTTATTGCAACATTTTCACTCAGTTATTGCACCATCTTCACTCAGTCATTGCAACATTTTCACTCAGTTATTGCAACATTTTCACTCAGTCATTGCACCATCTTCACTCAGTCATTGCAACATTTTCACTGAGTTATTACAGCACCTTTACTCAGTAATTGCAACATTTTCACTCAGTTATTGCACCATCTTCACTCAGTCATTGCAACATTTTCACTCAGTTATTACAGCACCTTCACTCAGTAATTGCACCATCTTCACTCAGTTATTGCACCATCTTCACTCAGTCATTGCAACATTTTCACTCAGTTATTGCACCATCTTCACTCAGTCATTGCACCATCTCCACTCAGTCATTGCACCATCTCCACTCAGTCATTGCACCATCTCCAATCAGTCATTGCAACATTTTCACTCAGTTATTGCACCATCTTCACTCAGTCATTGCACCATCTTCACTCAGTCATTGCAACATTTTCACTCAGTTATTACAACATTTTCACTCAGTCATTACAACACCGTCGCTTCTACGAAAAATAATCCAATTTCCGACTTTGCGATGGACGCCAAAATTCATTTGCGAGATTTTTTTTAGCATAATTATTAAATTAGTTCTCAGATGGTGAGTCAGTCTGGTTGTCAAACTTGATTAGTTAAATAACTGATAAGATAATTCATAGATAATTTGGGGGTGGACGACCTGTCGAATTATTCCAATTATACGCATAGGATATATTCCTGCCGAATTATTCCAAATTATATATATGGAATATATTCCTGAATAGACCCTGCAAATATACATTTCCGAATTATTCTTAATAAGGTGTATGTTATACTTGGTATATTTCAGAGTATACTTTTATCAGATGCAATTCACAGCGCCCAGATGAGTGTAGATAGATATCACAGCGCCCAGATGTGGTCGATAGATATCACAGCGCCCAAATGTGGTCGATAGATATCACAGTGCCCAGATGTGGTCGATAGATATCACAGTGCCCAGATGTGGTCGATAGATATCACAGTGCCCAAATGTGGTCGATAGATATCACAGTGCCCAAATGTGGTCGATAGATATCACAGTGCCCAGATGCGATCGATAGATATCACAGTGCCCAAATGTGGTCGATAGATATCACAGTGCCCAGATGCGATCGATAGATATCACAGCGCCCAAATGTGGTCGATAGATATCACAGTGCCCAGATGTGGCCGACAGATATCACAGTGCCCAGATGTGGTCGATAGATATCACAGCGCCCAGATGCGATCGAAACAATTCATAGCGCCGAGACAGGGTCAATTTAGATCATCAATTCTTTTTTAACTGATACGTTTGTAATTATTAATAAAACATTTACTCTTAATTGCATATACTTTTTTTTTAAATTTCCGCTTTGTATGATAATTTAGTTTTGAAATTTCAATTATTTTTATACCAAATTAAAATCGTTATCATAACGTTATTCATTAATAATTTCGGCATTTTTTCACATTTTCAAAAGCACGCATTGCAGCGGTAATTTAATTATTGCATTTTTATTATGAAATTACATATTAGCTGTTTGATTTGTTTTCCAAAAATCTGTCTGCGTACGCACGAATGGGATGACGCACTAGGCAGGGAGGCAGGCAGGCAGGCAGGCAGGCAGGCAGGCAGGCAGGCAGGCAGGCAGGGAGGCAGGCAGGGAGGCAGGCAGGCAGGCAGGCAGGGAGGCAGGCAGGGAGGCAGGCAGGGAGGCAGGCAGGCAGGCAGGCAGGCAGGCAGGCAGGCAGGCAGGCAGGCAGGCAGGCAGGGAGGCAGGCAGGCAGGGAGGCAGGCAGGGAGGCAGGCAGGCAGGCAGGCAGGCAGGCAGGCAGGCAGGCAGGCAGGCAGGCAGGCAGGCAGGGAGGCAGGCAGGGAGGCAGGGACGCAGGGAGGCAGGAAAGCAGGCAGGCAGGCAGGCAGGCAGGCAGGCAGGCAGGCAGGCAGGCAGGCAGGCAGGCAGGCAGACAGGGATGCAGGCACGCAGACAGGCAAGCATGCACGCACATGCACGCCCACACACGTTCCTGTGCTAAGAAAGATTGAGGGAAATGAACCTCACTACACTGAAGGAAAGAAGGACTAGGGCGGACATGATCACGACGTAAAATATATTAAGGGAGACTGACAAAGTGGATATAGAAGCTATGATAAAAATTAAGGAACAGTAGAACGAGAGGGCATAATTGTTAGCTGGACACACAGATAAGCCTCACAGATAAGGATGTCGGAGAGAACCTCCTCAATCTAAGATACGCGCAACGGAAGATATGAGGAAGTTGTCGAAGCCAATTCGATGCACAACTTTATATGTAAATATGATGAGAAAAACGAGTGAAAAAAGTCACTTCATTGAACGAATGATAGCAGAGGCGAGGATTACAGGCACATGTTCGATCCTGCAAGCTCGATTAGACTTACACACATACACACACACACACACACACACACACACACACACACGCGCGCGCGCGCGCGCGCGCACGCGCCTCATGGCTGAGTGGATAGCGCTTGGGGGGGGGGGTCGTAGTCTTAATGGCCCAGGTTCGATTCCCGGCGGAGGCGGAAACAAATGGGCAAAGTTTCTTTCACCCTGATGCAACTGTTCATCTAGCAGGAAATAGTTACCCCGGGAGTTAGACAGCTGCTACGGGCTGCTTCCTGGGGATGTGTGTGTGTGTGTGTGTGTGTGTGTGTGTGTGTGTGTGTGTGTGTGTGTGTGTGTGTGTGTTAGAGAAAAATATATGTAGTAGATATAGGAAAAATAGATAGGTTAGAAAGGCGGGGTCCAAGAGCTAATAGCTAGATTCTGCAGACACAAATAGTAAACACACACACACAGTCTTAACAAATAGCAAGGTGAGGCCAAGTCGTGCTAATAACTACATAGGACTACAAGATAACAAATCTCAAATTGGCTTGTTCCAGCGAATCCCATAAACTAGCTCGTTAGAGAGAGCTGCAGCTGGTTTCAAAATTGATATTCGCAGGGCTGGAGGGAGCGAGCGGGCCCGAACGCGCGCGCGCGGGTTCATTTGCATACGCTCAAAACTCTTATTTGATCCGGTGCAATGATGACACAATGGAGGGTTGGGCATCGCCGAAGTCATATTATCAAAATGTGAAACCGGTCCGAATGCAAATGGGCTTCAAACCCCCGTGAAATGTGCTGGAAATGGCGTGTGTGTGATTTTAAACGCCAGCATCATCTGCAATGTAGATTTGACGGAAGCGCTCAATAAATCTGGCGATACCAGAGGGTCCGCTGACGCCACTACGGCCGCCGCCGCTACCGTGGTATCGTCGGCTGTACCACAATGGCCACCGCCACTACCACAATGGCCACTGCCACTACCACAATGGCCACCGCCACTACCACAATGGCCACTGCCACTACCAAATGTGACTGCACGTTCAGGAGTAGACAGGATCTACCACCTATTAGCAGGTTTAAAGATTTCTCTTCTCATACCTCACACTTCTCTTACTATAATATATTCATTTTCTCTCTACCAAACCACTGACTTGCCTAAGTGACCGACTCACTTGACTGACTCGACTGATGGATGTTTATCTGCCTCTCTGCTAGCCTGTTTCCCTACTGACCTGCCTGCCTGCCTGCCTGCCTGCCTCCCTCCTTGCTTGCCTGCCTGCCTGCCTCCCTCCTTGCCTGCCTGCCTCCCTCCTTGCCTGCCTGCCTGCCTCTCTCCCGCCCTCCTTGCCTGCCTGCCTGCCTGCCAGCATGACAACCTTCTGCACATTCGTCCCGCACCTCCCCATCATCCACATGTCCACCTCACTACACGGCCACATTCACATCCACGAGCAAAACAACATGAAGCTCACAGCCGCCCACCTCACAGCTCTTGACTGGTATTTCCAACACCCTGCCCGCAGCCCAACCATCTAATCAGCTTTCAATACCAGTTCCTCGTCTACACCCAGCTCCCAGCCCACACACCCCCAGCTCCCAGCCCACACCCCAGCTCCCAGCCCACACCCCAGCTCCCAGCCCACACCCCAGCTCCCAGCCCACACCCCAGCTCCCAGTCGACACCCCAGCTCCCAGCCCACCCCCCAGCTCCCCGTGTAGACAAAGCAGCAACATGAGCATAGTAACAATTGCCAAGCGAATTTAATATTGTACTTTGACACGGCGACAGGGAAGACAAGACAGGTGTTCACAATAAGAGGAACGCGAACAAGCCGACACAAGCAGAAATTACGCACCTGAATGACCAACACGTTAAATATATTAACGCTACACTGCGGGCTCACCATAGCCCGTGCTACCTGGAACTTTTTGTTCCAGGTAGCGAATCTTAAACAACAGTTAAACATAGCATCTTGTAAACGTCGATATGACAACGCTCACAAAACTTTTAAGAACCTGTTCAAAAATGGGTTGAAGGTCGAGAGGTGGGACCCAAGAGCTGTAGACCGACTACGCAAGCATATAGTTAGGTTAATATATACACCCACAGCCACCGTCTACTACCAGATTTTTTTTTTCATTTTGGCAGCCATCCGTCCTCTTGTGGCACTGTCAAGTGACTGTCACTCTCTCCCGTCTGTCACCTGCCCAGGAGCGTCACCTGCAGGTGGTGCAGTCTCCTTCGTCAGCAGCGTCAGGTGGTGTAGTCTCCCCTGGTCTCACGCCCTCCTCGTCACTGTCACCCTCGTAGTCATCAGCGGCAGTCGGAAGCGAGTGACTCCGGCCGTCAGCTGTCACCGTTTAGGACGGTGGTGACAGCGGGAGCGGCACTCTAGCAGTCAGTCTGGGTGTCTTGATGTGGGTGCCTGGGAGGGTCTGTCTTTCCTCTGTCTTTATGCCGGGACATATGTCTGTACGTATTTGTGCTTGTGCATATGTATGCCTGAACATGTGTTTGTGCATAAAGTATGTATGGCTGTACATGTGTTTGTGCATACAGTATGTATACCAGTACATATGTATGGCTGTTTATGTACTCACCTAGATGTGTTGCCAGGGTCGAGTTAGGCACTTAGCCCCGCCTTCCGAACGTTCTTAGATTAATGCAATGGCTCATTTCTCACGCTTTTATCATAATTTACAATAAAAACATTGAATCGAATTAGCTTCGACGACTTCTGCATCTGACCTATTACATTTACTGACAGCTCTAACACTGAAAACGTTCTTCCTGATGTCTCTATGACTCCTTTGCTTCTCCATTTTCCATCTATGACCTGCTTGATACCTGCTTGATCTGATCTGATACGTACCTCTCGTTCTGCTGTTCCTAGCTTTGAACAACGTTGTTTTCTCTACTTTGTCAATTGTCCATCATGTTCCCTTTCTCTCCTTTCCTCAAGTATGGTAGGGTCCAGTTTTCTCAGTCGGAAATATTGATGATTCTCGTTCCTCAATAAGGTATTTCTCAATACAGAAATAACTATTTCTTTGATGTGTTGAAACACTAAAACGTTCGTAATTTTCGTTTCATTTTCCCAGTGGATATTTATGCATAACCGAATCATGTGTTTTTTTGTGATTTTTTTGCATATATATATATGTGTACGTATTTATTCCTGTACATATGTATGTAGGTATATATGTACCTACATATAGGTACATATATATGTACCAATATGTACATATATATGTACCTATATGTACATATATATATGTACCTATATGTACATATATATATATATGTAGCTATATGTACATATATAGGTACATACCTATATATGTACGCATGTATGCCTGTACATATGTCTGTGTGCATTCCTGTACTTATATCAACATGTTTGTATGTCTATACGTTGTATTTACCTTTCTCATTGTATTTATCTACCTGTCTGTATATAATAATAATAATAGTAATAATATTAATTGTACCCCAAGTAAAAACCGTAGAGAACATATCTCAAATACATTCTGAATGTTGGTGTAATGGAAAATTTAGCATGAAGCCCCTATATGCCCAGGTCTTCAGGCAGACCAAAAGCTAACATATTAGACAAGAGGTAGGAAGGCGTGTTGGACCTGACCAGGAACATGGGTAATATGCAAAACAAATCATCCGGTTTAACATATATATATATCACAGGAATTTATTTAACAAATGTAAAAGAAGTAGCACAAGTTACAAATACCTAAACTTAACTTAAGAATCCAAATGGACAGTAATGGAGAGTGAGAACTTGACAGGTTTGAAATTAGATTTTAAAGTATTATTCATGTTTATATTATTAAGTACTCGCGTCTAAGTTCCAAGGAGTACACTTAAGTGCTCTGAGTCGGTTAAACTATTTTAAACAGTAAACATAACTTAAACAAAAATAAAAAATAATAGCTTGAAATAATGGAAATGTAAAAAAAAAAAAAGTAGTACGTTGAAATAATATATATAAAATTTACACGTGTGTGTGTGTGTGTGTGTGTGTGTGTGTGTGTGTGTGTGTGTGTGTGTGTGTGTGTGTGGTTTACCTGTAGTCAGTTCCAAGAGTTTTTCTACTCTGCCAAACAGGCCAGACTGCTTGACTGATCATAGAGGCTATTTGTGCTTGCCACCCGCAGGTCCACAAAGCCACTGCTAACAGCAAGCAACCAACAAAATGGTTCAGCTAGAACTAATATAGTTTCAAATAATGAAGAATGTATGAGACATACCTAGATCTGACCTGGACTTAAGGACTTAAGTAGAAATAACACTTTACCTATCATCTCTACACGACATGATCCCGTGTCAACATTTACAATAAAGACATGCTTATGTCTTGAGTGTGGCAACAATCCTCAAAAACGTCTTTAATTCAGTTTTTACTCAGCATTATGAGGCAAATAAAGCATTGGGACGAGTTTGTTTTTGCTTGGTAGTTCAGCATTTTTCACACCTCTGAATACCAATACAGCATGTTGTCTCAAGCATGCATTTGTAATAGTCAATTCTCCTTCTCTTCCACGCAACCTTACCTGTTCTTACCTGTTGGTGGTTCCGGGGATTGATGTGCCCTTACCAAGACTCCTTTGTCTTGTTCAGTTTGAGATTTTACTGGTTTAGTGAAAGTTTCTCAATACGAAATAGGTCTTTTCCACGTTAAAGGTGACTTTGTTTGTGGGTGGTGTCTAGGTGAGGATTAGTACTAGTTCTTTGTACAGAGCTCACATGGTCCAGGAAAGTGGCGATTTGAAGGTAATTCAACCAAGATCAATAATAAACAGTCTTATACACTTTTTTTTTTCATTTAAATTTTTATTTTCACAATCCCTCACTCTCGCCCCCTCATATAATCTTCCTACCTTGCTTCCTTCCTTCATTTACTCCCCTCGTCCTCCCTCCCTACAACAGGTACAACAGTTCATATCGACGCATGTCCTATTCTATATTTAGAAAGCAGTCCCGTTAACTGTGATGTATTTCGTCAAGTGGCGTGTCACAGTGTCGCAAATCATCCATCTCCCCCTCCCAGCCCTTCCATCTCCCCCTCCATGTCCCCCTCGCAGCCCCTCCATCTACCCCTCCGAGCCCTCCATCTACCCCTCCCAGTCCCTCCATCTACCCCTCCCAGCTCTCCATCTCCCCCTCCCAGCCCCTCCATCTCCCCCTCCCAGCCCCTCCATCTACCCCTCCCAGCCCTCCATTTCCCCCTCCAAGCCCCTCCACCCTACAACACCAGGCGCCACGACCAAGTTTATTTTAATTGTAGCACATAATTTGCAGCTATAAAAATATATCAAGCTCTCTCTTTTTATTTGCTTAGTGTCGACCACGGGTGCTTCAAGGCGGGAAGTTCACGGGTGTGAGCGTTTCCGTGTCACGGTCAATACCCTGCTAGTCCGTTCATTATGTATGTTGCTTCATTACCCGGTGGATATCCCCGCCAGGTCCTCCCCCACCCACTCCAAGTGCAGGGGTGGGGATGAGGCTTTTAACTTTCCACTCTGTGCTTGCTTTCACTCTAGCACCTTTTTACTGTCGGGTTTGTAAGACACTGCTTTGGAAAAAGGGTGGTTCATCTATGCAACAAATTACTGGGTAACGTAATGAAAGTTGGATAACTTGATTGTTTCAAGTGTAGGTTAGACATGTATATGAATTGTGCATACCATATTAATCTTACCACATTTTCCCCTGCTCGAAAATATTGCCAAGACCTGAGAATATTTGAGGTATGTGTGTTCAATTATGAAAATACTATTTTCATAATTGCACACACAATTATGAAAATACTACACACAAAATTATGAAAATACTATTTTCATAATTGAAATAGTAAATAGGTACCTGGGAGTTAAGACAGCTGCTACGGACTGCTGCCTGGGGGGTGAGTAACAAAAATGAAGCTTGGTCGAGGACCGGGCCGAGGGGATGCTAAGCCCTGAATTCATCTCAAAGTAACCTCAAGAAGATAGGTCAAACATCTAAAGATTTGAAATTTCGAATTTCACAGCAAAAATATTCTGTAAGTGGTCAATTATCTAATGCTTTATTTTTCATTTATCATGAAATTTTCATCAAATTAATTGGGAGAGGTCCTCTCAGTAAAATTTGTAAAATAATTTTCAATTGAAATATTACTGAATCTGCTTTAATACAAATTACAAAACCATACAAAATGAATATTAATAATGGGTTGTACAATTTGGATCCATTTTTAATTTATCAATGAAGAAAACGATCTTTGTAAGATGATTAATACACAGATATCCCATTAGGGCTTCCAGAAACTCACAAGTATTGGTCATTAGACCTTCTACAGTTTACTCTTGTTCTTATGTTCACAAACCAATATTACGAAGTTAATGGTTCACACACATCACCTTCCTGTCTACATATTCAGGTGTTTTATTTCAGTGACTACTTTTGATAATGTGTTGATTATCGTGATTAATTTTTTCCCCTTCGTGATTAAATATTTTCACATTATTCATCACATGTTAATTTCTTCGTGATATTTCCACACACATTATATATATATATATATATATATATATATATATATATATATATATATATATATATATATATATATATATATATATATATATATATATATATGGTTCGGGACTGTGCAAGTATAAAGAAATACACACTACTATAAGACGACACCTGGACCGATGGTACAATCCTGAACCTAGAATAGAAACCACAACACCTCCAATCAAATTATATTACAAATCAACCATGCACAGTGAACATAAAAAAGAAGAAAGAGTAATGAATTACACAATCCGTAAAGGAGTAAAAAGCATAATTCCTAACCTAAAGATAGACCTAATCATATTCTATAAAACAAAGAAAATTACCGACCTCTTCATTAAAAACAGCCCGAAGCCAATGGAGAACCCTTTACAGCATTCAGACGTGGTATATATACACTTGCCCCCCTACGAAGGATGTAGCCTTCAATCTAAGTATATAGGTATGACGTCGACCAAGCTCACGAGGCGTTTGACCTGTCATCTTCAATCAGGTGCCCCTAAAAATTGTATGAGACAAGCCCATATGATATACATCACCCTAACAAGAGAAATGTTGGATGAAAACACTTGTATAATAGACAAAACCCAAGATGTAAAAAGATTACAAATTCTTGAAGCAATCTACATAAAAATAGAACAACCCCCCATATATACCCAAATAACGTAACTTAACGTAACGTAACTCTACCCACCATGAGAGGCAGAACAAGACCAGAACGTGAAGATGCCAACATAGACGATACTGCTCAAAATGCCACGCCCACTGCACCTGATTAATCTTTGTATGTGCTTCCTCCCTTTTTTCCACCTTATTCGTCCCCATTTATGCCCTATTCTTCCCTTATTTACGCAGTACTCTTTACCTATTTTACTTTACCTATATCCACAACCATGATAATGTTATTAAAACAAGACTAAACCCAAAAAGAAAGCGAAAAAGAAACAGGAGAAAAGGAGGAAACCCCACCTCCATTTATAACTTACACCCAAACATCACAGTAACAAGGTTATCGCGAATAACCGATCTTAACGGGCTCACTATAGCCTGTGCTACATGAACATTTCGTTCTGAGTAGCTAAATCTAAAACAGCAGCAACAACGTATAGTCCCATAACTTAAGAATGAACCATTTAGGTCCAAAACGTTATATAATTTTATAATAAGTGTAATACATTGTACAGTTAATTATTTCTTTTAGTTTACCTCGAACAAGGATGATATTTGGAGGAATTCTCTTCCAATTAAATCAAAATGCAAGAGCACTAGTCTGAGGGACATAAGCCCTAAACAAGAAAATAATCAATACAGAATATGTAGGTAAATCACTGACTGTACAAAAATCTTGGTAGTCGTGAGACTATTTATCCAAGATCCGACAGCGCTCGGTGGTCAACCATGGCATAGATATTTTATCGAATCACCTCACTTGGTGGGGCCACGTGAGCAACACAAATGTGATTGTAATGTCATGGGCTTGTCTCATGTGATTCCTAGGGGCACCAGAATCACATGAGACAAGCCCATGACATTACTCTAACAAGAGAAATGTTGAACAAGAATACTTGCATAATAGACAAAACCCAAGATTCAAGAAGATTACAAATTCTTGAGGCAATTCACATAAGAATAGAGCGACCTACCATGAACACCCAAATCACGGAACTATTTACTCTACCCACCATGAGAGTAAGGACAAGACAAGAACATATCGATGCCAACACAGAAGACAATGTCCAACATAACAGGCCAATTACACTGGATTAATCTTTGTGTTTAGATAGGAGATGCTTCGTATGGGCCAATAAGCCTTCTGCAGCCCCTATGTTTATCCCTTATGTATCCCCCCATGTTTTTCACCTTCATTGTATTATCACCTGACCTAATGCGGGTATAAAATCAACTAGTATTGTAAGATCTGTTCACTTGAGAATGAACCATGGAGGTTCGAAACGTCGTGCAAATTATACAAATAAGTGTAATACACTCTATAGTAAATCACTTCTTTTCTTCACCTTAAAAGTTCGAAAATGAGTTTTGGAGAACTCCTATTCCAATTAAGCCCTGATGCTAAGAAAATAGTTAGAGGGATAGAAGCCCTAAACCAGAAAATAATAAATACAGAATATGCGGTCATATTCAATGAAACATGTTTGAAAGAAAACCTGCTGCCAGTATACACCAATATATATATATATATATATATATATATATATATATATATATATATATATATATATATATATATATATATATATATATATATATATATATATATATAATTCATTTATTTATTTATTTATTATGGGATTTCTCTCTGCTGCTGCATAATAATAATAGAAATGAAAATAATAATAGGAATACTCTTTTCTCTCTCTCCCTTCCGCATCTTTTCTCCTCTATTTCCCTCCCTTATCCCGCTCTTCTTCCACCATCCGCCTCACTCCATCTATCCACCTCCCTCCCTCCTTCCTTCCCTCCAGTTAGCAACCGACGCCCCATCATCTCTGCACTCTGTTTCAGGGAAAACCTCTGTGATCATCACTCGCTCTATCTTTTTTCTTTATGTCGCTTCTCCCTCCATCCTTCTCTTTATCTGTGTCCCTCGCCAGCCTCCGCCCTCCCACAGGCCGCCCACTCCCTCCCCTCCGCCCACAACAAAGCCAGCTGTCACGGTGTGGCTTATTCCCCCCCCCACTCCCCTCCCAGGGTATTAGTGTGGGAGGGCGTATGTGTGTGTGTACCTTACGACATGTGCTTAGTGTCCAGCGATAGTTCCTTAGTCCCAGCTAAGGAACTATCTAAGGAACTAACTAAGCTAAGCTGTGTTGTATGTCTAATGCAGTGAAACCTCTGTATTCTTTTTTATCATATCTGCTTTTTAAAACCATTTTCTTGTTCTACTGTCTCTTGAAATCATTTCCTATGATATATATATATATATATATATATATATATATATATATATATATATATATATATATATATACACGTCATTAATCACAGCATTATGACTATTAATTTTGTTATGGATATATTCCATTCTACACATATATCTTCTACCATCTGGAAAGTGAAGAAACACTAGATCACTTAATCTTTCCATTTTATTGTTTGAAGTTCCGTCAGGAATGTGACCTCTTCAGGAATACACTGTTGAATTGACACAGGTATACTGAGCCTACAAGGTTGTTGTTTTAGGTTCAGGAACTCGAAACAAAAAGTTCGAAGCAGCACGAGCTATGGTGAGCTTACTTGGCAGAGGAGATGTGCCAGCTTACAAGATTGATTGACTGATGAAGATTAAGCCACCCAAGAGGTGGCATGGGCATGATTAGCTCGTGGATGTAGGTTTCAAGGTTGTTGTTGATTGCCTTTAGATTCAGCTACCTTACCTTGCAATGATTTCGGGGTTAGCGTCCCCGCGGCCGGGTCCTCGACCAGGGGCTAGATTCACGAAGTTACGCAAACACTTGCGAACCTGTACATCTTTTCTCAATCTTTGGCGGCTTTGTTTACAATTATTAAACAGTTAATTAATGAGCTCCGAAGCACCAGGAGGCTGTTTATAACAATAACAACAGTTGATTTGCAAGTTTTCATGCTTGTAAACTGTTTCATAAATGTAACCAAAGCCATGAAAGATGTACACGCTCGTAAGTACTTGTGTAACTGCTTCGTGAATCTGGCCCCAGGCCTCCTGGTTGCTGGAATGGTCAACCAGGTTGTTGGACGTGGCTGCTCGCAGCCTGATGTATGAGTCACAGCCTGGTTGATCAGGTATCCTTTGGAGGTGTTTGTCAAGTTCTCTCTTGAACACTGTGAGTTATGCCCTTTATGTGTAGTGGAAGCGTGTTGAACAGTCTCGGGCCTCTGATGTTGATAGAGTTCTCCCTCAGCGTACCTATCGCTCCTCACAACAAGGCTGGTAGAAGGGGCATACATAGCTAGACCGCACTTCCCTGTAGTCACTAATAGATACGAACTGCTGGGTTAGTACACTCCCGCCTACACCCACCCTCCCTTATTAACACCGACTGGCCAATAGAGTCGGCTGTGGCTTGCTCACTTGCGCAGCACGTCCCTGAATCGTAATTCCTCGATCACTCGCGTAATCCCCAGGGTGCAGCTGCCAGCATCCACACTAGCAACCTGCTAAGAAAAATTAAAACATTTTGTAGTTCTTCTGGGACTTTGGAGCTAAATGTTGCAACCAGGAGCGCCTACCAGACGACTTCTTCTAGCAGTAGGGAGGATTGAGCGCGAGCTGGGTGGCGAGAGAGGTACCAGGGTGGGTTACTTCAGTCAAATACATTGGAAACTTGCCTACCTACCCCAGCCCCAATGGGGCAAGCGTAGCCACTGTTCTTTACCCCTCGCGGGCAACGGCCCACAGCAACCAACGACTTCACAGCGACAAACGACTTCACAGCGACCAACGACCACACAGCGACCAACGACCACACAGCGACCAACGACTTCACAGCGACCAACGACTCTACACAACGGACCACACAACGACCAAGGACCACACAGCGACCAACGACCAACAACCACACAGCGACCAACGACCACACAGCGACCAAAGACCACACAGCGACCAAGGACCACACAGCAACCAAGGACCACACAGCGACCAAGGACCACACAGCGACCAAGGACCACACAGCGACCAAGGACCACACAGCGACCAACGACCACACAGCGACCAACGACCACACAGCGACCAAGGACCACACAGCGACCAAAGACCACACAGCGACCAAAGACCACACACACACGACGGTCCAAACAGCCATTAACTGATTCCGGCAGCAGCAGTCTGACTTCCCAGCCGTGACAGCCTGCTTCTGGCCGCACAGTTTATCGTTGCCAGGAACTGAGCGGTAACTTGCAAGAGACAATACAGCCGTAGACCATAAATATATAACCCGGTGGATGCCTGAATTGCCCGACATTCCTCTCCGGTGCCTTACTCAGGACAAGAAAAGCAAGGTTTCGATAAAATTGCAATTACAAGTCGCAAACGCTTGCAACATATTTTCTGCAATGTGTTGGTACACTCTTAGTGCTTTCAGTTGTTAGGAAAACAGGCACACAAACCCTATTAAACAGTCATGTATCCACTTACTCTCCAACCTGTCGATACAGTTGGATAAAATGTTGTGCCATAGCTTTTCCACGCAGCTAAGCGCTGTATTTAAGATTTATTACAGACAGTGCGTGCCCTGCTTTAGCAGTTAAGATTATTATTAACATCTTTATTGACAGAATTAATTACAATTTTGTCAAATCTGAGGATTTCAATTAAGCCTTATTAAAGTGAGGATAATGCTGGTATTCACTGTCACGCAGGACAGAGGGTCAAACACAAGACAGTAGGTCTAAACTGTAGGCTGAAGCACATGTATATCATGGCTACAATCAATATTTTAATGTATGTGTGAAAAACAACTTTCTATTGTGCACTGCCACACAAGGGCAGGGATGGGTTCATAAGTGATGCAGCTTAAGAAGTAATATAAATAAAATTGTTCTTCATTCTTTAAAATGGACAAGCAAATTTTGGATAAATTGTTAGGATGTCGTCCAGAACACCTGAGTCAATAAAATAGTTACACAGTTGGTGGTACAAGAGGCTAGGAGGTGTAAAGTCCTTTACGGTTTCACATTCAACAATATAGTGTTCTAGTGAATGCATTAAAGGTTCATCACAGAGTTTACAATCTGAGTATTCTGGTAGTGGCTCAGCCTCACTAACCTGCCAGATGTGTCTATAGCCAAGGCGAATTCGCGCAATGACTACATCACATTGCCTGGTCCTGTTACTGTGCTGACCATACAAATACCTATTATTACAAAACTTGTCATAACTTTTAATACTGCAGCTTTCAGGTCTCTAGGCATTTCTTAGTTCTTCTAAATCTGAATTAATTTCTTTAATTTGTATGTTTCTACTAATTGCATTAGATAGTCCAAAGTCGTAATCAATGTTTTCTTTCCTGCAAGCCTCATTGGCCAATCGATCTACAAAGTCATGTTTTCCAACTCCAACATGGGATGGGATCCACACAAATATTATACATGAGTTATTATCATTGGCAAAAATTACATTCCACTTAATATTACAAGCCACTGCAGACATACATTGTGATGGGTTATTTAAGGACTGCAGAGCACTTTTAGAGTCACAGAAAATAACTCCACCACCATTGAGCTTAAGGTATTCAGTGGCTAGATAAATACCCAATAGCTCAGTCTGTGTCGTGCTTGCCCAGTTGTTCAATCTCTGTGTACTAGACATGATCATTTCATTCTCTTTATATACTGCGCATGCACAACCTGTTCTACCAGTGCTTAACTGCACAGAGCCATCAGTAAAGAAAGACGTGCTGTTAATATCCACAGTCTCCAGTTTACTTTCCTCTTCCTCCCTCTACCTAACTCTCGTCTACGTTCTCTCCTTCCCTACCTCCCTCCCTCCCTCCCTCTACTTGACTCCCACCTACCGCCCAGCACCTGACTCCCCATTTCCCCTTTTTGTCCTCACTCCCCCCTTCCCACGCACACCAGGCTCCCCCTAGGCCCTCCCCTGGCTCCTGATTTCATAAGAGCTTCGAGGAATCATTAAGGTAATTGTTTACGTGTCCTGATTATAAACTGCTGCATTTACCTCTCTCACTTCATTCATGTCGCAAATTCCACTTTTTTACCAAAGTGATACACAGCGCCTTATCGCTGGCACACACATATTTATGTCCGAGGGTCTCTTACCAATTTTCTGCGGGGCACTGCCCATTGTGTACACATTTTCGCCCCATTTTTTTGTGAGGGGGGACTACCCATTATGTATGCATTTATCTCCTTATTTACTGTGGATAGAACCCCATATTTACAGTGCCCCATTCTTTCCATATGACAGCCCCGTGGTTGAAAAAAATGTTATGTAGTTATTAATTCTAACCATTATTATTATCTCATCTACAGCTGTTCCCATTATTACCACTAATAATGAAATAATAGCACCATTACCACCATCCCCAACCACAAAATGAATAATAAGACCATATAAACCATGTTTTTTTTTTAGCATGGAACAACAAAGCCTTAAGACTGGCTGCTTTAATTAATCCATATATAACTAGGTAGAAAACGACGCCGCTCTGGTAAGGGAGAGGGGTATAGGGGGGTAAGGAGGAGTATTCAAGCCTAATCGCCTTGTAAGACGATAACGGGTCGTTCAAGGCGCGGGGAATATTACGGGTTAGGTTGCCGTCTGGGGATCGGGTGGGCGCCGACGATAACCTCGTGATTCATCGGCCTCTGAGGGGTCGCGCCCGGTAAATCGCCAGCAAATCGCTACAACATAAACGGCGCTGGAATGAGTGGAAAGGGAGAGGAGGGAGGGGAGGGGAGGGTGGGGAAGGGGGTGCGGGAGGTGGAAGAGGAGGTTGAGTAAGGGGGAAACGGAGGAGGGAGAGGGAGATGAAGAAGGGATAGGGGGTGAGTGAAAGGGAAAGTAGGAGAATAATGGATATTCAAAAATGGGGAAATGGATTTCGTCCATTTGGGATTTTTAATTGTCCATTCAAAAGTGGGGAAATGGAATTTGTCCATGGACAAATTTTGTTCATTTTGTCCAAAAAATGGACAAAATGGGGAAATAAGGAATGATTGAGATAGAGAGTTTGAAGATGGTGGAAAAGATAGGGGGGGGGGGAGGAATAAAGGCAAAAGATGAGTAGATAGGAAGAGGAAGATGAACACGGGTGTAAGAAGATGGAAGACAAAACCCCGAGTTATGGAAACACCGCAGTTAAGAGCGGGGTGCAGAGGGCGATGATGAACACCCACCATCCTTCTTGCACTTCCCCGGGTGTAAATTGGATTTCCTGCTCCACTATGGGAGGATAATTCTCGACTAAGGGGACGGAGGGAGAGGGAGAGAACCTAGAGGGAGGGGAGGAACCTAGAGGGAGGTGGAGGAACCTAGAGGGAGGGGGAGGAACCTAGAGGGAGGTGGAGGAACCTAGAGGGAGGGGGAGAGAACCTAGAGGGAGGTGGAGGAACCTAGAGGGAGGGGGAGAGAACCTAGAGGGAGGGGAGGAACCTAGAGGGAGGGGAGGAACCTAGAGGGAGGGGAGGAACCTAGAGGGAGGGGGAGAGAACCTAGATGGAGGGGAGGAACCTAGAGGGAGGGAAATGAATGGAGGGAGGAACGTGGAGGGTCGGCATAATGAAGGTACGCTCTCGGTAGCACCGATTAGGCGGTGCATAGTTTAATCTCCGTTCCCTGAAGAATATTTAAAAGAGGTATGGAATAACATCGCCTTGTGTGGCTAAGGAACCCTTTACTCAACGCCTTGTGTGGCTCAGGAACCCTTTACTCAACGCCTTGTGTGGCTCAGGAACCCTTTACTCAACGCTTTGTGTGGCTCAGGAACCCTTTACACAACGCCTTGTGTGGCTCAGGAACCCTTTACTCAACGCCTTGTGTGGCTAAGGAACCCTTTACTCAACGCCTTGTGTGGCTCAGGAACCCTTTACTCAACGCCTTGTGTGGCTCAGGAACCCTTTACTCAACGCTTTGTGTGGCTCAGGAACCCTTTACACAACGCCTTGTGTGGCTCAGGAACCATTTACACAACGCCTTGTGTGGCTCAGGAACCCTTTACTCAACGCCTTGTGTGGCTCAGGAACCCTTTACACAACGCCTTGTGTGGCTCATGAACCCTTTACTCAACGCCTTGTGTGGCTCAGGAACCCTTTACACAACGCCTTGTGTGGCTCAGGAACCCTTTACTCAACGCCTTGTGTGGCTCAGGAACCCTTTACTCAACGCCTTGTGTGGCTCAGGAACCCTTTACACAACGCCTTGTGTGGCTCAGGAACCCTTTACACAACGCCTTGTGTGGCTCAGGAACCATTTACACAACGCCTTGTGTGGCTCAGGAACCCTTTACTCAACGCCTTGTGTGGCTCAGGAACCCTTTACACAACGCCTTGTGTGGCTCAGGAATCCTTTACTCAACGCCTTGTGTGGCTCAGGAACCCTTTACACAACGCCTTGTGTGGCTCAGGAATCCTTTACACAACGCCTTGTGTGGCTCAGGAACCCTTTACACATCGCCTTGTGTAGCTCAGGAACCCTTTACACATCGCCTTGTGTAGCTCAGGAACCCTTTACACATCGCCTTGTGTAGCTCAGGAACCCTTTACACATCGCCTTGTGTAGCTCAGGAACCCTTTGCGTTTCGTCGGGGTCACGTAATTTTTATTCATTATTATTTTAGTTATTTTTAAACTGAAACGTCAAATATGCAAATGTAAAACCAAATGTTGAATTTAAACACAATTACTTTGTCTGAACCACAGCAAACCAAAATTGCAAATAATCATGAACAACTCCGTTTGTTTGTCATATGATTGGTACTAGAACCGACGGACAAGAGCTACGTGGAAGAATCATATGACAAGAGACAAGCGCAAAAAGATTAAAAATACTCAAGAGAGGCCTCGACAGTGGTCAAGGGCAGGTTGCTCGAAGCACAGCCCAAGTGTGACCTTGTAAGTGGTTAAGGCTGGAGTATGAGATTGTGGAGGCTGATGTCATTCTTTGAGTCATAAAAAAAAAGATGCACGAACATAGTAAGTGAAATTGCAAGAGGCCTATTGGTCACACACGTCTGGGGGTCTGGGATCCTCTCGGACGCAGGTTCGAACCCTCATCACGGCCCTTGTGGATTTGTTCAGGCCTATTGGTCCATAATAGCTATTATTTATATCCACACCAGACTCATTCATATGTATATATGTCAAATCTTCGCTTAAAACAATCCATCGATCCCAAGTAAATTATATTACTCCCTGTAATTTGTTCCATAAATCAACAACCCTGTTGTCAAACCAGTATTTACCCCAAACTTTCCTGAATCTAAACTTTTCCAATTTATATCCATTGTTTCGAGTTCAATTCTGTGTTGGTTGATATATTTAAAACCATTTTTATATCTCCTTTGTTAGATCATTTTAGCAATTTATATTCTTCAATCATGTCACCGCTTTTTCGTCTTTCTAAAGTATTAAAGTTAAGCTTTTTCAATCTTTCATAAGGTTTCTAATTCCTGGGAGTAGCTTTTTTACCCTTCTCGGTACGAGTTCCCTTGATTGTTTCAAGCACAGGTTATTATATATATATATATATATATATATATATATATATATATATATATATATATATATATATATATATATATATTTATATATATATATATATATATATATATATATATATATATATATATATATATATATATATATATATATATGCAGAATAACCACATGTGAAAAATAGAGAATGCTTAACGCGTTTTCGGCTAATTCGCCTTCATCAGAGCAAAGTAGAATGAAGATCAAAGCAGAATGAAGTATCTTCATTCTGCTTTCCTCTGATGAAGGCGAATTAGCCGAAAACGCGTTAAGCATTCTCTATTTTTCACATGTGGTTATTCTGCATACTTGGATCAGTGTTTTTGTGATCATTGTTGCATATATATATATATATATATATATATATATATATATATATATATATATATATATATATATATATATATATATATATATATATATATACATATATATATGAATGAGATTGGATGGATATAAATAGTAGCTGCCTCGTATGGGCCAATAGGCCTTCTGTAGTTACCTTCATTCTTAAGTGAATTTATGGCCATATGAGTGGAGCTCAACAAGGCCAATCGAGTGCACAATATGACCCGGGCCCAAGAGCTGAGCGTCGACCCTCACGAGCACAGCTAGGTGAGCGGGCGTACTCCCCCACACGCACACCAAAAATGACACTGCTAATAAAAATGAGAGATTGCGCAAAATTTAATTGACTTTGCATGTGCTGAGCTGTGTTACAGAGGGCCAGGGAGGGCCGTGGAGGAGTGCCAGGAAGGGCCAGGGAGGGAGGGCCGTGGAGGAGTGCCAGGGAGGGAGGGCTGTGGAGGAGTGCCAGGGAGGGAGTGCCAGGGAGGGAGGGCTGTGGAGGAGTGCCAGGGAGGGAGGGCCAGGGAGGGAGGGCCGTGGAGGAGGGCCAGAGAGGGAAGGCCAGGGAGGGAAGGCCAGGGAGGGAGGGCCAGGGAGGGAGGGCCGTGGAGGAGGGCCAGAGAGGGAAGGCCAGGGAGGGAGGGCCAGGGAGGGAGGGCCAGGGAGGGAGGGCCGTGGAGGAGGGCCAGAGAGGGAAGGTCAGGGAGGGAGGGCCAGGGAAGAAAGAAAAAGGTTAAATATGTTTGCTCCACAATACATAATTCCAAGATAAACTACCAATCAGAACACTCCTTACACCGACACACAAATAAACAGAATATCAAAACATGTAAACAAGCATCTGAATGTATATATGAGAATGCTACACAGGTAGTCACCCTGACACAAGATAGCACGCTTAGATTACCTGCCACACACACACACACACACACACACACACACACACACACCCACACACACACACACACACACCCACACCCACACACACACACACACACACACACACACACACACACACCCACACCCACACCCACACACACACACACACACACACACACACACACACACACCCACACACCCACACCCACACACACACACACACACACACACACACACACCCACACCCACACACACCCACACACACACACACACACACACACACACACACACACACACACACACACACACCCACACACACACACACACACACACACGCACACACACACACACACACACACACACACACACACACACACACACACGCGCCTACGTGAGACCCGTCTTAGAGTATGCTGCGCCATCATGGAGCCCCCACCTGAAGAAACACACAAAGAAACTGGAGAAGGTTCAGAGGTTTGCGACGAGGCTTGTCCCAGAGTTACGAGGGATGGGATATGAAGAGCGGCTGAAGGAACTGAACCTTACGACACTAGAGAAAAGGGAGAGAGGAGATATGATAGGGACATATAAAATACTCAGGGGAATTGACAAAGTGGAAATAGATGAAATGTTCACACGTAATAATAACAGAACGAGGGGACATGGGTGGAAACTGGAAACTCAGATGAGTCACAGAGATGTTAGGAAGTTTTCTTTTAGCGTGAGAGTAGTAGAAAAATGGAATGCACTTGGGGAACAGGTTGTGGAAGCAAATACTATTCATACTTTTAAAACTAGGTATGATAGGGAAATGGGACAGGAGTCATTGCTGTAAACAACCGATAGCTAGAAAGGCGGGATCCAAGAGTCAATGCTCGATCCTGCAAGCACATATAGGTGAGTACACACATCGCGTCAGCAAGGCGGACAACCCGTCTACTATCATAACTCTATATTCTAGGTGCCCCTGTTACCTATCAGTAAAAAGGTACCTGGGAGTTAGACAGCTGTTACGGGCTGCTTCCTGAATTGGTGTGTATTCACCTAGTTGTGTTTTCGGGGGTTGACCTTTGCTCTTTCGGCCCGCCTCTCAACTGTCAATCAACTGTTTACTAACTACTTTTTTTCACCACACACACACACACACACACACACACACACACACACACACACACACACACACACACACACACACCCAGGAAGCAGCCCGTGACAGCTGACTAACTCCCAGGTACCTATTTACTGCTAGGTAACAGGGGCATTCAGAGTGAAAGAAACTTTGCCCATTTGTTTCTGCCTGGTGCGGGAATCGAACCCGCGCCACAGAATTACGAGACCTGCGCGCTATCCACTAAGCTACTAGGCCCCCCCCCCCCTGTGTGTGTGTGTACTCACCTAGTTGTGCTTGCGGGGGTTGAGCTCTGGCTCTTTGGTCCCGCCTCTATTTATGTGTATGTGTGTGTGTGTGTACTCACCTAATTGTACTCACCTAATTGTGCTTGCGGGGGTTGAGCTCTGGCTCTTTGGTCCCGCCTCTCAACCGTCAATCAACTGGTGTACAGATTCCTGAGCCTATTGGGCTCTATCATATCTACATTTGAAACTGTGAATGGAGTCAGCCTCCACCACATCACTTCCTAATGCATTCCATTTGCTAACTACTCTGACACTGAAAAAGTTCTTTCTAACGTTTCTGTGGCTCATTTGGGTACTCAGCTTCCACCTGTGTCCCCTTGTTCGCGTCCCACCAGTGTTGAAAAGTTCATCCTTGTTTACCCGGTCGATTCCCCTGAGGATTTTGTAGGTTGTGATCATGTCCCCCCTTACTCTTCTGTCTTCCAGTGTCGTGAGGTGCATTTCCCGCAGCCTTTCCTCATAACTCATGCCTCTTAGTTCTGGGACTAGTCTAGTAGCATACCTTTGGACTTTTTCCAGCTTCGTCTTGTGCTTGACAAGGTACGGGCTCCATGCTGGGGCCGCATACTCCAGGATTGGTCTTACATATGTGGTGTACAAGATTCTGAATGATTCCTTACACAGGTTCCTGAACGCCGTTCTGATGTTAGCCAGCCTCGCATATGCCGCAGACGTTATTCTCTTTATGTGGGCTTCAGGAGACAGGTTTGGTGTGATATCAACTCCTAGATCTTTCTCTGTGTCTGTTTCATTAAGTACTTCATCTCCTATTCTGTATCCTGTGCCTGGCCTCCTGTTTCCACTGCCTAGTTTCATTACTTTGCATTTACTCGGGTTGAACTTCAACAGCCATTTGTTGGACCATTCACTCAGTCTATCCAGGTCATCTTGTAGCCTCCTACTATCATCCTCTGTTTCAATCCTCCTCATAATTTTTGCATCGTCGGCAAACATTGAGAGGAACGAATCTATACCCTCTGGGAGATCATTTACATATACCAGAAACAGTATAGGTCCAAGGACTGACCCCTGCGGGACTCCACTTGTGACGTCTCGCCAATCTGAGACCTCACCCCTCACACAGACTCGTTGTCTCCTGTTGCTTAGGTATTCCTCTATCCACCGGAGTACCTTCCCTCTCACTCCAGCCTGCATCTCCAACTTTCGCACTAGCCTCTTGTGTGGCACTGTATCAAAGGCTTTCTGACAATCCAAAAATATGCAGTCTGCCCACCCTTCTCTTTCTTGCCTTATTTTTGTTGCCTGGTCGTAGAATTCAAGTAACCCTGTGAGGCAGGACCTGCCATCCCTGAACCCATGTTGATGCTGTGTTACAAAGTTCCTTCGCTCCAGATGCTCCACTAGTTTTTTTCGCACAATCTTCTCCATCAGCTTGCATGGTATGCAGGTTAGGGACACTGGCCTGTAGTTCAGTGCCTCCTGTCTATCCCCTTTCTTGTATATCGGGACTACGTTAGCTGCTTTCCAAATATCTGGCAGTTCCCCTGTTGCCAGTGATTTGTTATACACTATGGAGAGTGGTAGGCTCAGTTCTCTTGCTCCTTCCTTTAGAACCCAAGGGGAGATTCCATCTGGGCCTATAGCCTTCGTCACGTCCAACTCTAGTAAACACTTCCTTACTTCCCCACTGGTAATCTCAAACTCTTCCAGTGGTTCCTGGTTAGCTATTCCCTCACTTACCTCTGGAATTTCTCCTTGTTCTAAGGTGAAGACCTCCTGGAATTTCTTATTCAATTCCTCACACACTTCCTTGTCATTTGTAGTGAATCCTTCCGCCCCTATCCTTAATCTCATAACCTGTTCCTTTACTGTTGTTTTTCTCCTAATGTGGCTATGCAACAATTTAGGCTGAGTCTTTGCCTTGCTTGCGATGTCATTTTCGTATTGTCTTTCTGCCTCTCTTCTCATCCTGACATATTCATTCCTGGCATTCTGGTATCTTTCTCTGCTCTCCAGTGTCCTGTTATTCCTATAGTTTCTCCATGCCCTTTTACTTTGCTGCTTAGCTAGCCTACATCTTTGATTAAACCATGGGTTTCTCATCTTCATTTCTCTGTTTTCCTTTTGGACTGGGACAAACTTGTTTGCTGCGTCCTTGCACTTCTGCGTGATGTAATCCATCATATCTTGGGCCGTCTTTCCCCTGAGCTCTGTTTCCCATGCTATATCTGTTAGGAGTGTGTGTGTGTGTGTGTGTGTGTGTGTGTGTGTGTGTGTGTGTGTGTGTGTGTGTGTGTGTGTGTGTGTGTGTGTGTGTGTGAAAAGTAGTTAGTAACAGTTGATTGATTGACAGTTGAGAGGCGGGCCGAAGGAACAGAGCTCAACCCCCGCAAGCACAACTAGGTAAATACACACACACACACACACTGAACTGAACCTCACGACACTGGAAGACAGAAGAGTTAGGGAAGACATGATCACTACCTATAAAATTATCAGAGGCATTGACAGGGTAGATAAGGATAAACTGTTTGACACGGGTGGTACGGCAACAAGGTGACACAAGGTGGAAACTGAGTACCCAAATGAGCCACAGGGACGTTAGAAACAACTTTTTCAGTGTCAAGAGTAGTTAACAGATGGAATGCATTAGGCAGTGCTGTGGTGGAGGCTGACTCCATACACAGTTTCAAATGTAGATATGATAGGAACCTGTACATTAGTTGATTGACAGTTGAGAGGCGGGACCAAAGAGCCAAAGCTCAACCATGTGAATACACAGACAACATAAACAAGCCTACCTAGTGCACAAGCCAATCAACATAGTTGGCTGTCTACAGCCATTATGGCGTCTCTATCAGCTCAATTACAAAATATGATAAACAATACATTATTCATAGAGGCAAGCGAGGCGCTGGCCATCAGTATTCATAACGGCCCGGGCAACCTTTTAATACCATTAGTCCCTCTATTTATGGTAATTTGTAAGTAATTAGCCTTTTTTAATAATATTTTTGTAAATTGATTCCCTTTCGGTAGGAAGGGTGACATGTCAATATGCATCTGTAGTACGTATTCGTACTGTTAAGGTGCCCGGCAGAGTCACTGTTTTGGGACTGGGGGATGTTCTGCTTTCAGAATAAACTTCAGCTCCTGGACCAAGTAGTCAGTCAGTAGTCAGTCGCCGGATATAATGACTCCCGATCTACTAGTTGTGTAATATATCTACTCTTAATTAAAGCTGCCAATGATTTTCGAAATTCTGTGGCGCGGGAATCGAACCCGCGCCACAGAATTTCGAGTCCTGCGTGCTATCCACCAGGCACACACACACACACACCTGTGTGTGTGTGTGTGTGTGTGTGTGTGTGTGTGTGTGTGTGTGTGTGTGTGTGTGTGTGTACTCACCTATTTGTGCTTGCAGGATCGAGCATTGACTCTTGGATCCCGCCTTTCCAGCAATCGGTTGTTTACAGCAATGACTCCTGTCCCATTTCCCTATCATACCTAGTTTTAAAAGTATGAATAGTATTTGCTTCCACAACCTGTTCCCCAAGTGCATTCCATTTTTCCACTACTCTCACGCTAAAGAAAACTTCCTAACATCTCTGTGACTCATCTGAGTTTCCAGTTTCCACCCATGTCCTCTCGTTCTGTTATTACGTGTGAACATTTCATCTATTTCCACTTTGTCAATTCCTCTGAGTATTTTATATGTCCCTATCATATCTCCTCTCTCCCTTCTTTTCTCTAGTGTCGTAAGGTTTAGTTCCTGCAGACGCTCTTCATATCCCATCCCTCGTAACTCTGGGACAAGCCTCGTCGCAAACCTCTGGACCTTCTCCAGTTTCTTTGTGTTTCTTCAGGTAGGGGCTCCATGATGGCGCGGCATACTCTAAGACGGGTCTCACGTAGGCAGTGTAAAGCGCCCTAAAAGCCTCCTCATTTAGGTTTCTGAATGAAGTTCTAATTTTCGCCAATGTAGAGTATGCTGCTGTCGTTATCCTATTTATATGTGCCTCAGGAGTTAGATTAGGTGTCACATCCACTCCCAGGTCTCTTTCTCGAATCGTTACAGGTAGGCTGTTCCCCTTCATTGTGTACTGTCCCTTTGGTCTCCTATCACCTGATCCCATTTCCATAACTTTACATTTACTGGTGTTAAACTCCAGTAGCCATTTCCCTGACCATCTCTGCAACCTGTTTAAGTCTTCTTGGAGGATCCTACAATCCTCGTCTGTCACAACTCTTCTCATTAATTTTGCGTCATCCTCAAACATTGACATGTATGATTCCACTCCTGTAAACATATCATTTACGTAAATTAGAAAGAGGATTGGTCCCAGCACCGATCCTTGAGGTACTCCACTTGTTACTGTTCGCCAGTCCGACTTCTCGCCCCTTACCATTACCCTCTGGCTCCTTCCTGTTAGGTAGTTCTTCACCCATACTAGGGCCTTTCCGCTTACTCCTGCCTGCCTCTCAAGTTTGTATAGCAATCTCATGTGCGGTACTGTATCAAGGCCTTTTGGCAGTCAAGAAATATGCAGTCTGCCCAGCCTTCTCTGTCCTGCCTTATCCTTGTTACTTTATCATAGAATTCTAAAAGGTTTGTTAGGCATGATTTCCCTGTCCAGAACCCATGTTGGTGCTTGTTTACAAACCCAATGCTCTCCAGGTGCTCAACAAGTCTTAGCCTAATTATTCTTTCAAGTATTTTGCAGGGGATGCTTGTCAGTGATACGGGTCTGTAGTTAAGTGCCTCCTCCCTATCACCTTTCTTGAAAATCGGTACGACATTTGCCTCCTTCCAGCAACTGGGCAATTCTCCCGACATAAGGGACTCATTAAAGATCATTGCCAGAGGCACGCTGAGAGTCTGCGCTGCCTCTTTAAGTATCCACGGTGATACTTTGTCTGGTCCAATAGCTTTATTTGCATCCAGTGTTGTCAACTGTTTCATTACCTCCTCTGCTGTCACCTCTATATCTGATAGTCTTACATCTAGGGTAATCGCTTCTAACAATGGGAGCTGCTCAGGCTCGGTTGTGAACACTCCATGGAATTTTGCATTCAGTACCTCGCAGATTTCCTTGTCGCTTTCTGTATATGCCCCTTCTGTTTTCCTCAGTCTTGTCACTTGGTCATTTACTGACATCTTCCTTCTTTTATGGCTATGTAGTAGTTTAGGTTGCTTTTTCGCTTTGACTGCAATATCATTCTCATAATTTCTTTCCGACACTCGTCTTATGTTAATGTAATCGTTCCTAGCTCTGTTACATCTAATCCTGTTGTCCTCTGTCCTTTGTCTTCTGTACTTCCTCCACTCCCTCCTGCTTCTCACCTTTGCTTCCTGACACTGTCTATTAAACCATGGGTATTATATTCCCTCCTGCTTTTTTCCTTTATTGTTGGAATAAATCTCTCTTCAGCCTCCTTGCATTTCAATATGACCTGGTTCATCATACCTTGCACTGTTTTTCCTCTAAGTTATTCCTCCCACTGCACTTCTCCCAGGTACTCCCTTATCCTTCTGTAGTCCACTTTTCTGTAATCAAGTCTCCTTTCCCGGACCTCTTGTCCTTTGGTCACAATTTTAAGCTCCATCATGTAGTCAAAGACTAGGACACAATGGTCACTGGCTCCTAGTGGTATTTCATGTTCCAACTGTTCGATGTTTTCTACATTCTGGGTGAAAATGAGATCTAATACGCTGGGCGTATCCCCTCCTCTTTCCCTAGTATCTTCCTTCACATGCTGTGTTAGGAAATTCCTGTCAATAACGTCTACCAGCTTCGCTCCCCAGGTCTCCTCCCCGCCATGGGGATTCCTCGTTTCCCAATCTATCTCTCCGTGATATAGGTCCCCCATGACCAGCAGCTTCGCTCTCATTCTATGTGCTATAGTTGCTGCCCTCTGCAGTTCATCTATACATGTCTTGTTGCTGTCCTCGTACTCCTGCCTGGGCCTTCTACTGTTTGGTGGGGGATTGTAGAGTATCAAGATTACAATCTTCTTCCCATCCACTGTCAGAGTTCCACTCTTTTCACTCTCACTGTGTGTGTGTGTGTGTGTGTGTGTGTGTGTGTGTGTGTGTGTGTGTGTGTGTGTGTGTGTGTGTGTGTGTGTGTGTGTGTTAGTAATTCAATGCAATGATTATTCTCGTTTTCATTATATTCACCTATCAAATGATGCACTGAGCTGGCTTCGACAACTTCATGTTCAAATCCATTCCCTTTAAGAACCTTTGAGTGATGTGTGTGTGTAGTTTTCACCTTGTCGACTTGGTAAATACCCTTTAGTATCTTATATGTCGATATCATGATCCCCTCTGTCTTACTTCCTCCAATATTGTGAGGTCCTGTTCCCTCAGTCTTGCCTCATAGCTCTGTTTTCCAGAGCTCTGGCTATGTAAACTCCTAGGTGTTAGCTCCTAGGTGTCGGCTCCTAGGTGTCGGCCCCTAGGTGTGGACAACAGGCGTGGGCTAGGGCAAACCTTCTGTAGGAATAGACGAGATGAAAGACGATAAAACAGGCTTGTGTAAGCCCAGCAAAGGCCCGGTATGTCTGCCCAGCAGAGGTTAAGGTGATTCAGGGGCTCAGCGACCCCCCGGCCCGGTCGTCGACCAGGCCTCCTCGTTCCTGGACTGGTCAACCAGGCTGTTGGACGCGGCTGCTCGCAGCCTGAGGCCAGTGTGTCTGCCCACAATACAGGGAAAGAAGAATGCCCTGAACTATCAAGTGAGCTCGTTTACTCAGCAACAATGAGACAAATCTGATTAGAAATCTACCAATCAAGACACGATAGAGCTAATCTCTCGAAGCAATTAACACAATCTCACTCTCCGGGGCCATGGGGAGTAGAAGTACTCCCAGAACCCCATCCAGGTACAATCCAGGTACAATCCAGGTACAATCTACAAAAATAATCATCGTAAATCCCGACCACTTCAAGAGGTCTAGGTAGAGAGGCACGACCGAAAGGAAGCAATTTCAAGCTTGTCAAGCCACACTAAGACACGGAAAACAAAGTTTTACAAACGGGTTGTAGTTCAAAAGGTTGTAGTTTTAGTTATAGGGTTGTTATGTACACTTGCGTCTGTGTATGTGATCGTGGATGTGTATACACACATGTACACAAAATTACAAACTGAAGCAAAATATTTTAGTTCATAATGACAGCCAATAATATGTTTTTCCCCCCACGAGTACACGAAGCTGATTGGCCGCCCGGATTGGCACCCTTAATTGCCTCTCCGCTGACCGGCACTTCAAGAGCTGACACCTAAAATGCGCAAAGTAAACAAACATAACCTGGAGGAGCCGCGCCCAAACTAACCTTATTCGCCTGGGTGCACAAGGGCGAGAGTCGTTTGCCCTGGCGGCACTCGTGTCCACTAAGCCATTCGCCCTCACAATTATTCACGACTTCCAAACATAACAAGAGGGTGTTATAATCTGCAAGACGATGCGATGCTGGCCAGGCAGCTTCGGTCGAAATTCCCGCGCGAGAAGGCGGGAGTAGCCCACTAGGCGTCAGGGGGGCCGATGGAACTCTTTGGCACGATGGGCAGGGGGAGGTGCACTGGGCTCTCGCACCTGGACAATTATTCACTAATAAAGTCAATTAAGGTGGACTGCCTCAGGTGACCCCCGCCTCGGGAGAACACGATGCCCGAGTTTAATTTATTTATCAGAGGCATATTTAAGCCGCGCACGTGGGGCAAAAAAAAAAAAAATTGCGAGAGGGAGGGAAGAGGAGGGGAAGGTAAGGGAAGGTCTGGGGTAGGGGGGAAAGAAGCAATGATGGAAAAGGAAATACGAAAGGCATAATAGGAAGAGAAGGAGGCTGGGAATAGGAGTAAATCAAGACGGATTTAGGGGAAATAATTATGTTTTACCTTTCAGCTACAATTCGTATCTGGAGAGAGAGAACAGCACATCAGAAGGGTCTCTCTCTCTCTCTCTCCAGCCTCCACTTTCTTATGAGGCCGGTGGCGGCTAAATGTACCTTAGTGGTAGTTACGCTGCCCCTGCGTCCCGGTCATTGACCGCGTCTTCTGCTTGACAGGATAATCAACAAAACTGTTGGTGCCTGCAGCTAGCTAGCTGTTCGACGTTGGCACCACAGCCCGGTTGACCGGGAACCCTTTCAGAAGTGTTTAACTTTACTTTAAAACAGAGATATGTTCGTAATTATACTTATATTAAAAGCGAGGATGTCGAAAAGCTAAACGAGATATCCCTGAAGAATACAAAAATTCTTAAGGGCTACCTTAGCTTGGAGTTGTTCCGGGGCTTAGCGTCCCCGCGGCCCGGTCGTCGACCAGGCCTCCTCGTTGCTGGTCAACCAGGCTATTTGACGCGGCTGCTCGCAGCCTGACGTATGAATCACAGCCAGGTTGATCAGAGGGCTAATTGCATCTATTTTCCACTGAAGCTATGGAGCACATTCTGCCCTGCCTTTTGTAAGGAATAGTTGCAGGAGCCAGATCCTCTATATTCCTGATATAGGTTATCTGCGTCCTAGGCAATACATTTCAAAGGATTTTATAAGAGTTGGGAAAAATTTAGATATTTTATTGAATGGGTTCCTGACGGTAAACGTTTTGGACACTTTATTCAGGTCACCAATTCTGCCAGAATTAATGTTTTCATTTAATGTGTTCCTGGTGTTATTACACTAGGAGCAGTGTTGCTACACTTGGAGTAGTGTTGCTACACTAGGAGTAGTGTTGCTACACTAGGAGTAGTGTTGCTACACTAGGAGTAGTGTTGCTACACTAGGAGTAGTGTTGCTACACTAGGAGTAGTGTTGCTACACTAGGAGTAGTGTTGCTACACTAGGAGTAGTGTTGCTACACTAGGAGTAGTGTTGCTACACTAGGAGTAGTGTTGCTACACTAGGAGTAGTGTTGCTACACTAGGAGTAGTGTTGCTACACTAGGAGCAGTGTTGCTTCACTATGCCCCACGACCACAGTACACCCAGTGATTAGATGGTAACAAAATCATGTACACTGCACACCTCTTCATTCTCTACCACTAACCTGAACCTACCACTACTCTCTACCAGATTAACTATGTAATGTAACTATATAACCTGTGCTTGTAAAGGCATCTTAATCACCTTCAGTGGTTAAGTTCTTAATTGCACACTAGTTTCTCTTGTCAGCTATCTCACCCTGTCAGAGTAAAAGAGATAAATATATGTGTGTGTATGTATGTATGTATGTATGTATGTATGTATGTATGTATGTATGTATGTATGTATGTATGTATGCATGTATGTATGTGTGTGTGTACGTATGTGTATAAAGTATAAAGCTGATCAGAATTACATTTCACCATTATAAATTCACATTAATGCATTCATAAATCTGTGTATGTATGTATTTACGTATGTAGCTTAGCCTAACACTTTAAAAGCACTACGATCACCTTCTGTGTTGTTCAATAAATCTCTGAACTGTATGTTTGACAAATCTTTCACCCTGTCCATGGAGGACAGAAGAAAATGTATATATGCTGGTTAGCATTGTAAATGTGTGGCCACGTCTGTAGTAGAAAATAATAATAATAAAATAAAACTACTCTCTACTTTAGGGGGCCTCGTAGCCTGGTGGATAGCGCGCAGGACTCGTAATTCTGTGGCGCGGGTTCGATTCCCGCACGAGGCAGAAACAAATGGGCAAAGTTTCTTTCACCCTGAATGCCCCTGTTACCTAGCAGTAAATAGGTACCTGGGAGTTAGTCAGCTGTCACGGGCTGCTTCCTGGGGGTGGAGGCCTGGTCGAGGACCGGGCCGCGGGGACACTAAAGCCCCGAAATCATCTCAAGATATACCACTATTCTTCTCTGCCACTATAGATGGTCAAATTTATTTCAAACAAAATAATATATTGTAGATTAATGTTAACTACATAATTTTGTATCAACCTTTTGCATTTAATTATACAAATAAGAGAAAATATTGATTAAAAGTTAAAAAACATGATTTTTTAGTGCCTATTTCGACGTTTAAAGCCGGTTGGGAGCTGTTTTAAGCCATCTTTTTTTACAAAATGCGGAAAATCAACACAATTCCGGTTAAATCGTATGATAAAACACATCGATTTTTATAATTTATATTGGAAATAAAGTTTTCATGTGCATTTTAATTACAAAAAATAAGTCGTAATATCGTTTTGTGATTTGAACTAAAAATAACCGAATTCGGCTATATTTTAAAATGTTTTTCAAGTTTTTTTTTAAGAATTTTAAAATTAATGTTAATAATTCATTAAATATACGATAAATATGGTTCAAAATCAAATTATATTGTAAATCTAACCTAAATACATAATTTTTAATTAACCTTTTCATTTCGTTAAAAAAGTATATATATATATATATATATATATATATATATATATATATATATATATATATATATATATATATATATATATATATATATATATATATATATATGTATTAGTATTAGATGTCAATAATAATTAGCATCTAAGTTGTTGAGTGTTTGGAAAGACACTTGTGTTAAAACACTGATTGAGCTCAGTACAGCATCTTGTCTAGCAGTCCTCTCCAACACTGCATATACCTGATATAACCTCTCCAATACTGCACATACCTGCTATCAGTCCTCTCCAATGCTGCACATACCTGGTATTATTCCTCTCCAACACTGCACATACGTGGTATTAGTCCTCTCCAACACTACACATACCTGGTATCAGTCCTCTCCAACAGCGTATATACCTGATATCAGTCCTCTCCAACACTGCACATACCTGGTATCAGTTCTCTCCAACACTGCACATACTTGCTATCAGTCCTCTCCAACACTGCACATACCTGGTATCACTCCTCTCCAACACTGCACATACCTCCTATCAGTCCTCTCCAACACTGCACATACCTGGTATTATTCCTCTCCAACAGTACACACACCTGGTATCACTCCTCTCCAACATTGCACATACCTGGCATCACTCCTCTCCAACACTGCACATACCTGCTATCAGTCCTCTCCAACACTACACATACCTGGTATCAGTCCTCTCCAACACTGCACATACCTGGTATCACTCCTCTCCAACACTACACATACCTGGTATCAGTCCTCTCCAACGCTGCACATACCTGGTATCACTCCAACACTGCACAAACCTGGTATCATTCCTCTCCAACACTGCACATACCTGGTATCACTCCTCTCCAACACTGCACATACCTGCTATCAGTCCTCTCCAACAGTACACACGCCTCTTATTGGTCTTCCCCAAAAACTTACCTGAAAAGGATAACATAAAAACCATTATGAATAATAATAACAATCTCAATTGAAATAAAAATCATACCTGCAATTAAGCATCATATATAATCCATTTGCATACCTAACTGCTTTCAGGATTTGCATGACGCCCGAGCGCCCAGCCGTGCTTGGGAGCAGATGAGCGTGCCAGCACTCAGTACACACACAAATACAACATTCAAAATAAGGTACAATGGACAGAGGCGGATGAAGGTGTGTCTATGTGCAGTTTTAAATGCGAATGAAAAAAGCTGGAAGAGTTAGCGGGCGTCTGAGGGAAGTGTGTGTGTGTGTGTGTGTGTGTGGAGGGGGGGGGGCAGTGGGAAGAGTGTTTGAGGGATGTCTGTAAAGAATTTTGGGGGACCTGCTGGAAGCGTATGGTTGGTGGGAGGGAGGAAGCACCTTCACATTAATTTATATCATTTACTGAACGGATTCCATGCGTATATTATCAGATCCTTCCCATTATCTCTCCTCCTTCCCATTGGTCTTTTCACCCTCCTTTCTCCATCTCTTCTCTTTCCATCCCCCAATGATCAGGTAAATCAATATTTCAAGATGGACTGCGCCACACAACTCACCTACCCAAAGGTCACCTCCAGGAGTTAATTGGCACGATGAAGGTGGTTGATGACACGTAAAACTGGAACTGTGGTCGCCCTCGGCGCCTCATATGACAGAATTACTTAACAGCTTCATCAATGACTTGCTGGACTGTTTTTCTTTGCTTTAGGGATTAAAACATCAGCAATTCGTTTTTGATTGCCGAAAGTGATTGGAAAATCAATTAAATACATATAAAGCACAAGCGAATTTGAGAGAGAGAGAGAGAGAGAGAGAGTGAGAGAGAGAGAGAGAGAGAGAGAGAGAGAGAGAGAGAGAGAGAGAGAGAGAGAGAGAGAGAGAGAGAGAGAGAGAGAGAGAGAGAGAGGAGAGAGAGAGGGAAGGGAATTTGATAATATTTGGTGCTTTAAGAATTAAATAAAGAATTAAGTCCCTGCAAGAAGAAAAGTTAAAGTAGATAGGGCTCAGTGGCTCAACAGAATCTGCCACTTGTTTAATGGTGTTAAAAGCACAGAGAGCAAACACTTTGAACTGGGAACTCCACAAGGAGGGGTCCTCAGTCCCTTGTTGTTCAACGTTCTGATGCATAAACTTATTAAAGATCTTCCAACTAATAATGAAGACACTGTCATTTGTTATGCTGATGATATATGTTTACAGGCTGCCACCGAGCCTAGAATGCAAGTTCTGCTCGACGCTTTTGCTACTAGAGCTGAGGAATGTGGCCTCCTTATCTCTGTACAGAAAACTCGTGCCCTCATTCCATGTGGTATTCCACCAGCCAATTATCATATAGATGGGCGAGCACTTGAGAACTGCGAGTCTTACAGATACCTTGGTGTCCCCATTAACGACCCTGGGTACCTTTCTTCTCTCAAGAGGAGACTTTGGGAGAGATTAAAGCCCCTGCGGGTCCTTGTTGGTGTCAATCATGGGCTTAACGTGAGACTTACTAGAATGTTTTATGTATCATTTATACGCTCTGTGATTGACTACAATGCTCTACATCTCACACTGTATACTGACAAAGAGCTGAAATCTCTTGAAACCTTGCAAAATGAAGCTATGCGTCTCATCCTTGGGGCTCCAAAGTCCACGAGAATAGTTAACATGAGAGCAGAGTTAAAATTACCTACCATAAGTGAGAGAATCTTGTCTATTAGCACAGTTTTCGGCGTGAAGGCATTGAGTAGATCTAGACAACACATGAAGTTTCAAGCTAAACTTTCTAATATGCTACACTCACCTGAGGTCTATAGAAGAAGAACGAAATCTGATTATGTATATTGGTTCTACAAGGTAGCCAACTCCATCAAAATATTAAATATGTACCCAACTCGACTAATGATTAATCAGCCAATTACTCCATGGGATAACTGGGATCTGTCAGTTGATTTTGTAAATGCGCCCAAGAAAGATAGTGTGCACACTACATTGTTAAAACAGTTAACACTGAAAAGCATCACTGAAAGTACTCAGAGTATGGGTAACGATGTTTATCAGTGCTATACCGACGGTTCTGTAGAAGAAGGTGGACGATGTACCGGATGTGCATGTAACATATTTGAACAATCTTCTCTCGTACATACAGCAATGAAGCGCGTCAATGACTGGGCAAGTACAACTCAAACCGAACTTGCAGGCATATACCTTGCCACTGAATTTTTAAAAGACAAAGGCAGTGGACTTATATACTGTGACTCGCAGAGTGCACTCCTGGCATTGAACGCACATAGTAGTGACACCCAGAAAATAGTCAGTGATATTCGAATGAATGTTTTAGCTGCCAAAGAAAACAGATTTGAGATTAAATTCCTATGGATACCATCACATGTTGGCATCTCAAGGCATGACACTGTTGATATGCTTGCTAAGTCAGCCTGCAGAAAACCAGTGGTAGAAATTGATATGGGTGTTTCATTAGCAGTGACAAAGAGAATACTTAAACAAATATCTAATGAAAATCTCACCGACCTAACAAATTCTCAAAGACCTGAAAGTTGTAGCATTAAATATTATGATAGATATCGTGAGGAGACATTCACATATGGGACTAATAGAACAAGAACCCGGCAATGTGATGTTATAGTGGCCATAATACGCCTGGGATATAGACGTATCTGGCAGCTTTCTCAAAACCCAAATGTCGAGTACACAATGTGTCAACTTTGTGAAAGAGAAAACATGCACTCTCTTGAACATTATATTGTAGAATGTCCCATACTGACTGACTTTCGCCCTCCTGGGCTAAGGTATGCTGAACTCTGTAGTTACTATATGAGTACTGGAACACTTGATGATATATTGGACTTGTATCCAAAATTGACCATGTAATGTATCAATCATACAATGTATGTATGTGATGTAACTATATAACCTGAGCTTGTAAAAGCACCTTCATCACCTTCAGTGATTAAGTGCTTAATTGCACACTAGTTTCTTCATCAGCTACCTCACCCTGTCAGGGTAAATGAGACAAATGTATGTGAATGCATGTGTGTGTGTATATATGTATGTGTATGTGTGTGTGTGTATGTATATGTATGGGTATAAAGCATATATGGAAGCTGATCAGAATTACATTTCACCTTTGTGAATGTACATTAATGACACTATGTAAAAGACACATCTAATACTTTATGTAGGGCATACGTAAATCTGTGTATCTATGTATTTACGTATGTAGGTTAGCTTAGCATTTTAAAAGCACCGAATCACCTTCTGTGGTTGAGTGTTCAATAAACCCTTGAACTGTATGTTTAACACTTCTCTAACCCTGTCCATGGAGGACAGAAGAAAATGTATATATGCTGTTTAGCATTGTAAATGTGTGGCCACGTCTGTGGTAGAAAATAATAAAAAAAAAAAAAAAAAAAAAAAAAAAAAAAAAAAAAAACTTTATTCGCCACAAAAAAGGATACATAATTAGTCTATCTCTTATCCTTTTGACAGAAGAGAGAATTCACAAAATCAGCTTCCCTCGGGTTCGTTAGACCAACAATTCTCTCCACCACCATGATAGTGTTCAAATGAGACAATCATTTCATAGTCTCATTTGACTATCATTAAAGGGAAGGGAACTGTCAGGAAAAAGCACCAAGCCATTACGACTATATAGCACTTGAAAGGGGTCAGGATAAGGCTTTGGGATGGGTCGGGGGGGGGGGGGGGAGAAATAGTGCCCTACCACTTGGACGGACGGTCGGGAATTGAGCGTCGACCTGCATGAAGCGAGACCGTCGCTCTACCGTTCAGCCTAAGTAGTTGGTCAATCAGTAAAGGAGATCCATCATTTTTGGGACTCTTGGGAAAAACACCAAAAAGCACTCTTGACCAGAGTAAGAGTGAAGGGTGAGCACTCTTGACCAGAGTAAGAGTGAAGTGTGAGCACTCTTGACCAGAGTAAGAGTGAAGGATGAGCACTCTTGACCAGAGTAAGAGTGAAGTGTGAGCACTCTTGACCAGAGTAAGAGTGAAGTGTAAGCACTCTTGACCAGAGTAAGAGTGAAGTGTGAGCACTCTTGACCAGAGTAAGAGTGAAGTGTAAGCACTCTTGACCAGAGTAAGAGTGAAGTGTGAGCACTCTTGACCAGAGTAAGAGTGAAGTGTGAGCACTCTTGACCAGAGTAAGAGTGAAGTGTGAGCACTCTTGACCAGAGTAAGAGTGAAGTGTAAGCACTCTTGACCAGAGTAAGAGTGAAGTGTAACCACTCTTCAAAGTATGTAAGCACTCTTGACCAGAGTAAGAGTGAAGTGTGAGCACTCTTGACCAGAGTAAGAGTGAAGTGTGAGCACTCTTGACCAGAGTAAGAGTGAAGTGTGAGCACTCTTGACCAGAGTAAGAGTGAAGTGTGAGCACTCTTGACCAGAGTAAGAGTGAACTGTCAGATTTAACGTTTCGTGTAAAGATTCAATATACCTATTTTCAGAAATAAATTTAACATCCCAGGGGGAAATTAACATTCCATAATTTCCGGGGTTGCATTTTAACAATGGATAATTATTATATTTTTTACCACCTAAGGAAATATATGTACCGTATATAAGTCTATATTCCTGGTGCATAAGCTTATATCCTTCTTGCGATCGTTGGCTGATTTGTTATATGACTGACCTGCCAAGGGTATAATTCTCTGGCAGCCCAGGTTCGAATCCTGGAGGGGTCATAGAGTTTACAGTCGTACATGGGCTTGGGGACTATTCAATCTTCACGCGCACACGCGCGCGCGCGAGCTAAAATTGACAGAATAAACTAAATAATTAACGTGGAACTAAATATATTGTGAATGAAAGGCTGTACAAATTAGCAAATTCATGATACAAAAATTGTAAAATAAATTAAGCGTCAAACGAGATTAATTTGGTGCCGGAAATCAAAACAAGCGAGTGAAAGTTGGTTAACGAAGTTAATCAATCAACCCGCTTCGTATAGCAACCAATGTATACACTAATTCAATAAGTAAATTAACAAAGCACCGACCAGCTGATTTATCAATTCAAAAAACGGTAAAAAAAAGTATATTATAAATTATTATATATATATATATATATATATATATATATATATATATATATATATATATATATATATATATATATATATATATATATATATATATATTGTGACGAGGCGTTCTGCCCTTGTGCGGCGCCACTGCTCACTTAGGTACCTCAGTTGAACACGTGGACACACACTCAGTCTTGTTCCCTGTGAGAAGTGAGGTCGAACCAGCAGTTCCCTGATCTCCAGTCTCCTCATAAACTACCTCTGACCACAGCTCCCAGCTGCTGATTTACTCACCACGAAAGTCTCTAGCCTAAGGTCGCCAATCTGGTCAGTATATCACTTGCCGGCAGATAATGTTGTATTAACCCGTGGGAAAACCCTCAGCCTATAATTCCTTGGTCATATGTAGCCTCAGACAAAATATATGCAGTGAAGATGAGAATAATTCTAAACACACTATTTACAATTAATAAATATATACTGAAATGATTCTACACTTCCTTATAGCCGAGTAATAAATATGTTAAATATGGCAACATTCTTCGGTTGAATTACAACGCAACATGGCATCACAGCTCGGGTATCTCACACTGGCGAATATATGGCTTTATTAACACAAATATTGCAACTTTGTTGTACAGTGATAGAAAACTAAATGCCAACACTAGGTATTGATTAGTAAACTATAATCAATATGCAACTTCTTCTCTCAAACGAGTATACCAGATCAACAAATAACAACATTTCAGAAGCCTCTTCAGTCTACCAAGTGTTCCCTGCAAAAAATAAATTTACTTTACTCCTAATAAAGTGGCTGCCTTGATCTCCTTTGAATTAACTCACAATTGTTCGTGAATAAGCATGTATACTCTATGTATACTTGGGTCTTGTATACTCCTTATATACAAGACCCAAGAGCTGAAGCACAACACTCCTAAAACAGAGCGAGAGGGGAGGGGAATAAGTATACATGCACGCACACACACTACGACAAAATCATACTTATCCCAACACTGTTAACCCACTGTGAGAGCGGCATCATGCAGCGACACATTAGGCATTAATAGTGTACACCCAGCTGCTGCATTGGCCCCTTTTGACTGGCCCCTTTTGACCATGTCCAAGCCTCCACTTGTATAGCTGTCCACACACTAGTACCCTGCACTCTTTCCTGGTTCGTCCAACCGTGACACTATCCAATAGAGGTATTGTGAAACTATACAGTTACACCATCAGTCGAGACACTGTCCAACCAGCACACCATCCCTCTGAATCCCTGTCAACTCACACCTCAATTAGACCTGTGCACTCTTTCAGCTGTGGTTCTACCCAGGATTGACATTAAACAACTGCGACACTTTCTGACAGCGGTAATGCCTATCCACGACACTGTCCCAACGTGGTATATCCAACAAGTGCACCCCTCCCCCCATGGAACAACTTGAAAGTGCTTCAATGTTCGACAAAATTGCCGACGCAAAGGAACGCCAGACGCACGCAATTAGCCCGAGAGCGAACTCATATGCAGCGCGTTCATGTGGACCTGGACTCCAATGCCGTCAAGTGAAGTGGTAAATTAACCTGAAGAAGCGACGCAATTAAGTGAAAAATTAACTTTGCGAGTCGCGGGGCAGTGGACCAAAGTGGAGCGAAATGCTGGCGAGAGTGAAGGCTCGCCCGGTGCAGATACCACGTACCATACCCAATAGCGTTATACAGGTACAATTATGCCCTGTACAGGTACCATCAGCATGACTAGAATGATTCATATCTAGAATAGTATGAACCTTTAGTTCTTCCCTCCTGTTGTTGATTCTTGAGGCGCCGAATTACCCTCACGGCTTCATTGTGTATTACTTCTAATTTGCTCAAAGTAGAGGTGAGGAGTGTCACCAGACCTTTCTATGAGAGTTATAGACGTTCTATGTGGAACTTGTGAAGATGTTCAGGGAGAATTAAGCTGGGTTGGGTTAGGTTAAGTTCGATTTAGTTAGGTTAGAGTACATTACAGACCGTTACATATTTGGGTGCAAGATTTAAGTAATTTTTAAGTACAGTTCTGAACATGTTAGGAGAAATGTTATAGGTACTGTAATTTGTTTTGTTTAATGATTTACTTTCTGGCAACGACAAACAATTTAGCTTGCCTGACTAGAAACATAAATTTTTCAGTGGCAGGTAAAATATCAAGTATTTGGAGTACATTTCTCATTTCATTTCCTATAACATTTCTCACCCAATGTTATAGGTTAAATTCAGAGGAGGGGAAAATTTGAATATAATGAAAGTCTACGGAAACAAATACAATTAAGTATTAATACGTTACTCCAATAATTTGGTGCTAATGTGTTAAATAAAGATGTGTACTTAAGAACACATGGCCGGCCACGACATATGGTTTATCGTAGGCCTAAGAGTGCCCTCGCTTGTGTGTATTAGGCCTAGGATTGATAGGAGAGGTTAAGTCTTACATTTATATGGTTAAAAAAAAAGTTTGCAGGTTATCCAAATCCAATAATACGAAAGTCCACTTTGCAGTGGACCATCACTACCCATTGGTACTTTCCAGCTAACAGTTCCTTTCACATTAGGAGGATGGGTTGAGATAAGATAAGTCATCTGATCCCGCACCCACCTGTGTACAACAAATTAGTAATAATAAAAAAAAAATTCAACGCAAAATACCTTACCAAACCAAGTCAATCTCTCAACACTTGTTAAGTGCAAAAGCTGCCAAGTGCGGCAGACCCGGAAGGAGGCAGCATGGTCAAAAAAATAGGTTTGGGGGAAAAATTTTGTGAGACGAAGACTGCGTAATATGAACTTCTGGCAGTCATAATGGAAGTGTGAGAAATTTGTGTCAAGTAGCAGCTGGCGGCGCCCCGGCGTGCCCGAGCCTCGCCGCCCACCACCAAACAACTTATTACCTATTTATATTAAAAAGTTTTAGCACGATAAAAGCCTCCAGGGGATTCTCTAACTCGGGAGATTTAAGCGTCGCTGTTGAGAAAAGTGGGGAACAGGAAGAGTGTGGGTGATGGGGAGTATCCTTGGTGGGTGATAGACCATCTATGCTGGGTAAGCAGGCATCCACGTTGAGCGAAGAGTATCCGTGAAGAGGGATGCAGCTCCAACTAGCCCCAACACCCGCCCCCTCTACAACTAGCCCCAACACCCGCCCCCTCTACAACTAGCCCCAACACCCGCCCCCTCTACAACTAGCCCCAACACCCGCCCCCTCTACAACTAGCCCCAACACCCGCCCCCTCCACAACTAGCCCCAACACCCGCCCCCTCCACAACTAGCCCCAACACCCGCCCCCTCTACAACTAGCCCCAACACCCGCCCCCTCTACAACTAGCCCCAACACCCGCCCTCCACAACTAGCCCCAACACCCGCCCTCCACAACTAGCCCCAACACCCGCCCCTCCACAACTAGCCCCAACACCCGCCCCTCTACAACTAGCCCCAACACCCGCCCCTCCACAACTAGCCCCAACACCCGCCCCTCCACAACTAGCCCCAACACCCGCCCCTCCACAACTAGCCCCAACACCCGCCCCTCCACAACTAGCCCCAACACCCGCCCCTCCACAACTAGCCCCAACACCCGCCCCTCAACAACTAGCCCCAACACCCGCCCCTCCACAACTAGCCCCAACACCCGCCCCTCCACAACTAGCCCCAACACCCACCGCTCCACAACTAGCCCCAACACCCGCCCCCCCCACAACTAGCCCCAACACCCGCCCCTGCACAACTAGCCCCAACAGACACCTCTCACCATACAATCACCGCCGAAGTCATCATCCAAGACACACACACAAAGGCGAAAACTAATCTTGAGCCGCTGTCTCTAAAACAGGAGAACGATTCTATTCACGTTCGCCATCCAGGAAGAAAGCACACGTTGAGGACCACCACAAACACCCAGTGTTAGGGAGTGCTTACCCTCCGATATCAGATCGGTAAACGGCCAGCACCTGCTCCGCCTCCTCCAGAAGCCCTGTATAAATATCCCAGTTAATATTGGGAACACAAGTGCTTGGCGCAGACCACTGTGAATGTGCAATGCACCAGATGGGAGAATCAGAGGAAGGATGAAGCAACGGGTAGGGTGTACGGTGTATATTTACATAGTGAATCGCGGTAATATTGTGCAAGGAGAAGATGGAAAGAAAGCGCAAGAGATGGGAAAGAAACAGAGAGGATCTAGCGAAAGAGGTAATGAAGGCCGGTGGAAGAGGAGAAAAGATTGGACTGAAAAGACTTAGGGAGAAAGTGATGTGGTGGACTAGTACTTTGAAGGATTGATCCTGATGTTCGAAATTACTGTTATGGCTTTACCAGCACAAGGTCTCGGGGCCGCATCTGTTATGTTATTCATAAACAACTTATTAACATATAACCTATTGACAAAATTGATAGGACAGGTTCAATAATAAACACATAAAGGAATCCATACATAGGTATACGGACACATGCCATATATAGGCACATATCCAGGTACATAGAGTCAACAGGTACTTACATATACACGTACAGCTGCAAAAGCAGGTATACATTATATATATATATATATATATATATATATATATATATATATATATATATATATATATATATATATATATATATATATATATATGTGTGTGTGTGTGTGTGTGTGTGTGTGTGTGTGTGTGTGTGTGTGTGTGTGTGTGTGTGTGTGTGTGTGTGTGTGTGTGTGTGTAGCTCAATATGCAAATACAGGTACATATCCCGATACAGACAAAAATACAGGCACACATTCCTGTACATACAAACACAGGTACACAGGGCCTAGGTTGTACAGTTGGGTTCATTCTCGACTCACGCTCGGGAATCCCGGGTTCGAATACCAAGCGGGACAGAAATGGTAGGACACGTTTCCTATCACCCAATGTACCTGTTCACCCTAGCAGCAATTACGTACCAACCCCCACAATGGTCAGGTATTGTGGAGTCGCCTCGTGGCAAGAGTCAGCACTTCCACCTTGGAATGGACCTCGAAATAAGCCGACAAAAATGAATTATGAATAACATGCTGGTAAACAGACTCAGGAACGCACGTGAATACACACACACAGGTAGAAAGCAACAGGTTATCTTGAGGTTATCTTGAGATGATTTCGGGGTTTTTAGTGTCCCCGCGACCCGGTCCTCGACCAGGCCTCCACCCCCAGGAAGCAGCATGTGACAGCTGACTAACACCCAGGTACCTATTTTACTGCTAGGTAACAGGGGCATAAGGTGAAAGAAACTCTGCCCATTGTTTCTCGCCGGCGCCCGGGATCGAACCCGGGACCACAGGATCACAAGTCCCGCGTGCTGTCCGCTCGGCCGACCGGCTCCATATACCGACAGGTATATATATTTACACCAGATATACCAGGGGCCTGACAGCTGAGTGGACAGCGCTTCGGATTCGCAGTCCTGAAGGTTCCGGGTTCGATCCCCGGTGGAGGCGGAAGCAAATGGTCAGTTTCTTTCACCCTGATGTCCTTGTTCCCCTAGCAGTAAATAGATATTTGGGAGTTAAGACAGCTGGTACGGGCTGCTTCCTGGGGATGTGTGTGTAACAAAAAGGAGGCCTGGTCGAGGACCGGGCCGCGGGGACGTTAAGCCCCGAAATCACCTCAAGAAGAAGATAAGTGATCACGGGTGGCCTTAACCGAGTCTCCAGAAGAATTCAATTTCTTTATTATGCTCCCCATATCCCATCCCGTGGGCGGTGGTGTAAAGGGTTACAGAGGCACATAATCGGTTCAGGAACTGAGCCCTCTAGTTCGTTTAGCTAAGCAAATAACAATCTTTTGACGCTAGTTACACAATTATTAATGTTATATATACATGTACACACACCCCGCCAAACACACACCGAAACTACAACGTTGGTACAACGTACGAACAAGATGTAACACCTAACCAGTTATAAAAACCAATATAGCAAGTTGTAACAACGTTCTAATACGTCATAAACACGTTAAGCCAAGATGTAACAACTTTATTACAAGTTGTAACAAGCGGGAAAATAGAGACAGTTACGGTTTGTGTTTCCAGGGACTCATGCATAAGGAAGCCGAGATAAAAGACACTTGAGCGAGTGAATTATCCACTGGAGCAGACGAGCCCGAGACACAAGGAGCTGCCTGCGGTAGTGCCCACTCCTCCTGCTCAACATCTGTCGCCAGCACGCTCAAATATTCCTCCAAATGCTCCTCAAAAATATAAATTTCAGATATAAAAGTTCTTTAAAATTTGTTCTGCATTTATTACATATGAATGTACGAGGTTTACGTGGGGTGGGGGGGGGAGGTGTATTTACTATCTGTATTCACGATCTGCGCCTACAGGATCGAGCTTTGGCTCTTAGACCCCGCCTTTGTAGCCGTCAGTTGTTTAATGTACTGACTCCCGATCGAATTCTCTCTCTCTCTCTCTCTCTCTCTCTCTCTCTCTCTCTCTCTCTCTCTCTCTCTCTCTCTCTCCCTCTCTCTCTCTGTCACACGGAGTATATAACAAAAGTGGTTGACGTAGATTTCGACACATCAGTTGGCGGGAACGCCAAGATCATGGTGTTCGCGCTCTCTCTGGTTATACAGTATTCATATTTCTCTCACTTGACCATAAACACTGCTGCCCCCCACAACACTCCTCTCACTTTCACTCTACACTTGTCAGAAACACTCTACACTTGCCAGGAACACACTACACTTGCCACAATGGTTTCACACATGGTAAAAGTGTACACAACTGTATCACAACCTTTCTTACTGTTCATGGAGATAAAAGGCACAAGTACACAACATTTCTTGATTTAAAAAATGCCTTTGATATTGCTAATAGGGAAGTGATTATGTATGAATTAGCGAGAATGGATATAGGGGGACATTTATTACAATGGATACGAGGCTATCTTACCAACCGGAAGTCCTCTGCACTGTTCCAAGGCTACAAGGAGGAGTACTTAGTCCTACCTTGTTTAATGTTCTAATTAATGCTTTACTAAAATCAATCCCAACTAGTCCGGCAAACATCACTATCAGCTATGCAGATGACATCCTTGTGCATACTAAAACCCACCGCGAAATGCAAACAGTCTTAAATTGTATACATACAGCTTGTGAGAGCCTTGGTCTTGTAATCAACGCTGCTAAAACTAAGGTATTTAACAGACAAATTGGCAACCGCAAAAGTGGACCACGAAAACTTAAGATAGACAACATACCAATAGACTATGTCTCTTCTTTCAAATACCTTGGTGTCTCTGTCCCTTGTGCCTCAACTGCAGTCAATAAGTTACATCAACAATGTAGAGACAGACTCAAGGCTCTCAGAACTGTAGTGGGGTACAGCCCGAAATATGGTGTTAATATTAGAATAGCAAGAATGATGTATTTAGCGTATATAAGGTCTCTGATAGACTATCATGCACCAGCTTTGGTCCTGCAGAATGGCAAAAGTATTGATAGACTGGAAAAAAATGCAAAATGAAGCACTCAGAATTATACTTGGCTGTCCTATAACTACCAAAGTTCTCAACATGCGGAAAGAATTAAATATACTTAGCATTCGAGATAGAATATTTGAAATTAATCTTATGATGGGACTAAAGCTGCTGCGTGATAACAAAAACAACATTGTGTCAGTTGCACTGTTAGAACACATACGAAATGGAACTAGCGAGTCTAAATGGATTCAAAGAACTGCCACTCATATTAAAATGATGGGACTGCACGATGTATATACAGATGAAAGAGTACAGCACTTCCTTCCACCCTGGCAGATAGTACCTTTTGACATCCTGACCCCTGCATACCCCACCAAGAAACTAATCACAAGCAACCCTCATGCTCAGCTTGCTGCTAAATTAAGCACCATAGAACACATTCACAATATACAAGCTGAAAACAACATTGCACAGACCATATACACTGACGGATTACTCAATACAACTACAGGGAGGGCAGGAAGTGCTGTTATTGCTCATCAGCCCGATGGCAGCACAATTCAAAGAAATATCAGAATTAGTAACCCCCAACTACACAGAGACTACCACACTCCCCAGTATCACTTCCAAAACTGGACAAACCATTGCCACAACAACACACCCTGGGTCAGGGTAGAGAGGAGGGAGAACTACCAAAACCTTCCAGAAGTTACACACAACATGGACAATCATTCATATTTGCAAACATTCAAGGTTTAAAGCCAAAGTCAAGAAATAAAGTTAAGTTCATAAATGGCCTTCTATTAGAGTCAAACTCAATATTTGGGGCATTCACGGAAACTCATACAAAAGATTACATGGATGGTGAAATCTGGATTCCAAATTATAATCTATATAGATGTGATAGAAAAACTAGGTCAAATGGAGGAGTAGGTCTGTATATTAAAGAAGACCTGGTATGCACAGAACTACTAAATTCAACTAATGAGGTGGTAGAGGTACTTGGAATGAAGGTAGAGAAACTAAACTTAATTATTATTCTAATATATAAACCGCCAGATACAACGATTGAGGAATTCACAGAGCAGATGCACAAAATAGAGAACATACTTGACAACCTAGCAAACCCAGCTCCAGATATTATCTTTCTTGGAGATTTCAATTTACCGAGTCTAAGATGGAGAACGGCAAACACAAATATCATAGCAGGGAATGACCCGGGAAATAACCAACCACAGGTTAGAGAACTTTTGAGATTCTGTGACAAATTCTCGCTCAATTAACAGATTACAGAACCAACTAGGAACGAAAACACACTAGACTTGTTATTCACAAACAATGATGAACTAATCAGGGATATCACAATCTCAGATACTTCATACTCAGACCATAAGCTCATTGAAGTGCGAACTAGCATAAATAACGGTAGTAGGTCTAAGAGACCAAACAAGCGAGAAGGAATATTCAATCAATTCAATTTCAACAATAAGAGGATTGACTGGGAAAAAATAAATGTAGACCTTGCAACCATTCAATGGGAGACGGTCTTAAGCGACAAAACTCCCACACAGGGAATAGCTCAACTGACAGCTGAAGCTTACAAGGTCTGCTTGAAGCACGTGCCTGTGAGGAGGGGCAGAAAGAGGACCACTCTAGAAAGAGAACGGAGACGACTGTACAGGAGAAGGAAAAAAATAACGGAAATGCTTCGGCAGACACAACTATCACAAGCAAGGAAAACAAGCCTAAGCAGGGAGATTGAGGAAATAGAACAAACGTTGAAGCGATCATATGAGTCTGAGGAAATGGAATTGGAACAGAAAGCTATACAAGAGATAAGGAAAAATCCGAAATATTTTTTCACATACGCAAAATCAAAATCCAAAACCTCGACCAGTATTGGACCGTTAATTACAAATGAAGGTACGTACACAGAGGACAACAAAGAGATTAGTGAAATTCTAAGAAGCCAGTATGAGGCTATGTTTAGCACACCAATAAACAACATGAAAGTTGATGACCCAGACAGCTTCTTTATGAATGACATTCAAGCTGCAGATAATATAACGGATATTACCACAAACTCGGAAGACTTTGAAAGAGAAATTGATAATATGCCTATGCACTCAGCTCCTGGGCCTGACTCATGGAATTCAATATTCATAAAGAAATGTAAAGTACCAGTAGCGAGAGCACTCAGCGTAATATGGAGAAAGAGCCTGGATACAGGGGAGATACCAGCAGCACTTAAATCTGCAGATATAGCTCCGTTGCACAAGGGGGGGAGTAAAGCCTTGGCAAAAAATTATAGGCCAGTTGCACTAACATCACACATAATAAAAGTGTTTGAAAGAGTGATTAGGAATCAAATTTCTAGTTTTATGGAAAACAATGAATTGCACAATCCAGGACAACATGGATTTAGAGCGGGAAGATCCTGTCTGTCACAGTTACTCAACCACTATGACAAAATCACAGAAGCCCTAGAAGAAAAGCAAAATGCAGATGTTGTATACACAGACTTTGCAAAGGCGTTCGACAAATGTGACCATGGGGTGATAGCTCACAAAATGAGGTCAATGGGAATAACTGGAAAAGTAGGACGCTGGATACTCAATTTCCTGTCGAACAGAACACAAAGAGTAACAGTCAATCAGATAAAATCGAGTCCAAGCGATGTTAAAAGCTCTGTACCTCAAGGTACAGTCCTTGCACCGCTACTGTTCCTTATTCTCATATCTGATATAGACAAAAATACACGCCACAGCTTCGTGTCGTCCTTTGCAGATGACACAAAAATCAGCATGAAAATTACCTCTGCTGAAGACATTGAAAAACTACAAGCAGATGTCAACAAAGTTTTTGATTGGGCAGCAGAAAATAACATGATGTTTAACAGTGATAAATTTCAGGTACTCAGGTACGGCAAAAATGAGGATCTGAAACATAATACAGGGTACAAAACACAATCGAATCTTCCCATAGTAGAAAAACAGCATGTCAAGGATTTGGGAATAATGATGTCCGACGATCTAACGTTTAGGGAGCATAACCAAGCAAATATCGCGTCAGCCAGAAAAATGATCGGATGGATTACGAGAACTTTCAAATCCAGGGATCCCATCACAATGGTTGTACTCTTCAAGTCACTTGTGCTGTCCCGTCTCGAGTACTGCTCAGTACTCACTTCCCCCTTCAGAGCAGGAGAGATTGCTGAAATAGAGGGAATACAGAGAACATATACGGCACGCATAGACGAGATAAAACACCTAAATTATTGGGATCGTCTCAAAGCTCTCCAAATGTACTCTCTAGAAAGGAGACGAGAGAGATACCAAATAATATACACATGGAAAATACTGGAGGGTCAGGTCCCAAATCTACACAGTAAAATAACAACGTACTGGAGTGAACGATATGGAAGAAAATGCAAGATTGAACCAGTGAAGAGCAGAGGTGCCATAGGCACAATCAGAGAGCACTGTATAAACATCAGGGGTCCGCGGTTGTTCAACGTCCTCCCAGCGAGCATAAGAAATATTGCCGGAACAACCGTGGACATCTTCAAGAGAAAACTGGACGGTTTTCTAAGAGAAGTTCCGGATCAGCCGGGCTGTGGTGGGTACGTGGCCCTGCGGGCCGCTCCAAGCAACAGCCTGGTGGACCAAACTCTCACAAGTCGAGCCTGGCCTCGGGCCGGGCTTGGGGAGTAGAAGAACTCCCAGAACCCCATCAACCAGGTATCAACCAGGCGTCCACAATGCAAGCCGAGTTGGTAGCGATACTGGTAGCACTCGAAATTATTGACAACACTGAAGTAGACAGCTTAATTATTTCTGACTCCCTATCCTCACTACGAGCAATAAACAGTTTGCAATCAAGTAATAACGTGCTTGTCTTGGAAGCTAGACGTAGATATGTAAGAATACTTAGCAAGAGGGTAAATATAAAAATGTTGTGGATTCCTTCTCACATTGGCATGCAGGAACATGACAAAGTTGACGCCCTTGCTAAGGCTGCAGTAAATAAAGACAGTATTGAATGGAATCTTGAGTTATCAAATAGGTCCCTTAAAAGTGTCATTAGGCGAGAACTCCTAGATGGATTTGAAGAAAGTAGAACAGTGCAAACTGGAACTAGTAGGTCCATTGTTCATCACAATGAAATGTGTGAAGTAAAACATGTGTATGGGGCAAGTAACAAAGTCAGTAGACTAACAGATGTTGTCACAGCTCGTATAAGACTTGGCTACAAGTATCTCTGGCAGTTCGGCTTGTATAGGGATCTAGATGAAGTAAAGTGTAAAGTGTGTGGACATAGGCAGGGACACACACTCGAACACTATATCTTGGATTGTTGTAAAATTGAGCCTTTTAGAGATAAATCTAAGCTCACTCTGTATGATATGGCAACCTATCTTATTACCATGGATAAATTACCTGAAATCCTTGCACTGTACCCACATTTTGCTTTCAGTAGATGAACGACATATGAGATTCAGAAACAAGTAGTGTATTGTGAGGACTAATAATAAACAGAAGCTCCCCTATGACTCTGTAATATCCCCATTGGCCAAACTATTATGTATTAACGACAAGACCTACCATTAATGTATGATGACTTACTGTAAATATGTAGCTCTTGTAATAGCACTTTCTCTGTAACTAGCTGACATTGTATCTATAAGGTGTGAAGGATTGAAGAAATTGTTTATGTAATAATCTAAGATGAGGTCTGATAAAGACCTTTTGTGCCCTCTGTAATGCTTTTGCGCTACCGCTCACAGGATGAGTATGGGGTGCACAATAAACTAGCCACCTTCGGCGGCAACAATCAATCAATCATTTGCCAGGAACATACTACACTTGCCAGGAACACTCTACACTTGCCAGGAACACACTACACTTGCCAGGAACACACTACACTTGCCAGGAACACTCTACACTTGCCAGGAACACACTACACTTGCCAGGAACACTCTACACTTGCCAGGAACACTCTACACTTGCCAGGAACACTCTACACTTGCCAGGAACACACTACACAGTGTGCATGATAAATGCATAAACTGAAAATCATTCTGACTAGCGTGAATGAATAGGTGCTATATTTTGATTGTCATTAACCTTCTGTGTATAGAGTAAGTCACAACAACGTGGCTGACAATTCAGACCCCCCATCCCCACATCCGACAAGTAAAGCGACAACTGTTTCGGTCCATCATGATAATGGTCCACGACGGACCGAAACGTCGTCCCCTTCCCTTACTTTCAGGTGTGTGGGTCGGGGGTCTGACCTCTTCCTCCATTGCTCTCCAGCTTCTCTGGTCCAGTGCTCCTCCCTCAACATTGCCTTTCAAGGAAAGGTTTACAACGGGAAATAATGATTACTGAGGAGTAATGATGATTACGAGGAGTAATGATGATTATGAGAGGATATTGATGATTACCCAGCCCTTCACTGCACCGTGGAGGTACCCAACAGCCCTTCACTGTACCGTAGAGGTACCCAGCAGCCCTTTCACTGCACCGTGGAGGTACTCAGTAGCCCTTCACTGCACCGTGGAGGTACTCAGTAGCCCTTCACTACACCGTGGAGGTACCCAACAGCCCTTCACTGCACCGTAGAGGTACTCAACAGCCCTTCACTACACCGTAGAGATACCCAACAGCCCTTCGCTGCACCGTAGAGGTACCCAGCAGCCCTTTCACTGCACCGTGGAGGTACTCAGTAGCCCTTCACTGCACCGTGGAGGTACTCAGTAGCCCTTCACTACACCGTCGAGGTACCCAACAGCCCTTCACTGCACTGTCGAGGTACCCAACAGCCCTTCACTGCACCGTAAAGGTACCCAGCCCTTCACTGCACCGCAGAGGTACCCAACAGCCCTTCACTGCACCGTAGAGGTACCCATCCCTTCACTGCACCGTAGAGGTACCCAGCAGCCCTTCACTGCACCGTAGAGGTACCCAACAGCCCTTCACTGCACCGTAGAGGTACCCAGCAGCCCTTCACTGCACCGTAGAGGTACCCATCCGCCCTTCACTGCACCGTAGAGGTACCCATCCCTTCACTGCACCGTAGAGGTACCCAGCAGCCCTTCACTGCACCGTCGAGGTACCCAGCAGCCCTTCACTGCACCGTAGAGGTACCCAGCAGCCCTTCACTGCACCGTCGAGGTACCCAACAGCCCTTCACTGCACCGTAGAGGTACCCATCCCTTCACTGCACCGTAGAGGTACCCAACAGCCCTTCACTGCACCGTAGAGGTACCCAACAGCCCTTCACTGCACCGTAGAGGTACCCAGCAGCCCTTCACTGCACCGTAGAGGTACCCATCCCTTCACTGCACCGTAGAGGTACCCAGCAGCCCTTCACTGCACCGTAGAGGTACCCATCCCTTCACTGCACCGTACAGGTACCCAGCAGCCCTTCACTGCACCGTAGAGGTACCCATCCCTTCACTGCACCGTAGAGGTACCCAGCAGCCCTTCACTGCACCGTAGAGGTACCCATCTCTTCACTGCACCGTAGAGGTACCCATCCCTTCACTGCACCGTAGAGGTACCCATCCCTTCACTGCACCGTGGAGGTACCCAGCAGCCCTTCACTGCACCGTAGAGGTACCCAGCAGCCCTTCACTGCACCGTAGAGGTACCCAACAGCCCTTCACTGCACCGTAGAGGTACCCAGCAGCCCTTCACTGCACCGTAGAGGTACCCAACAGCCCTTCACTGCACCGTAGAGGTACCCAGCAGCCCTTCACTGCACCGTAGAGGTACCCAACAGCCCTTCACTGCACCGTAGAGGTACCCAGCAGCCCTTCACTGCACCGTAGAGGTACCCAACAGCCCTTCACTGCACCGTAGAGGTACCCAGCAGCCCTTCACTGCACCGTAGAGGTACCCAGCAGCCCTTCACTGCACCGTAGAGGTACCCAACAGCCCTTCACTGCACCGTAGAGGTACCCAGCCCTTCACTGCACCGTAGAGGTACCCAGCCCTTCACTGCACCGTAGAGGTACCCCACAGCCCTTCACTGCACCGTAGAGGTACCCAGCCCTTCACTGCACCGTAGAGGTACCCAACAGCCCTTCACTGCACCGTAGAGGTACCCAGCCCTTCACTGCACCGTAGAGGTACCCAGCCCTTCACTGCACCGTAGAGGTATCCAGCCCTTCACTGCACCGTAGAAGTACCCAACAGCCCTTCACTGCACCGTAGAGGTACCCATCCCTTCACTGCACCGTGGAGGTACCCATCCCTTCACTGCACCGTGGAGGTACCCAGCCCTTCACTGCACCGTAGAGGTACCCATCCCTTCACTGCAGCGTGGAGGTACCCATCCCTTCACTGCACCGTGGAGGTACCCATCCCTTCACTGCACCGTAGAGGTACCCATCCCTTCACTGCACCGTAGAGGTACCCAGCCTTTCACTGCACCGTAGAGGTACCCATCCCTTCACTGCACCGTAGAGGTACCCATCCCTTCACTGCACCGTAGAGGTACCCAGCCTTTCACTGCACCGTCGAGGTACCCATCCCTTCACTGCACCGTAGAGGTACCCATCCCTTCACTGCACCGTAAAGGGTATAAAATTAAAATCTCCTTGGGATGTTCTTGCCTAGTCATCTGGTGGTGAGTATCTCAATTAACCTCGACCAGCATAAACAAGGCTGCTCCTGACACCATCCTAATTAATACAGATTTTTGTTTACAGATCTTGACTTATTCTTGACTTACGCGAGCCGAACCCTGGTAAAAATTGGTCATTATTTTGAACGCACTGGGGTTCTGGATGGGTACTGGGGCTTTGGGCACTGGGGCTCTGGGCACTAGGGCTTTGGGCACTGGGGCTCTGGGCACTAGGGCTTTGGGCTCTGGGGCTTTGAGCACTAAAACTCCAGGACGATCTTTCTGTAATTTTCAATTAAATGCTTTGATTTATACAATATATATATAATGTACAAAAATGTTCCGTTCCTAAAGTTCGCGTGTTGTGCTATGGCATGCAAAACGGAGGATCAGCAACTATCCAATCTAACCTATCCAGGACAAATTGTTTACTCCCAAACTACTCTGTATATGATATTGATGTGATGGTCAAAGTATGCACTCCTGCCCAGCTTACCTGATCAACACCAGCTGCCAATACTTTTGTCTTGAAATGTTTGAGTAACCTTCCCCCCCCTTCTTCCCCCGTCTCGGAGGCCCGCAGCTAACTACGGATACTGGTTTAGGAATTCTTAGATTTTCATTTTTATTCCAGGCCAGGGAAATTGATTCTCGAAACCACTTGGAGGTAACCACTTCGAGGAAGGATATTTAAACTTCAATCCTGTTTTGTCTTTCTCTTTCAGGATTGATGTTCGGGGGAGTTACACTGAACGTTTAATAACACCATAAACCTCCATCAATGGCGTATCAAACAAGCGAACTAACCGCTCACAATATTAAGTTTCCGCTAACTTTTCACCGCTTTCAGAATCGTAATTAGATGATGAGACCGGCTCATAATCCTTGGTTCAGTACCTTCACAAAAGCCGTCGGTAATAAATCACACGACATGAATAGCACAGTCACACGGGGAGGCGTCTGAACAAGAGAGCCTTTGAAAGGGGGGATCTAATTGTTCACACGGACGGTCCCGACCCGAGGCTTTGATCTCTTGCAGCCGATACTCTTTTGTCTTCAGGTTAATGGGGCATAAGGGGGGGAGGGGCCCGAGTCTAGAAGGATGAGATAGACGATGAAGGGATATGGGATATGGGAGCGCGGGAAGCCATAAGAGTAGAATTGCTGGCGGACAGCGGTATTGTGTTGTTGTTATAGATTAAGCTACTCGGAACAAGCTCCAAGTAGCACGGGCTATGGTGAGCCCGTAGCTTACCTGGCACAGGAGCGGGGGAAATAGCACGGGCTATGGTGAGCCCGTAGTGAAAGTTTACTGGTAAAGTGTATACACGCAAAATCATTGTGTAAGTAACCAGTCCTCTCAACTAATACGTCTCATTCTGTACGTTATTGGCCCCAAATATACAAATTACAATGTAAATACTGTGAAAAAATAAGTCGGCTCATGTAAATCTACGTTTTCTATGCATTGGTACATTAGGTTAGGTGGATTGCTTGGGTTCGTAAGTTTCTGGTTAGGTTAGGTTAGGTTAGCACTATGTATTGTGTTCGTTGTGGCACATGAAGAAAACGGGCTGGTGGAAGAGACCACGCACAAGGAGCACCGAGAAGCTGATTTTTCAACGAATTTCAGGAATTTATAAGTAGTTAAGAAGGGCTCCGGTGGAGAGCAGACGTAGGGCTGATAAAAGAGGGGAGAGAGGAGGGAGATAGGGAAAGCAGGGATAAAAGTGTGCGAGCCAATATTAATATGAGGGAGGGAACAAAGAAGCAGGAGAAGCGCAAGTCGTCGTGATAAAGCAAAATAAGAAGCGCAGCTGACAAAGACCCAACAATAGTGTGCTTGTTCTCCCCTAACGGTGCTTGTGGGGGTCCAGTTTCAACATCAGATCAACCCGTGTACAGGTTCTTCAACCTTTGGGCTTCGTCGTATCTAGACGTGAAGCTGTGCATGGAGCCTTCCTCCACCGCTTCACTTATAGTCAAGAAATGGAAATGGGCTAATAACAATTTTTGTTATATAATTTCTTAGGCTCATTACGAAATACACGTCATCTCGCCATTTTGAAGTTTCTAACCTTCCTGTTACTTAGATACTCCAAAAAACACCGGAGTGTATTCCCCGCTTTTCCTGTTTCTTCAACTTCTACACTAGACTGGTCGAGGACCGGGCCGTGGGGACGCTAAGCCCCGAAATCATCTCAAGATAGCCTCAAATGTGGTGCTGCCGTAGCTTCTCGCAACCTGTCCTCTTAAAAAGAACGTCGGTTTTGGCCGTTTGCCAGTATGGCCGAATTTGGACGTAATTTGAAAATGAAAAAAAAATTGAAAATAAATTTGGGATTTTTTTTTCAACAACAGTAAGTTAAGGGTCCTCTGATAGGTTAGGTGGGCAGGAAATTCTTATAAAGTTTCAAAACGTTATGAAAAACGTTAATTTAAAGTGTCCTCTTATAACCTCTGCGCGTACGCCGGACGACTCAAACAGAAAACGGAACAGAACGTCACTTTTGTGAGTCGATTTCATTTCAAATTACGTCCAAATTTGGCCATAGCGCGCATACCAGCCAAAAGTGACGTTATTTTTAAGAGGACGGGTTGCTTCTCGTACCAGTAATCTTGCCTACCCTTCCCTGTCTTGACTGGCCTCTGTTACTGAGTCAAATTTTATATGGCAAACATTTGGTTCCTGAAATCATGCTGTCGATCTCTTAAAGACACTTTTCTTCCGATGGTATGTTAGTTTCTCTCTTACGGCCGTTGCCACCGCACTGCATGGGGGAGGGGGGGGGGGGGCTAATGCCGGTGTACAGTACAGCACGGGCACCGCAGAGGGTATGGTTATCTTGAGGTTATCTTGAGATGATTTCGAGGCTTTAGTGTCCCCGCGGGCCCGGTCCTCGACCAGGCCTCCACCCCCCCAGGAAGCAGCCCGTGACAGCTGACTAACACCCAGGTACCTATTTTACTGCTAGGTAACAGGGGCATAGGGTGAAAGAAACTCTGCCCATTGTTTCTCGCCGGCGCCTGGGATCGAACCCGTGACCACAGGATCACAAGTCCAGCATGATCCTGTCCGCTGTCCGCTCGGCCGACCGGCTCCCGGGCATGAACCATGGACCAGGTTCATGGACATGAACCTAAATACTCAAGGCCTATCTTCGCATATACACCTGCGACAGGGCTAGACGACAGGGCGAAGTAGGAATGACTGGGCCCTATTATAAAGGGAAAGGAGGCGGAGACAGAAAAGGAAGAGGGAAGCAGAACACACTGAACGGAAAGAAGGGAGGGGAGGGGGGGGTGGAGACAGAGCGGGAAGAGGTAGGTAGGTGTGCACAGAAGCCAAGAACAGAGTACTAATGGGTGTCTGGACAGGTTAGATGGCCTGGTGAAGGATCGAACGCTTGTATCAAGTAGAAGCACACAAAGTGAGCGCTTGTCACGTCCTGAGAACGGAATGATAGTATTTATCAACGCAACCTCGCTACTGATAAAACATCAATGGATTTTGACGTTTGATGACAATATACGAACGCAGCTCAGCATCAAATGAAAGGAGTGGCGAATATACAAGACACAATCATAGCTTACACGACACCAGGTGATGATAAACTATAAAAATAAAAAAAAGGAATACAAGGTTACTATATGTTATCACTGACCTTCACCAAATTGACTTGAAAAGCACATCGTTATAAAAAGAGATTTCATGCTCCATAAAGCAATCGAAATCACGTATTTTGGGGGGTGTTGGTGGAGGGTGTTGGGGATGAGGATGAGAGGTAGAGGGAGGGAGAAAGGATATGTGAAGGGGGGGGGGAGGTAAGGGGGAAGATAGGATAGAGAAGGGGATAGAACAGTAGACACAGCCCGTCCTCCTAAGGTTTCCTAACGTCAAGAAAACGGTCAATTTAAAGTGTCGTCTCCTAAGCAACCAGAGGACCCAGAACAGAAAATGGGACAGGATACACAACCCGTTCTCGCACGGTATAGGTTGAGTAATAATTGTAATTAAGAAGCAATAAGATGCTTATCTTAAATTAACATACTAAGAAGGTTAGGTGAGGTCGGTGTTTTCAATGAAGCTTTTCAAGGTAAACTAAAATATTCACAATCATTTAGTATGTCACATATGCACTTATTAAATAAGCCAATATTGACTATAAGTAAGTGCGAGAACGGGTTGCAGAATAAACGAAGCGGGAAAAGGAACAACGTGGGAATAGAGATGAGCGGGGTTAGAGACAAAGAAGCAAAGGAAAATGTCGCAATGGGGAGGAAATTATGAAAGAAGAGAGAGAAAGAGATATCAAGAGGAAGGCAGAGATTGAAGATGGATGATTGAGGGAGCAGGAGACATTGAGAGAGAGAGAGAGAGAGAGAGAGAGAGAGAGAGAGAGAGAGAGAGAGAGAGAGAGAGAGAGAGAGAGAGAGAGAGAGAGAGAGAGAGAGAGAGAAGGAGGGGAGATGTGATGGATGTTAGGGGAGGGAGCCGTAATATTGTTACTCCCGCCTTCCAATAACTACTCTCCGCGCCCCTCCTCATAAACGCTGTCTTTGATGCCAAATTTTGCACTCAGAAGAAAAAGACAGGATTCACCTTTCCCCCCCTTCCCCCCTTCCAACTTCTCCCTTTCATCAGCCAGGATTATTACCGAGACCATCAATCTCCTCTCTACATTCACCTGGGATCTTGAAGACTCGAACTTTGGTCCCTACGCGTGTGTGAGGCCCATGGTCTCAACATATTCTACTCCTCTCTCTCTCTCTCTCTCTCTCTCTCTCTCTCTCTCTCTCACACACGCGCGCTTCCACACATACATATGTATATATCATACAGAAACACTTACCTACCTTGTAGTTACCTTGAGATGATTTCGGGTCTTAGCGTCCCCGCGGCCCGGTCTTCGATCAGGCTTCCTGGTTGCTGGACTGGTCAACCAGGCTGTTGGACGCGGCTGCTCGCAGCCTGAGGTATGAGGCATGAACCTAGTTGATGAAGTATCCTTTAGAGGTGTTTATCAAGTTCTCTCTTGAACACTGTGATGGGTCGGCCAGTTATGTCCCTTATGTGTAGTGGAAGCATGCTGAACAGTCTCGGGCCTCTAATGTTGATAACAGTTCTCCCTCAGCGCACCTATTGCACCTCTGCTTTTCAACGGGGTATTGCACCTCTGCTTTTCAACGGGGATATCCTGCACATCCTGCCATGCCTTCTGGTCTCATGAGGTATGACCACATGAGACCACATACACAAGTACCCGCATCACAACAAACACTAAAGTTGGTGTGATAAATTATTAGAAATCAACCCAGAAAATGCAAGGTAATAAGAAGCGGAGAGCGAGCAAAAAGGAATGTTATGAAAGGACCAAATGAACACAGGAATTAGGGATGACCTCAGCGAGTAGGCTCTAAGACCTCAGAAAATTTTCATTACTGTACGTCAATGCTATAAGGTAACCCCATCCGACCCAACTGATATCTATCTCAAGATAACCTGACCCAACCCAATCGACCCTCACCTATCCTAGCACATCCTATCCTAACATAGCCTCACAAATTAAGCGATACCATTTGATGTTTTATATGTGGTATGCACAAGGTGTGTGACGCCATTATAACGTAATCATGTTCAAGGTTTTAGAGTCTACTGGACCCCCAGCTGTTGTCCCATACAAGGTGAGTCACGTTTAAACCTTGTCCATTCCGTTAGTCCACAACGACTCCCTGAAACAAAGGTTTAATAGCTGTGGAACACACAAGTTGGGTAGCGTCAGTGGCGTATGCAATGCTGGCAACACAGACCCATAGCATGCAGCCAACAGCCCCACATAACTGTCAACATAGCCATCATAGCCCAGTTGATCCTGTAGTTTGTGTGACGGGAGCTCCGATTTGTCATGGAGTTGGATATGTGGAGGAAGGCTGGGATATGCTGATGGCCGGGATATGTGGAGGGCTGGGGTATGTGGAGGGCTGGGGTATGTGGAGGGCTGGGATATGTGGAGGGCTGGGGTATGTGGAGGGCTGGGATATGTGGAGGGCTGGGATATGTGGAGGGCTGGGGTATGTGGAGGGCTGGGATATGTGGAAGCCTGGGATATATGTGGAGGAATGGAATACGTGTAAGAAGGCTGGTATTTGTTGGGGAGAAAAACTGTGGATCGGTGGAGCGGGACGCCGTCCATCACAATGGCTGTTTCCGTATATAGGCCACGACTTGCTTTGTTGGACACTCACACACCTCCCCCCTCACACACACACACACACTCACCCCTACCCCCCACACACACACTCACCCCCCCCCCCCCTCCACACACACACACACCCCTACCCCCACAAACACCCCCCCCCCCTCCACACACACACGCAGATTACTAATGCATTCCATCGTAAAATATGAACATGCTGATTTATTGTTGTTTCCCCCCTCCCACCACCTCCCACAGCCCCTAAAACACCAACCAAGTAAATGACGCGTAAAGCTAAAGGGGCCAGTGAAAGGGAGGGAAGGAAACGATAGGGGCAGGAAGGGGGAGGGGAGGGAAGGAAGGGGAGAGAAGGGAAGGAAAGGGAAGGGGCAGGGAGCGGGTCAAACAGCATCAGCGGCCCATAAATGTCTCCCATGATACATCAGCGTGTTTTCATCTCGCCAGATAATGGCTCCCGCCTGATGATACATCGTCCAGCATCCCGGCCTCCAATCCCTCCATGACCATTGGCCGGGCCTTACCCAATCTAGGATAATCAACCCCCAATCAACACTTGGTATGGTCCTAAGCTTATCTAGGCTCCCCATCTAAGATTTCCAAGGCTCCCATTAATTCAATTCTTTCTTTATTATGCACCCCATAGCCATCCCGTGGGTGGTGGTGTAAAGGATTACAGAGGCACATCATCGGTTCAGGAACGGAACCCTCTAGTTCGTTTAGCTAAGCAAGTAACAATCTTTTGACGCTAGTTACAAAATTATTAATGTTATATATTATATATACATGTACACATACTCATACATACATTTAAACACACACACACACATATATATATATATATATATATATATATATATATATATATATATATATATATATATATATATATATATATAATATATATATACACACATACACATACATGTTTAATCACCTACACAAATACGCACATCAATAATCTTTTGTATCACAAGTGATTCAATAAGAGGCTCACAGTCATTATACAAGACACATTACATCTATGGTGAGTCACACAGTTACTAGTCTTGCTGCGCACCCACCCAACTGGGCGGTATCTTTACAGTCATGTGCACACACATGACTGCTTGTGTATGTGCGTGTATCATTACCAACAGTAAGCAAATTTTGGATACTTCGCTAAGATTTCGGGCAACACATTATGAATGAAGTACTTACTCATTTCTTGGACTCCATTGATGTTGTTATCTCTGAATCCTGCGATTTTTTCACATTCCAGTATATAATGACGCAAAGTATGCGAATAGTTCTGCTGACAGAGTTTACATTTAGTCAAATCTACATCAGCAGATGTTACACACTCCCAGAGGTACTTGTAGCCGAGCCTAAGCCTAGCAGAAGTAAAATTTAGAAGTCTGCTAATAATATTGCATGACCCATAGACGTGCGGTTCTTCCTGCATAATAGAATGATAATAGATGGAGCAACTAGTGTGAATTTCACTTTGCCTCAAGTCTACGAAATTTAGTTGATGTTCCTGGAATATTACTGCCCTCAGGCTGCTCAGAGGCAGTCCAAATCTCCCATCAAGCCTTGATGTATACAATTTTTGTCGTATAAATTCCCAACAGCCAAATTATGATGCAAACACCAGGGAAGCCTATAGTTCTCCCCCCCCCCTCTCATCTGCGTGTGCCCGTACTCACGTCATGGTGCCTCCAGGATCGAGACTTAGCTCTTGGACTCAGCCTCGAGTATTTACCCAATTGTACTTGGGAAATGTTGTGTATGAAGCAGGCGACATTCTCGGCAACTTTATACTCATTGCTTCCATCCACCTTCTTTGTTATTTAACGTACATAGTTTCTCTATTTTCCACCCTATCAATTCCCTTCAGTATTTGGTATGTCATTATCAAGTCACCCTTGTCTCTTTACTGCCATAGACCTGTCTCTTTATTGTCTTACTGTCTCTTTATTGTCTTACTGTCTCTTTATTGTCTTACTGTCTCTTTATTGTCTTACTGTCTCTTTATTGTCTTATCACGTCCACAAGACCCGATGTAGTGATGTTAATGAATATCGTCAACCGTTTCAACTCACTATCTGACATATACATCTGTTTGTCAGATTAGTTAAACCTTAAAATTACCTAAAGACTGCCAGGTTTTATTATTCATGCCGTGGATGCGTAATCTAGGACTGGTCTCACGTAGGTAACGTGTGGTGTTCTAAATGCTTATTTATTAAGATTGCCAAAGGCTGTCCTGATCTTCATCTGTTTCGCATATGCCGCTGACGTTATCATATTTACATGTTCACTTGGACTTAAGTGTTATATCTAATCCTGTCCTTTTCCTGTATTTGGCAAACTTGCAGAGTTGAGTGTTAGCTCTTGAGCCCCGCCTTGCTAGCTGTCGACTCTCCTGTTGTCATATCAACTTTGAAACTATTTATTGCATTATATATTACCTCTCCCTCTAGTCCATGTTATTTGCTTATTCTTATTAAGCTTTTTAAGTTCTTCATAACATCCCTGAAACAGGTCAGCATCGAAGGTTCCATCACGTCCGTTTATTCTACAATCAAGTTCAAGTATGTTTACTGAGACAAGAAAGAAATACATCTCAAAGGGATAGAGTAGCTTAGGCTATTTCTACCCCCCCTATGTACAATGTTTTACCTTGAACGATTCCGCTTAATTGACCATGAATGTAGACGCGTGCATGTGGGCCTTTGTATGCTTGTGTGTGTGCGTGTATCCCTCTTTACCCGAGAAAAGGAAATCACGCCCAAACACAATATCCCGCGGGTTCTCTACCGCGCCCCAAGGAGTTCTTATCGGACCGTAAACACACAACTAGTTAAGACTGGAGAAGAGGATGGGCGAGGGCTGCCTCGGCGGGCCTTGGAGGGCTGGTTGGGCGGCCGGCGAAGGGCTGGCTGCTCGGAGGGCTGGTTTAAGATTTTAGACTTAGAAACTTTATTCTTAAGAGATTTATAGACATAATTCCAATTTGCGCTGGACTAAAAAAGGTGTACAACTGTACAGTCTTAAAATAATTATACTGGCAAACTGGTGTGTGTGTGTGTGTGTGTGTGTGTGTGTGTGTGTGTGTGTGTGTGTGTGTGTGTGTGTGTGTGTGTGTATATGTGTACTCACCTAATTGTGCTTGCGGGGGTTGAGCTCTGGCTCTTTGGTCCCGCCTCTCAACCGTCAATCAACTGGTGTACAGATTCCTGAGCCTACTGGGCTCTATCATATCTACATTTGAAACTGTGTATGGAGTCAGCCTCCACCACATCACTTCCTAGTGCATTCCATTTACTAACTACTCTGACACTGAAAAAGTTCTTTCTAATGTCTCTGTGGCTCATTTGGGTACTCAGCTTCCACCTGTGTCCCCTTGTTCGCGTCCCTCCAGTGTTGAATAGTTCATCCTTGTTTACCCGGTCGATTCCCCTGAAGATTTTGTAGGTTGTGATCATGTCCCCCCATACTCTTCTGTCTTCCAGTGTCGTAAGGTGCATTTCCCGCAGCCTTTCCTCATAACTCATGCCTCTTAGTTCTGGGACTAGTCTAGTAGCATACCTTTGGACTTTTTCCAGCTTCGTCTTGTGCTTGACAAGGTACGGGCTCCATGCTGGGGCCGCATACTCCAGGATTGGTCTTACATATGTTGTGTACAAGATTCTGAATGATTCCTTACACAGGTTCCTGAACGCCGTTCTGATGTTAGCCAGCCTCGCATATGCCGCAGACGTTATTCTCTTTATGTGGGCTTCAGGAGACAGGTTTGGTGTGATATCAACTCCTAGATCTTTCTCTCTGTCTGTTTCATTAAGTACTTCATCTCCTATTCTGTATCCTGTGTCCGGCCTCCTGTTTCCACTGCCTAGTTTCATTACTTTGCATTTACTCGGATTGAACTTCAACAGCCATTTGTTGGACCATTCACTCAGTCTATCTAGGTCATCTTGTAGCCTCCTACTATCATCCTCTGTTTCAATCCTCCTCATAATTTTTGCATCGTCGGCAAACATTGAGAGGAACGAATCTATACCCTCTGGGAGATCATTTACATATACCAGAAACAGTATAGGTCCAAGGACTGACCCCTGCGGGACTCAACTCGTAACGTCTCGCCAATCTGAGACTTCACCCCTCACACAGATTCGTTGTCTCCTGTTGCTTAGGTACTCCTCTATCCACCGGAGTACCTTCCCTTTCACTCCAGCCTGCGTCTCCAACTTTCGCACTAGCCTCTTGTGTGGCACTCTTTCAAAGGCTTTCTGACAGTCCAAAAAGTTGTGTGTGTGTGTTTATAGAGAAGCAGTAGCAGGAGAGTCCCATCAGCGACAAAGGGGTCAGTGACACAGGAGGCAGTGACACAAGAGGCAGTGACACAAGGGGCAGTGACAAAGGGGGCAGTGACACAGGGGTGGTGACTGAAGGACAAGCAAGAGAGAGCGACCTAGACTTACTACACCTCCCCCCCCCCCCCTCCTCGCCTTTACAAAGGCTTCAACTCCCATATGACCTTTCTCTCTCTCAGTCCCTCCACCCTCCTCGACCCCTATTCGCACCCCCCCCCCCCCACCCCTGCGAGTCCAGCGCTGGGGGTCAAAGGTCACGCTGCCTTCATCAAGACCCCTGCCCACCACATTGTTAGTGGAACTCAATGGGCCGCTCCCCCCCCCCCCCCCCGTCCTGGTTAAGGCGGGAGGGACTACTGGAGAGGAAGGGAGAGAGGAAGACCCCGGAAGGGGAAGAGGTTGATGGTGTACGTGTGATGATTACGTCGCATGTTGATGTGTGGTTAGATTTGGGTAATTTTCGAAGAGTCCAACGTTGGACTCGTTGGACTGTTGGGGGGAAGAATCCCTCCAATCTTCCACCCATCCTCCCCGCCTTCCCTCGTCCGGCTCTCTCCTACCCGCCTCTCTCTCTCTCTCTCCTCTCCTCTCCTACCTAAATAATTAGCTCTTTAAGAGCAGTGGCATGGCTGCTACTTGGGGTTTTTCTCCTCTCAACTAACATCTCTCTCTCTCTCTCTCTCTCTCTCTCTCTCTCTCTCTCTCTCTCTCTCTCATCTCAGGGTTTCTCTCCCTCTCTCCGGGTCCTCCTTTCCACACTGCCCCACCTCACAATACTGGGTCCTGAATGCTCCTCTGTCTGTCTGTCTCTCCCTCTCCCTCTTTCTCTCCCTCTTTCTCTCCCCCTCTCTCTCTCCCTCTCCCTCTCTATCTCTCTCTCCCCCTCTCCCTCCCTCTCTCTCTCTCTCTCTCTCTCTCTCTCTCTCTCTCTCTCCTCCTCCCCCCCCCTCTCTCACTTCTACAGGGATGGAGCTGGCCTTCCTCACCTCCCCCCCACCCATGGAGTGGGTGGAGCGTACCCACCTCTTGACTGCACCTCAGGCGACGTAAGTTACAGGGTGGTAATAACTCACAGGCGGCACCCCCAGCTGCTGGTGTCAGCTGCTGCTGCTACTGTGACCCCTGGACCTGGGCAGGGTGCCACAGTGCTCCTGGTAATAGCACCAGGCTTGTACCCCGGACACTACTAACCCACCGCCAGAGGGAACGCGACGCGAGAGGTTGGGACATATATGAGGAAATGGGGAGGAGGAGGAGAAGTGGTGGTGAATGACTTACTGTTCTCGGACTAACGGCGGCAAGTATCATGCTGCAACATACCCCATTTCCCATAAATAACCTGAGGGAGGGTAAGTAGTGGGTAGCGCTCTCATCCTCTCGCCTCGCACGACGGAGTGGCCAGGGATCGAGCCCTCGGCATGGCGGAATGGCTGCATGGGTACACATCTTTCACTGTTCACCCCCTTTCTTTACCCACTAGTAATTGACAACACGACTGTAACAAAATTAGCAAATTATATTCAGGGGAAAACACACAGACCAGAGCTTCAGACGAGCAGTGAAAGGGAGAGTTCTTAAACTAAATACAGAAGGGTCCTGCTCCTGTATCCTACAGTGTAAAGAAAAATTACAAAGATAATGACAGCACTAAAGACACCTCTGCTGGAGTCTCCATCATTACAGGAGGGTTAACCTTCGTCTTTTCTGTACTCAAGCCCATAACAATTTAACAAATCTCCTGTAAATTTTATTTATTAGTATTGCCACTACATTATTTGTATTTAATTCGTGGATATTATTGTGTTAAAAGTTTAAACATGTATGCGATAATTTTGGGACCTGTCTAGCTGTCATTATGAGGCGTTTCATTTTACTCAAAATTTGTACAAATTAGGAAACAAACATCAAACTTGTTTAAAAAGTTTGTTTCCATCAACTTTAGAAACAAATACATATCGTATAAGCGCAGCCACTCCCCACACAGCAGTTGTCAACCCAACATACACCAGCTATCTGGTTGATACCTGGTTGATGGGGTTCTGGGAGTTCTTCTACTTCCCAAGCCCGGCCCGAGGGCAGCCTTGACTTGTGAGAGTTTGGTCCACCAGGCTGTTGCTTGGCAGCGGCCCGCAGGCCCACATACCCTTCCTCCCATACCACCACATATGGTTGTGGTACTTGGGGAGGTGCCCACCTGCACCCATTTACCCAGCACAGCACGTCACCTATCTACCCATTGCCTATGCCTTTTCCTTCTCGCCACTTAGAGAAGTAGGTTAAAGAGATACAAAATTAAAACCAGAATAAGCATTATTGTTAAGGCAACTGTTACTGCTGCTGTTACTACAACTGATTCTACTGGTGATACGTTACTTCAATTGCTACTGCTGCTGCTGTTACGTTATTACAACTATAACTCCCGTTGCTGCTACTCTTACTCTAGCCACTATTGCTTCTATAATCATAACTGTACACACACACATTACACACAACAGAACCCAGTAGGCTCAGGAATCTGTACACCAGTTGATTGACAGTTGAGAGGCGGGACCAAAGACAAAGCTCAACCCCCGCAAGCACAACTAGGTGAGTACACACACACACACACACACACACACACACACCGACACAGACACACACACAGACACACACACACACACACACACACACACACACACACACACACACACACACACACACACACAGATCTCTCAGAGGGTATAGATTCGTTCCTCTCAATGTTTTCCGACGATGCAAAAATTATGAGGAGGATTGAAACAGAGGATGATAGTAGGAGGCTACAAGATGACCTGGATAGACTGAGTGAATGGTCCAACAAATGGCTGTTGAAGTTCAACCCGAGTAAATGCAAAGTAATGAAACTAGGCAGTGGAAACAGGAGGCCAGGCACAGGATACAGAATAGGAGATGAAGTACTTAATGAAACAGACAGAGAGAAAGATCTAGGAGTTGATATCACACCAAACCTGTCTCCTGAAGCCCACATAAAGAGAATAACGTCTGCGGCATATGCGAGGCTGGCTAACATCAGAACGGCGTTCAGGAACCTGTGTAAGGAATCATTCAGAATCTTGTACACCACATATGTAAGACCAATCCTGGAGTATGCGGCCCCAGCATGGAGCCCGTACCTTGTCAAGCACAAGACGAAGCTGGAAAAAGTCCAAAGGTATGCTAGTCCCAGAACTAAGAGGCATGAGTTATGAGGAAAGGCTGCGGGAAATGCACCTCACGACACTGGAAGACAGAAGAGTAAGGGGGGACATGATCACAACCTACAAAATCCTCAGGGGAATCGACCGGGTAAACAAGGATGAACTATTCAACACTGGTGGGACGCGAACAAGGGGACACAGGTGGAAACTGAGTACCCAAATGAGCCACAGAGACGTTAGAAAGAACTTTTTCAGTGTCAGAGTAGTTAGTAAATGGAATGCATTAGGAAGTGATGTGGTGGAGGCTGACTCCATACACAGTTTCAAATGTAGATATGATAGAGCCCAGTAGGCTCAGGAATCTGTACACCAGTTGATTGACGGTTGAGAGGCGGGACCAAAGAGCCAGAGTTCAACCCCCGCAAGCACAATTAGGTGAGTACACACACACACACACACACACACACACACACACACACACACACACACACACACACACACACACACACACACACACACGCACGCACGCACACAAAACTTCCCTAGTATCGCAATTTATCGCTGAAACTAAACCAAACAAAAATACAGCGTAAACGCAACTCCCACACACACACACAACTTCTCCGTGGCTTATGCAAACAACAACAACAAAGTAAAACAGGAAAAAGCTAACGAGGGTAACGGAGATCCATCAGGGCGCCCCCCAAGCTATAATTTAGCTGTCTCACGCTATAATCTGAAGGTGTAAGCTTCTGTCTGCCACCCGTCTTCTTCAGGGCTGCTGCTGGCCCAGGGAGTTCACTAGACGCCACAACACCAAACATTTCTCAACTGGTATTTTCGTACCTGTAAATGAGGAAGTTTCTCACCTTTGTAAAAGGGAATGAGAGAGAAAGTTGCGGTAGATGTGTGTTTATTTTCAGTATATCTATTATATAGTTCATTATGGTATTAAGGATTTGAAGTAGATCTTGAGGTTATCTTGAGATGATTTCGAGGCTTTAGTGTCCCCGCGGCCCGGTCCTCGACCAGGCCTCCACCCCCAGGAAGCAGCCCGTGACAGCTGACTAACACCCAGGTACCTATTTTACTGCTAAGTAACAAGAGGCATAGGGTGAAAGAAACTCTGCCCATTGTTTCTCGCCGGCGCCTGGGATCGAACCCAGGACCACAGGATCACAAGTCCAGCATGCTGTCCGCTGGGCCAACCGGCTCCCTGGTTATAGATGGTTATATAACTAGATGGTTATAGTTTTGTCAAATCTGCTTTTCAATCTCTCTCTCTCTCTCAATCTCTCTCTCTCTCTTTCTCTCTCCCCACGAGATCCTTGTATGCTGCTCTTTTTAGCCTATCCTCATGTAGGATTTTCAAATGCAGGTTTTCAAAACCTAGCTTCAGCTATTAAGTCTTCCAGCTAATACTAGTTGTAATGACTTCATTTTATGTGTTATCTTTTTGAAGATGAGAATAGTTTGCTTCAAAATTATTCCATACTAGTCAGATCCATCTGTTTAAAACTTGTACGTTTCCTCTCGTCTTTTGACTAATTTTCCCTTTTTGCAATTACAATTTTTTTTTTTTTTTTACTTTTCATGGTCAAAAATTTTTTTTTTATCTTTATTTAAGAAAATACAATATAAATTACATATACATAAGTTTTACAAGGCAATTATACATTACAATTCTTAGTGAACAAGTGTTTCAGTAGTACAGAACAAGATCTTTAAAAAAATTCAAGTTTTCCTGCTCATCTGTGCTACATTTTGAAAATTATTTCTTCATCCACTTTGTTAATACCACTTTAAATTTTGCATGTCGTTATCATGTCCCTACTTGTCACTTTTCTTCCAGCATAGTTCAGCTCAATTTCCCGATCCTGTAAAATGTAGCTCATTCCTCTCAATTTCAGGACAAGCCTATCTATATTTTTTTTTTCGTAGTTCATCAAGCTTTATTTTGTATTTATTTTAATTGAGATTTCCATGCTAGGGGTTGCAAAATCAAGAGCAGGTCTCACGTTTGTAAACAACATTCTGAAGGATTGCTATTCCTGAAGATCGGAGGAGTTCCTGAAGATCGGTCTGACATCGGACAGTTTGATGTCCGCGATATTGTAATGTCAGGTCCCTGATCTCAGACGTCAGGTTTCAGGAGAAATAAGGACCTCCAGGTGTGTGTGTGTGTGTGTGTGTGTGTGTGTGTGTGTGTGTGTGTGTGTGTGTGTGTGTGTGTGTGTGTGTGTGTGTGTGTCTCTCTCTCTCTCTCTCTCTCTCTCTCCTTCCCTGATGCAGGTAGTTGTCTGTTATCCATCATATATATTGCTCCTGGAGGTCTTTTGGTCCTGAGTCTGTCTTCATAACTGAATTTGGTTAGGGGGAGAATTCAAGTAGCCTCAGACTACCTCTGAAGTGGATTAATACCCATCAGTACGCACCTATTCATTACTCACCTATCAGTACTCGTCTGATTTAATAGCGGATAAGCTGTTAAACACATTGAGACTTAATCTTTCTCAAGACAACATTCGAGTCCTAAATACTCCTCCAGCGCCAAAATAAGACAGGAATGAGTTACGAGGGAGCGGACCAGCCAAAGGCTTAGGGACTCGAGCAGCAACATCGCTGCAAAACAAAGTACTTACCTACAGCAATAACCTATCAGTACTTACCCATCAATGACTTAATTGGTTGAGGCTGGAGGTCGTCTTGCACTCTCCCAGTCTCCCGTTTATGTGTACACAGCTAATTGTACTCGCCTATCTGTGCTTACGGGGGGTTTAGCTTCGGCTTTTTGGTGCCACCTCTCAACTGTGTGTTTACTCACATATATATACTTGGTGGGTTGTGCGATTCTCGCAGCCTCACTTACTCATTTGCGTCTCAAGTTTTCATCCAGGTTCATTTGTTCATACATTGATCATGTCATTTTTAGATTTTTAGTCACTTCAAAAATTCTCATGAAACTCTTTTGTTTTATATTTTAATGAATGCTACATTCCGTCTAGTGTGGTGAGGTGTACACACACTATATATATATATATATATATATATATATATATATATATATATATATATATATATATATATATATATATATATATATAATTAGCCTCTTATGGTTCATATGCTAATATTCTTGTGAAAGTACTGCGCACGCACACACCCCTACAACGCAGGCCTCCCCACCACACCCCCACAATCAACACTCCCCACCACACCCTCAATCACACACCCACCACACCACAATCAACACACCCCACCACACCCTCACAACCAGCACTCCCCCACCACACCCCCACAATCAACACACACCCCATACCTCACTCCCACACAACCGAAACCTCCACCCCTTCCCACACTACTTATCACCCCCCTCCCCCTCCCATTCATCACCGCAATCACAGCTATTGTCGACAATTGCAGGCTATTATTTGTTTACCTTGGCTTTTCTCTCGTTCATCACACGTGGAGACAAGTCAATTGCCTTGATTTTCTTTCCTCCTACCTTCCGCTCTCAGCCACACTGTTTATTTTCAGACAAATCTTTTTGTGGAGCTGAGTATTACAGCGTTAGATTATATTTCTTTTTTACCTGTGGTTCGATAGTGAGAAGGGTAACACCGCACTCAGTTAAGAGAGTAAGATTAAACTAAATAAAGGGTTGGAAATATAGAAAGCAGGGGTCCAAGAGCTGCTGCACGACCTAAAAGTTCAACTTAGTGACTTATAACTAAGAGAACACACATACACTCACACACACACACACACACACACACACACACACACACACACACACACACACACACACACACACACACACACAGAAGTTAGGGGACACAGGTGGAAATTGAGTGCCCAAATGAGCCGCCATAGAGACGTTAGAAAGAATTTTTTCAGTGTCAGCAGTAGACAAATACAATGAATTAGGAAGCGACTGATCTACACAGTTTCAAGTGTAGATATGATAGAACCCACTAGGCTCAGGAACCGGTACTTTAGCTCATTGACAGTTGAGAGGCGGGACCAAAGAGCAGAGCTCAACCCCCACAAGCACAACTAGGTGAATACACACACACACACACACACACACACACACACACACACACACACACACACACACACACACACACACACACACAGCTTCCCTAGACACCGTTAGTCATGTAACAGGCGAAGCAAGCGGGCATTAAGTGAATGTGTGAGACGTGGTGGTGAGAGGCGAACCACTCTCATTCTGGACCTACTGCATCACTGTTAGTCCCCAGGGCATACGCACGCAAGCGTACTCGCATATACGCACGCTACATGAATACACACACACTCACGCAAACGTACACACAAAACCCTCATAGAGGCACTAATTTCTCTTGTTGTTACTACTGGCTTCTCCCCGCCATCTCCAGGGGTCTCCAAACCTTTCATCACTAAGGCCACACCGTGAACACACTTTAGCGGGCCAAAGAAAATATTCCGTTTTATAAAAGAATGAATGAGTTTTATTTAGATATTTCTACTAAATGAGCATAATATCATTCAGAACTAACGAGAAATGTGATAACTAACGAAATGATGCCGTGCTTACACTGGGAAATGATATATAATAACTAAAAATGTGAAACCTTAGCAAATTATTCGACGAAATAAATCATTCACCGAAATAATTCGCAACGACACCAAGAGGCATTTTAATGTGTGCAATAATTATTCAGAGACAGTTCTGTAAACATAACACAGCCTTTCATAAAGGTTTAAAATACATGGAAGGGTTTGTTGATGAATAACCCACACATGCAGCAGCAGGAGCCGCAGCAGCAGCAGCAGCAGCAGCAGCAGCAGCATTTTACTCGTTCCAAAAATTTTACTTGTTCCAAAAGTCAAAGAGTGATTAACAGCTCTTCCAATTTTCAACCCGAAATAAAATGTTCTTTGAACATGCACATGACAATCTTCATAGTAACTTATAACCCTAACACACCAGACAAGAAAGACGGTGGTCGCGTAGGAACCTACTCAAGTGAAACCAAGTCTACTACGGGCTCACCATAGCCCGTGCTACTTGAAACGTTTTGTTCAGAGTGGCTGAATCTTAACAACAAGTGAAATGGAGACAAATAACCAGAGAGAACACGTAGAGAGAGACTGTGTGTGGAAGACGTCACCACCAGAGTCACACCTATGTAATGCACAGGAGTTACCAGGAACACACTCCTGTGCCAGGTAACTTCACTACGGGCTCACCATAGCCCGTGCTACTTGGAACTTGTTCCGAGTAGCTGAATCTATAACACCACCAGGAACACGTCATCCAATACAGGTAACGTACAGATTGCCACTACATAACAGTTATGATAACTTGTATTTAAACAATAAACGAAGAACACGGCATAGTGACTGATTAGTTACATAAAATGCATATTGAATACAGCCAATAGTATGCAAAGCGTTTCAGGCATAACTTAAAACAATTCTGTTATATTACTGTAACTTAAAACAATTCTGTTATATTACTGTAACTTAAAACAATTCTGTTATATTACTGTAACTTAAAATAATTCTGTTATATTACTGTAACTTAAAACAATTCCGTTATATTACTGTAACTTAAAACAATTCCGTTATATTACTGTAACTTAAAACAATTCTGTTATATTACTGTAACTTAAAATAATTCTGTTATATTACTGTAACTTAAAACAATTCTGTTATATTACTGTAACTTAAAATAATTCTGTTATATTACTGTAACTTAAAACAATTCTGTTATATTACTGTAACTTAAAATAATTCTGTTATATTACTGTAACTTAAAACAATTCCGTTATATTACTGTAACTTAAAACAATTCCGTTATATTACTGTAACTTAAAACAATTCTGTTATATTACTGTAACTTAAAATAATTCGGTTATATTACTGATATGTTTAAATATTGCCTCTTATCAAATAGACCTTGCTCAACTATAATAAATTACGAAAGCTGAAGAAATAAGCCACAGAATCACTTACAGCTACAACATAAGGAACTTAATACAGCACTGATACAAGTAATTTATACGTAAATGAAGACCTGTTTAAATAGTATGTTGCTGTACTTTTTAAAGTGCAATAAAAAAACAGCACTAACACGAAAAGATACAAAGCTTTTCAAGGCCCGGGTCCAGATTCACGAAGCAGTTACGCAAGCACTTACGAATCTATACATCTTTTCTCAATCTTTGGCGGCTTTGTTTACAATTATTAAACAGTTAATGAGCTCCGAAGCACCAAGAGGCTGTTTACAACAATAACAACAGTTGATTGGCAAGTTTTCATGCTTGTAAACTGTTTGATAAATGTAACCAAAGCCGTCAAAGATTGAGGAAAGATGAACACGTTCGTAAGTACTTGCGTAACTGCTTCGTGAATCTGGTCCCAGGCTAGGCGCCCGTGGGCGCTGTGAGACTCGCTTGTTTCATTATAGAAATGGACAAAGTAAAAGCAACTAAGCATCAACACTTCCGAAACTGATCTCTAAAATGACAATCTGTAGGGAAAGAAAATGCTAAGTTACGTGCGGCGCTGAAAAGCAATTAAATGTCCTAATTATCTGATTTGGGAAAATAAATTCTAATAACAATTATGGAAAAAAATCATTAGTTTTAAGAAATGTTAATATAGTCTTACAAGTGTAGTTCATGAAAGCAAGCACCTTTAGGCCTTCCTACTCCCAAAACCGTAAAAACAAAAGTTTACTTTTGCAATCGTCTTGCAAGATGTGCAAACTTTGACAGTTCAGGATACCTTAACTGGCGTATTTAACCCTTGCAATGGCAGTCATATTAATTGCAAATCTGATTTGTCAAGACAGACCATTAATATACAGCATCTTTTCTACGCCACTGAAATTAATAACAATGATCCACCGCTCACTGGAGAAGTAATCAAGATGAAATTGCTTAACAATTTACGAACAGAACATGGGAAGCGAACACTTTGAACCAGGAGTAATGACGAGGTGACATCACCAGAATATCGTGCATGTTTGGCGTGTTCCAATGCGTGCTCATGGAGAACACAGTACATAAGGAGGCCTGAACAAATCCACAAGGGCCGTGACGAGGATTCGACCCTGCGTCCGAGAGCATCAGGAGGCCTGATGGCTGAGTGGACAGTGCTCGGCATTCGTAATCCTAGGGACCGGGGGATCGATCCCCGGGGTTGGCGGAAACAAGTGGGCAGAGTTTCACCCAGATGCTTCTGTTCACCTAGTAGTGAATAGGTACCTAGGAGTTAAGACAGCTATTACGGGCTGCTTCCTGTGTGTACTCACCTTGTTGTACTCCCCTAGTTGTGCTTGCAGGGGAGCTCTGGCTTTTTGGTCCCGCCTGTCAACTGTCAATCAACTGGATTGTGTGTGTGTGTGTGTGTGTGTGTGTGTGTGTGTGTGTGTGTGTGTGTGTGTGTGTGTGTGTGTGTGTGTGTGTGTGTGTGTGTGTGTGTGAGAGAGAAATGTCTGTTGTAGGTATTATAGAGGCAAAAGAAAATAGGTCGGGAGTGGGTATATTAGACACCCGACGGTTAGAAAGGCGGGGTCCAAGAACTCGATACGAGACAGCAAGAGAGTGTGAGAGTGAGTGAGAGAGGAGAGAGAGAGAGAGAGAGAGAGAGAGAGAGAGAGAGAGAGAGAGAGAGAGAGAGAGAGAGAGAGAGAGAGAGAGAGAGAGAGAGAGAGAGAGAGAGAAGAGAGAGAGAGAGAGAGAGTGAGTGAGGGAGTGAGTGAGAGAGTTAGAGTTTTTGTCAGGTGATTTCTCCAAGTAGAGTGAGAGGAGAGGCGTGGGAACATTCCTCTCTCCCCAGTAGCCAAACCGTCACAATGTAGCCGCCATCCGGGACTAATGACCTCCTTCCCCGTCTAGGCAAAACAAAATGGAGCTCTAATGGGTGAAAGTAACAGTTCATTTGTCGTGTTGTGTAGTTGGGCTGCAAGCTGCTGCCCCTCCACCAGTCACAACTTCTGGCTCGGCAAAGTTTTTCATGAATTAAACAGTTTTTTTGAGAGGTTTGGAGGACGCCCAGGAACAACAGTGACTGAACTATCACGAAATGAGTCGACTGAAAATGAGAGGTTGCCTTGAGGTGGTTCCGAGTATCAATGTCCTCTCGGCCCGGTCTCTGACCAAGCCTCCAGGTTGGTGACCTGGTCAATCGCGGTGTTAGGCGCCGTTGCTCGCCGTTTGACGTATGAATCAAAGCCCAGTTGATGAGGTATCTTTTGTAGGTGTTTATCAAGTTCTTTTGGACCATCTTGAGAGGTCTGGCCAGGCAGGGGGCCGGAGGAGGCAGGAGGCCTGGTCGACGACCGGGCCGCGGGGACGCTAAGCCCCGGAAGCACCTCAAGGTAACCTCAAGGAGGTCGTCTAGTTATGACCCTAATGTACAGAGGCAGTGTTGAGAAGTCTCGTAAGAGTTGAGTTTGTGCCATATCCCACAGCGAAAATAGCGGAACCCAGGAGCTAGAGCACAGCGCAAACACAAATAGGCCAAAACCAACAGAACACGCGCAGGCTCTCACAATCACGGTGAGCATCAAACTATTTCCGGTGGAACCCCGAGGGCAGACGGAGTCGTTCCCTTACCCAGCTGATTTACCAGCTCCAATACTAATTGCTTCAGGAAGAACATCCCCCTAGCCCACGCCACTGCCAGGTGCGGGCTAGGAGCCATCCGTCCCGCTCACCTGGGAGGCAGGCAGGCTGAAGAGGAGGCCAACTTTGATCTTTGTGTGGTGATTAAGGCTGATTCTTGGCCGCTGGGGGAAGGTTGAGGCTAGTGGGGGGTAGGTTGGGGCTAGTAGGGGGTAGGTTGGGGCTAGTGGGGGTAGGTTGGGGCTAGTGGGGGTAGGTTGGGGCTAGTGGGGGTAGGTTGGGGCTAGTGGGGGTAGGTTGGGGCTAGTGGGGGTAGGTTGGGGCTAGTGGGGGTAGGTTGGGGCTAGTGGGGGTAGGTTGGGGCTAGTGGGGGTAGGTTGGGGCTAGTGGGGGTAGGTTGGGGCTAGTGGGGGTAGGTTGGGGCTAGTGGGGGTAGGTTGGGGCTAGTGGGGGTAGGTTGGGGCTAGTGGGGGTAGGTTGGGGCTAGTGGGGGTAGGTTGGGGCTAGTGGGGGTAGGTTGGGGCTAGTGGGGGTAGGTTGGGGCTAGTGGGGGTAGGTTGGGGCTAGTGGGGGTAGGTTGGGGCTAGTGGGGGTAGGTTGGGGCTAGTGGGGGTAGGTTGATGATAGTGGGGAGGGAGCTGACGTCGGTGATTGCTCTCATTCTCCTCGCTGATTGGATGGTGCGCAGCAAATGAGTACAGTTCGTGGCCAGCGCATGGACTGGGAGGAAAGATGAAGAAAGAATGGCTTAATTAACCTCAGTCTTGCTTCAGCCAGGGAAAAAATAAATAAAAGTACTTTATAAATGGAAGCCGTATTGCTCTGTGAACGAACATTTGGAAAGTGACTTTTCTTTGGCGGTGGGAAGGAGAGGGGAGGGGGGGGGGGAGTAGTGAGGCACTCCTCTATGGCTCTGGCAGCGTTCTATTAACAGTGACACAGGATCTTCTCAATCCATTACGCCCCCGTCTCTCAACTCGGATACAAGAACCTCCCATCCGGAAAACAGTGTTCTCCCGTCTCAATTATCTCTCTCGAACACAAAGGTTCTCTCGAGGCCCAAACACTTGTGTCAGTTCGGCCGTAGCCACCACCTCTTCGTCGAAATAATGAACTTGAAGCTCAGGCGCAAGAACTCGAAGTCATGAGAGGAGGACACCCTCGACTCCCTTGCCAAAGACACTCGGCCCAATGATGAAAATACCCGTTACTGAAATAAAAGAATCTGTTCATTTAGACTCTTACAAGGAGAAGGAACGGGATCAATAATTTCATTACTCGAGAACAAGGACGTTATCACTCGCATTCAAGGATCACTTGGCCTAGAATTCAGAGCCCCGTCCTTGACATGATGCCCCCGGGAGCCTCATGTCCCCCGGGAGCATCATGCCCCTAGGAGCATCATGTCCACTGCCTCACCTAAGTGGGCAGCCTACGACAAGAACTTTTGTCCCCTAATTAAAAACAAAAATGGTGCCCGTTTCTGTGATTTAGGTTGATTTTTGGTAATATTAACATGCATTTCATAAATTTATATTGCCTTATATTTAATAATGTATAATTCTAATAATCAATGCCAGGCTATTATTAGTACTTTTTATTCATATAAACGAATAATATACTTTAAGTTGTCAAATAATTGTATATGCAACTTTATGAATGTTATTGATGGATTCGCTAATACACTCGCTTGCAAGAGTGACGATGCCCTTAAAACCATCACCATTATAAAGTGGTCCTCCTCCCCGCCCATCCTCAACATATATATTTTTAATTCGTTTCTCCAGTGTGTGATCTAGGTTGGAAAACCTGTCTTAAATGCCCAAGCGGCAGCTCGCACTCTCTCTCGGCACTTGAAAAATGACCAATAAACTGCCTGGTTTAATGAGCTGAACAACCTGTAAAATCCTTTTATGAAGTGGGATTTATGTCGGATTATCTCTCGCTGCTAGTCTCAATAATGCTCCTGCTGCCAAGATAGGTACTTGGAGCTAGCAGGCTGGTGAGCAGAATAGCCTGAGGACTATCATACTGTTGTGGTGAGCGGTGTTGTCCCCTACGGATAGTCTCCGGCGCTATCAGTGCCAGTAAAGAACGCATATGACTCGTTCCACTCTGAAGTTTTAACGTACATATTTGCAGCATTAAAAAACACTAGTCAATTATTTAACAGCGGAGAAAAATGCCGCCCTCGAAAACTTGACTTGTGTGTCCTCGACGTACCTGGAGAATACCTGGAGAGGGTTTTGAGAGTTGTTCTACTCCCCGAGCCCGGCCCGGGGCCAGGCTCGACTGCTCCATATTTCCATATCTTGGTGCCCCTCCGATCTCACCTACAACCTGGAGTTTCTACAACGTTCACGTCACCAATTTATCAACATTCCTGAGCCTCTTAATAAGATTTCCACTTCTTGGACCCCTCACACTCTCGACTTCTCACAGAACCTTGACATAATAATTTCAGACTTGAAATAATGTCAGACTTCTCGCCATACAGTCTTCCTAGCTTAGTGCCTTCCTGTGATAACTTCAGACTTCTTGCAGGGTTCACATCCCTTGCCCTATATGTCCCCCTTGTTCCAATTTATGTTTAAGCCTTCTTGGTGCATCACCCCATCAACTTACATGGCCTCGGGGCTGGTTCCCCCTCAACTATTTTCTTCTGACTGACCCTTTGTCTCCCCTCCACCACAAATGACCTTCTCATTTTTACCATCGAAGTCCCCTTTGCTTCATTTTTCCCCTTCCTGCTCTCCCCTTAATTAAAATATTGGTTATCTTTCCACAATTTCTCCTCAGACTCCACATCCTTGCATATTTCTTCCTCCCTCTCTTCTCTTTCCCCCTTTATGCGCTGTCCTTTCCTTCCCTTTCTCCTCCTTTCTTCTCTCATGCTATGAGATGCGTTTCGTTGACCCTGTCAACATTTCCAAAGGCAGAGTAAAGGTGAATACAATTTGGATGAATCAGCTGAATATATAACAAAGAGGTGAAGTGTGACATGGGCCAACAGACCCACGGCAGCTTACCCATCTCCCATGTTCCAGTGATGGCCCGAGGGGCGAGTTTATTGGGCAGCGCCACTCATCCTGTGAGTGGACACACCGCCATAGTGACAGTATTGGGCAGCGCCACTCATCCTGTGAGTGGACACACCGCCATAGTGACAGTATTGGGCAGCGCCACTCATCCTGTGAGTGGACACACCGCCATAGTGACAGTAATGGGCAGCGCCACTCATCCTGTGAGTGGACACACCGCCATAGTGACAGTATTGGGCAGCGCCACTCATCCTGTGAGTGGACGCACTGCCATAGTGACAGTATTGGCAGCGCCACTCATCCTGTGAGTGGACACACCGCCATAGTGACAGTATTGGGCAGCGCCACTCATCGTGTGAGTGGACACACCGCCATAGTGACAGTATTGGGCAGCGCCACTCATCCTGTGAGTGGACACACCGCCATAGTGACAGTATTGGGCAGCGCCACTCATCCTGTGAGTGGACACACCGCCATAGTGACAGTATTGGGCAGCGCCACTCATCCTGTGAGTGGACACACCGCCATAGCAGCATGTACAGCACTCCCCAATAGGAAGAAAACCCGCTGGGTTGTTCTTCCTGTCACTTGTACCCAGACACAGCTGGAACTTGCTTAACTGTCTCAAGTGAACATCTCCTCAAACAAAAAGATTAACATTCGTCAACCTTGATGTGGAGCGCCTCGCCCATGTCCTGTCTTCTATTGTTGTCGTAACTGTCGATTATTTTAGTGTTGTGTGTCAGGATATCTCTGGTGATGATCTGGTTGGGTGTAGAGAGACCACAGGATCTTGATAGGGGCTCGCTGTTTATGCATTGTCAGGTGCCTTGAAAGCGATGTTGTCTTACCTATATACTGAGATTGTTGGGGCTAACAGTCCCAACAATTTGCATGCATATATTTTATATATATATATATATATATATATATATATATATATATATATATATATATATATATATATATATATATATATATATATATGGATGCAAATAAACACCACAAACAAAAAATTGCGAATGAAGTGGAAAGGGCATATCTAAATAAATATACGAGCGTAAAATCATGATGATAAATACATTTTTCTGTTTACCTCAAATAATGTAATTACAGCTTTCCATTTTTCTTGTTAAAAAAATTATCGGAAAAATTCGCATGTGCAAAAATGCTGTAATTTAGGGGAAGAGAGGATAATAGTTGTCATTTTTTTGTGGAATAAAATGGAGGATCTGGTTGCAGTTCGTTGGCATCTGTTTAAATATATATATATATATATATATATATATATATATATATATATATAATAATGCAAAAAGGTGCTTAAAGGTTATGGATCTCTTGAAAAACACAACACTGGGAAACATTGATGAATGTCACAGATGGGTTCGATCATATATATATATATATATATATATATATATATATATATATATATATATATATATATATATATGTCGTACCTAATAGCCAGAACGCACTTCTCAGCCTATATATATATATATATATATATATATATATATATATATATATATATATATATATATATATATATATTATGTGTGTGTGTAATGATTCTTGCTTATTGTTATATATCTACTCTTGAAACTATGAACGGGGATAATCTCGACTATTTCCTCTTTACAGGCGATGAGTGACAATAACGTGGCTGAAGTATGTTGACCAGACCACACACTAGAAAGTGAAGGGACGACGACGTTTCGGTAATCGACTTGACAAGACAATCGACTTGAGAATGGTCCAGGACGGACCGAAACGTCGTCGTCCCTTCATTTTCTAGTGGGTGGTTTGGTCAACAAGTTGAACAATCACTGGACTATTATTGGAGAGCCTCTGAGCGGATAGAATAATTGATGCACTTTGCACAATGTCGCTGGAGGATGTCAACACTGTATACAGATCAGATTATCATAATTATATCAAACATGGCTTAACCTAATCTCACGGGTGGCGCACGCTTCGCCCCCCACAAGCATAAATGCGCCAGCACGCATGGGTACGACATACACCAACACCACAACAAACGTGGGCTTGAGAGTTATTCTTAATTAATACATTAGGTACATCTGCATATGTGCAGCTACCCTATACTATATGAAGGGGAGTACAGTGTGTAGCTGCACTAATGCAGATGTACCTCATGTATTAATAATAATAATAAAAAAAGCTAGCTACGTGATGCTAAAAAATCCCCATCACACAGGATGGCTAGTCATACAGAGGCACGTGACCAGTAGTCTACACTGGCAGACTCGTGGTACATTATGAGGATATCATCATCAACACAAGAGTGAATAAGGCAGCAGTGATACTAAAAGTCCCCATCTCGCAGGATGGTTAGTCATACAGGGCCATATGTTCAGTAGCCTGCACTGGCAAATTTTGGATGCACTGTGAGGATATCTTCAAGAACACGAGAGTGAATAAAGTAATTGCAAAGCTGCAGGTACCTCATGCCAACGGGTCCGAATGGTCTAATAACTGGCCATTCGATGGGCTTGAGAGGAAAATAAACAAAAAATCTCCAAGCATACTTTCGACTCGTCTAATCGCGTCCCTCCATATCCCACTTTGGGTCAGCCCTTTCCAATTTGTTGCTTAGCCTCTTCCCCTCCTTTCTTCCCCCCTCCCAAGCTCCTGTGACGGTGGGTGGCTGGTCTAAGTTATCGTCGGATCCTAATTATTTCTCACACCAATGTAAGATAATGAGGATATTTATAAATTCTTGGTGTAGCGAGGAGTGTTTTATGGGTTTGTGTTTGCGTGTGTGGTGGCTGTGTGGCGCTGAAGCCTCTCGCAGCTCCCTCCCACGCTGATGATAATGGCCCTCTGCTCCCACACCTCCCTCCCATGCTGATGATAATAGCCTTTGCTCCCACCGTCACCCAGATTGACGATAATTGCTCGCTGAACGTGCTGCTCAACGAGTTCCTTACGGGTTTTGCTTCACTATTTCCATTATGACTGTGGCGTTCTGTGGCGATATCAGCCCTTAGTTATTATACACCTTGCTGTCTGCTGGCATGGGTGATAACGACAGACTGATAACGCAATCTCTCCCCCATTCCCTCTCTCTCTCCTCACTATCCCCCCCCCTTCTCCTCTCTTCTCTCCCCCCACCACCCATTCTCAATCTACCTCTGGCTCTCGCATCTCACCCCTTTCCATCTTTCTTTCTTCTCTACTTCCCTCATCACTAACATCTCATCTCGACTCAGAAAATGTAATAATGAAACCTGTTAAATTGACATTCATCGTTTTCGCTTAAACCATAAAAATGCACTATATTATATATATATATATATATATATATATATATATATATATATATATATATATATATATATATGCACTTGTGTATATTGTGTGCATATATATATATATATATATATATATATATATATATATATATATATATATATATGCGCACACAAGTGCAAAAAATATGAATACGCTCTTAGATTCACTTTATCCTAATATATTGAACTATTTACTATAGTTAAATAGTTCGCAAGTCAAGAGACAAAACAAAAAAATTCTCTCTCAGATAAAAGAATTTGTTGCCTTTGTATAACCTTTACATTTCTACGTAACCTTTGTGTAAAACAAGTACTGTACCTGGCTTGGAACCGTCTGGTGCTGGTATTCTCTCTACAGTTAGGGTCAATACAATGCTTCCTTTCACAAGATTCAACAAAGTGTTTTCTGCACGTAAGCTCAGAGAAATTCAAGATTAAAACCGAAAGATTAACAGGACGGTTACTTAGATTAATATTTTTTGTTATGGTGGTGGGGGTGGTGGTGGATGGAAGGCAACTTATCCACCACACAATTTCCTTCGGTAAAGATGATTCTCCAACCGATTGCACCTTATAAAAATAATATTCCCGAAGTATTTCTCCTTTATATGGATAATCTTCCAACAAAATTCTTCCCCTCCAAGATAATCCCCCAACCTATTCACCCTCAAACAGATAACCCCAACCTATTTTTCCCCTTCATATAGCCGGCCCCCCTCAGCCACTTCCTCTCACCCGTACAAGATCGCCCCATTCACCCTGTTCCCCCCCCCCCCCTCTGCCCAACATTCTTCACCCACATGCGGCTAATTTCATCCCTCACACAAAAGGGAGCTCGTCCCGCAAACCTCAACTTAACAGCGTATCAACCCCCAGCTCTTGATACCACTCATCTTACACAGAATCAATAGCTACTGTTCTTCCCCCCCCCCCTCTCTCTCTCTCTCTCTCGCCTGCCATTCTTATTACCATTATCTCCCTTCCATATTCCAACCTTGAACTATTCACCATAGTATAATAATATTTGCCCTCTCTATTTCAACCTCTTTCTCTTTCTTTCTATTCTAACTGATCTCCCCCTGCATATTTCAATCCACGGTCTTCCCTTCCTATTCCAACCGTTTCCCCCACCCCCCACTCTTCCTTCCCTCACCCACTATTACTTTCCCCTTACACCCTTCCTTCCTGAGTAATCTATATATTTCATCCTCGATTGTAACCATGATATATATGTGCTGCAGCCTACAGTTTAGACCTATTGTCTTATGTATGACCCTCTGTCCTGCGTGACAGTAAATACCAGCATTATCCTCAATTTAATAAGACTATCAAAATCCTCAGATTAGGCAAAATTGTAATTAATGTTGTCAATAAAGATGTTAATAATAATAATAATAATCCCGGACCTATGGATAAACAAACAACAGGGCGGAGGGAGTCTCCACCCCTGGACCTTCAACAATGCCCTCAACAGGACGGAGGGAGTCTCCTCCCCTGGACCTTCAACAATGCCCTCAACAGGACGGACGCAAGTAGTGGGCATAACTGCCACTCAACTTTTATTTTACACCTTGTGGCCCCAGCGAGGGAGCCAGTTGTGCCTGCCGACCCCCACAACCAAAACATAGCATTTGTAAACCACTGTAAACCAATGGTTTACTGTTTATATCATTTGGAAAGTAGGAGCTTTGTTGTTGGAACCTTTGTTTCGTAGGTTCTGATATGTATTCTGGTAATTGTTTTTCCTTGATGAGTCTAAATTTGCTTTGTTAAGCTCAGTGAACATTGAATATTGGTATTATTTTGTTTAGATCCTTATGTTGTTTTCACTCTACAAAGAGAACTCACCGAGTATTGTATCCTATATCCACTTCGAGTTATTTTTGTCCATATCTAAATAATCGGATCTTCTGTTGAAATTCATGTTTAGTCTTTGCCCACTGGAAGATTTTGTCGGCTCTGTAGATTTTCAGTGTGTCACACTGAAGCCTTTTTTTATGCTGCTTTTTTTGTAACACCTTCAAAGGATGACGCTGAAGTGTGTTTTATATATTTTGTTTGTGTGTGATGTGAAGTTGAGGGTGTAGTGGTGTGGGGACACTGCCTTGCAACTTACATTTGTCATCCGCGTATGTTTGGTTTGCTGTTACTCTTTGTGACTTGTTTGTCACTAAATTTTACATCCATCTTGAGGTTATCTTGAGATGATTTCGGGGCTTTAGTGTCCCCGCGGCCCGGTCCTCGACCAGGCCTCCACCCCCCAGGAAGCAGCCCGTGACAGCTGACTAACATCCAGGTACCTATTTTACTGCTAGGTAACAGGGGCATAGAGTGAAAAACTCTGCCCATTGTTTCTCGCCGGCACACGGGATCGAACCCGGGACCACAGGATTACAAGTCCAGCGTGCTGTCCGCTCCATTGCTCAAAAGTTTACATGTTTTTGTGTTTATCTATCAGTGACTATGGGGAAGCAAGGTGTAGCAGTTTGTACAATTTCACAAGGGCCTTGAAGAGGGTTCGAACCTACGTCCGGGATGATCCCAGACGCGCCTTAGTTGTTCATTTGACGTATCACGCTATTGTGATTTCTGCGTGTATCTATTTGTGCCTTGCCTGCAAGACTTGTTCCTATTGCATTATAATTTAACTATTCTGTCCTCGAATTCTTTGTCAAATCTGGCCTTAAAGCTAGATTAAAGCCATGGAGGTGGCTTCCACAACTTCCTTTTGTCAACACATTCCACGGGTTCCACCATTCGTCCAGGGTTCGAGTACTTCCTTACATTTTGTTCGGATCATTTAAGTCTCCAGGTTTCATTCATAACATCTTGCCCTACTTTCTCTCACTTTAAAAAGGCTGTCCTTGTCCACACTGTCTATTCCCCCTCAGTATCTTTTACGTTGTAATCATATCCCCCATCTGTTAATTCTCTCCTCTAGGGATGCGAGTTCCAGTTCCGTTAACAGGGATATGGAGCCGGTCGGCCGAGCGGACAGCACACTGGGCTTGTGATCCTGTGGTCCCGGGTTCGATCCCGGGCGCCGGCGAGAAACAATGGGGAGAGTTTCTTTCACCCTATGCCCCTGTTACCTAGCAGTAAAATAAGTACCTGGGTGTTAGTTACCTGTCACGGGCTGCTTTCTGAGGGTGGAGGCCTGGTCGAGGACAGGGCCGCGGGGACACTAAAGCCCCGAAATCATCTCAAGATAACCTCAAGATAACCCTCCCTTTAGCAATCCTCATAGCTCAGGGAACTAATAGAATATTGATTCTATTGGTCCCAAGCTTTGTTATCCACTGAGTTTTTTTGGAAGTTTGCCGTAGCAAAGCACGTCGTACATATTAGCTCTGGCACTAATCTTGTTGCAAACCTTTGTATTTTTTAAATTTTGATTTCTATACGTCACAAGATATGAATTGCAAGCCGGTGCTGCATATTCCAGCATTGGTCTAAACAATTATGTAGAGTCTGCCGTGGTTTCTAAACGACGCGCTAATGCTTGCCGACGTCTTATGTGCTGGCAATGTTCCCCCGGGTTACGGTAGCGGTGGAGATTGTGTGGGAATCATAGCCCCCTTCCCTAATTTTCTCTGTTCGATTCATGTAGTTGCCTTCCCCTTATGTGAAGATACCTCCTGGTCTCCTGCCCCATCTATGTCATCTTACAGTTGTCGGAACTTAATTCAGGAAGGCATTTGGTAGCCAATTCCTGGAGTACAGGGTGGGGAAGGAGGGAAAAGGGTAAAGAAGGAGGGAAGAGGGTAAGGAAGAGGGTGTGGGGGAGGGAAGAAGGGGTGAAGGGAAGGGAGGAGGAAGAAGGGGTGAAGGGAAGGGAGGAGGAAGAAGGGGTGGGGGGGGGGAGATCAATCCCAATCATCGTATAGCGAGTGAGGCCAGACGTCACCACCAGAATCGATCAGCAGAGATGGTATAGCAGGGAGGAAGCAGCGTGTGTTCCGTAACTGCATGTGCTCTGCCGGCGCGTGTTCCGTGCAGTGATGCGTGCTCCGTGCGCTCCATGCTGACGTGAGCCATGACGAACGGCTGGTTCAATTAGCTTTTCACTTAGGTAATTATTGGATGGGTGGCACGAGAGGCTAAGGCTTGCTCTCGGTGTGGTGTGGTGGTGTGTTGTGGTGTAGAGTGGTGGTGTGGTGGTGTGGTGTGATGTGTGGTGTGATGTGTGGTGTGGTGGTGTGTTGTGGTGGTGTGTGGTGTGGTGTGTGGTGTGGTGGTGTGTGGTGTGGTGGTGTGTTGTGGTGGTGTGTGTTGTGCTGGTGTGTGGTGTGGTGTGTGTTGTGCTGGTGTGGTGTGGTGGTGTGGTGTGGTGTGGTGGTGTGGTGTGGTGGTGTGGTGGTGTGGTGGTGGTGTGTTCTGGTGTGGTGCGGTGGTGTGTGGTAGTGTGGTATTTATAGAGTTGTGACTCAAACAGCGGTCGTATGAGAAATATTCGAGCGTCATTAGTTGAGAGTCGCGTGTACAACCTCTCTCATTCATAAACGGGGGATTTGGCCGCTGCGTGGAATGAACATTTTGCCTTTGTTGATGAGGAGGGCTGCGGCAGTCTGATAATGCTTCATGACGTCACAGGTTCACTCGCCCGAACCCCAGAAACCTCTCACGCCAGCATGAACATTTATGAGGTAGTTATTGACTCATTCGTCGCCAATTCGAGCCACATGTTGCCAAGTGATTCAACTTTCAAATCAATAAGGAAGAACAAGGAAAAAAAAGGAAATCTAAACGACCAGTTGCAGCCAAACAATCGTCGCCTGGTTCACCAGTCACGCTAACCAACCAACCAGCCGCCTAGCTAGCTTTCCAGGCTGAACCCCCCCCCCCCCTACCCTCTCTCTCTCTCCCTCACCTTACAACCCGTCATCAGACCAAGTCCATTCCATCCAGCGGTCGACCCCAAAGACGCATTTCATCAATTTTAACATGCTGTTCGTTCAAAACAGGAATTTTATCAAATATAAATTAATATTATTTTATATTAGCATATTGAGCATATTTAGGCACTGGTTAGGTTAGGTGTTTAGGTTCTGTTTGGCGATTATTTGCATTTGTAGTACGTGGGTGCAACCCGTCCTCGACTCAAGTCCATTACATTCAGCGGTCAACCCCACAGACGCATTCATAAATTTTAACATGCTGTTCATTCAAAACGGGAATTTTCTCAAGTATAAATTAATATTATAATATATTAGCATATTGTGTATAAATAGGCATAGGATAGGTTAGGTTAGGTGTTTAGGTTCTGTTGGCGATTATTTGTATTTGTAGTACGTGGGTGAAGCATTTATAGCGTTGTGATTCGAACAAAATTCGTCAGTGAAACACTTGTTCCGGATATGTTCGAACGTCAGCAGTTGTGAGTCGTGTGTAAACCGCTTTTCATTCATAAACAGCTGGGGTTTGGCGGGTGCATGGAATCACCTTTGGGTCTTTGTTCAGCCCATCCGTCCTCTGGCTTGCTGTTACTGTTTATGCAGCCCGTCCTCCAAACAAAGATCCAAAAGTGATTCCATGCACCCGCCAAACCCCCTGTTTATGAATGAAAAGCGGTTTAGAGACGCCTCACAACTGCTGGCGTTCGAACATATCCGGAACAAGTGCTTCACTGACGAATTTTGTTCGAATCACAACGCTATAAATGCTTCACCCACGTACTACAAATACAAATAATCGCCAACAGAACCTAAACACCTGACCTAACCTAACCTAACCTAACCTATCCTATGCCTATTTATACACAATATGCTAATATATTATAATATTAATTTATACTTGCGAAAATTCCCGTTTTGAATGAACAGCATGTTAAAATTTATTAATGCGTCTGTGGGGTTGACCGCTGGATGTAATGGACTTGAGTCGAGGATGGGTTGGTTTATGACAAGATTGTTAGAAACTTGAAATCCAATTCCCTCGGATCTTATTTTGTGGGCTACTACTGTATTGTCACAATACCTACCTGTTCTACTAGTATATTAAAATGGGTTTACAAAATCTGTGTATATAGCTTCTGCCACTCTCATTATCACTGCCACCGTTTCCACACCCATCACCACCACCGCCCATCACCACCACCACAACACCATCACCACCGCCCATCACCACCACCGCCCATCACCATCACCACCACCCATCACTACACCACCACCACCACCGCTCATCACCATCACCACCACCCATCACTACACCACCACCACCACCGCTCATCACCACAACACCACCACCACCACCCATCACTACACCTACACCACCACCACCACAGTCCACCACCAAAACACCACCACCGCCCATCACTACACCACCACCACCACCGTCCACCACCAAAACACCACCGCCGCCCATCACCACAACACACGAAACCAGCCAGCGCCACAACATTTCCCGACTGCCCCTTTTATGACCTCACAACAGCCACAACTTGCCAGTAACACACACTAAACGCCACACACCTCACAACCTTAATCAAATTTCGACCACTCAACTGCCCGCTAACGTGAAGAATAAAGCAGGAATTGCTCTTGGCAGTCAGTCGTGCCTTACCTGGTGTCGGGGAAGAGATCTGCCTCACTGGTGTACCGGGTGAGGTACACCTGGTACACCTGGTATACCTCACTGGTGTACCAGGTGTACTCAACAGGTCTTGTCTTGGCCAGTAACTAGAAATGAATTCCTTTCTCTCTATGGCTGCTAGAGCGAGGTTTAATAAAGTGCAACCTCGATTCAACGAACTATATGGGACCAACTTTACTTCGTTGCAACTGGAGATGCCTCAAGGATACATTTCAATGCCCTACGGGCTAATTTCACTTACCAAATTCTTGCTAAGTGAATTTCAATTTCAACCATTTCAATCTATAATATAATAGGTAACTACCAAATGAACACGTCTACAGCAAATTTTGTTTAACAACATCTAGATCATTTCTCCCGTCCCCAGCCTAAAAACTCTTTCAAACGTATCAGAGCCATTCCTGAATGAACGAAAATCATATGAACGAAAATATCCACGATAGCTTTCCCAAGGCTCCAATTATTTCTTGTAACATTGAGTCCGTCTACAGACATCATCCAAAAACACGATTGGAACCATATTAGGAGATTTGCCATTCATACTCTAATATTTCCAATGCTCTGTAAGCTGATTTCAGTGAGCAAAATTTGAATTTCAACCTGTCATATGAAGGGTAATAACCTAGAGGACCTGTCTGTAAAAAGATTTAACCACATCAATCACATTTCTCACGTCCAAGCCTCAAAATCTCACGTTAAAAGGAAAAAAAGAGCTCACATTTTACTGGACCAAAACGTCTGCAACTGGATATAAAAAAGAACCATATAATTTGGTTATAAATATGCTCAATGGCTTTCCCAAGGCCCCAACTATATCTTATAATGTTGCCTCCATCTGTGAACTCGGTTTCAACATCCTAAGCAAATCTGCAAGGAGGATTCGAACCCCGTACACTTGGTACTCCCCAGCACAAGCCCTAGGCCACTACATCAGAACTTGGTGTAGTGAACCCGCACACTTGGTAGTACCAAGTGTGCGGGTTCGAATCCTCATAATGGCTCCTACATGTGTATTTGTTATTTCTTTCATTCACTACTTTTCACAATTTCTCTCTCTCTTTCTTTCTCCCCCCCCCCCCACCCCCTCACATAGGCTGGACGGTAGAACGACTGTCTCGCTTCATGCAGGTCGGCGTTCAATCCCTGACACTCCAAATTGTTGGGTACCATTCCTCCCCCTCCCCCGTCCCATCCCAAATCCTTATCCTGATCCCTTCCCAGTGCAATGAAGTCGCTATATACACTTTTTCCTGATAGTTCCATCCCCCCCCTCTCTCTCACACACACACACACACACACACACACACACACACACACACACACACACACACACACACACACACACACACACACACAGGGGGGACATGATCACCACATTCAAGATCCTCAAGGGAATCGACAGGGTTGATAAAGACAGGCTGTTTAACACAAGGGGCACACGCACTAGGGGACACAGGTGGAAACTGAGTGCCCAAATGAGCCACAGAGATATTAGAAAGAACTTTTTTAGTGTCAGAGTGGTTGACAAATGGAATGCATTAGGAAGTGATGTGGTGGAGGCTGACTCCATACACAGTTTCAAGTGTAGATATGATAGAGCCCAATAGGCTCAGGAACCTGTACACCTGTTGATTGACAGCTGAGAGGCGGGACCAAAGAGCCAGAGCTCAACCCCCGCAAGCACAACTAGGTGAAGTACAACTAGGTGAGCACACACACACACACACACGCCCAGACAACCCAGGTGATCATTGATCAAGGCACAGAGCCGGGGACTACGTTGATTGCGCTAATGTGGCAAGAGATTTTCACTGTGTTAAAATGATGACTTAATATTATACTCTGCACCATGACGATGTATTCTCTTATTAGGCTTGAATATCTACACACGAATATGAATCTGCACCTACACATATGTTACACGTTGGTACATATATTCGTGTATTCTGTATATAGGTGTATATAGATAAGTCTATCTTGTCTATATATACGGTAACATGCTTATCAAAATGCATATATATTGATATATTGATACATTTCAACCGAGCCTCTAAAATGGTAGTGCATACGCGATTAGGGAACATGTGTACATCACATTTACTGTAGCACATATGTTACAATACACATGTACTATTTTATAATTGAAAAATGATTGTGGCATGAACTAAACTAAAATAGCCATACAACCTAACCAAACATATCGTAGGCTTTTAACGGTGCAAATTTTGACAATATTAGGCCTAGGATATGTTAGGTTAAGCCTAGGGGTACATTTGATTAGGCCTAAATAGATGAGATTTTTATCAATTGAAACTGTAAAAAAATTGATCAATATAAGGTAGGCCTATTTCTAGTCTACTTTTAATAGCATGTCAACGTCATCTATGAGGGCAATGTTGTTTATGTAATTAGTTTATTGTGAGCCAGACACCCAACCAGTGGGTGCAGGTGCCACACAACCTGTCCTCTTAAAAATAACGTCGCTTTTGGTCGTTTGCCCGTATGGCTGAAAGTGGATGTAATTTGAAAATTTAAAAAAAAATGAAAATAAATGTGATTTTTTTTCAACAACAGTAAGTTAAGGGTCCTCTGGTAGGTTAAGTGGGCAGGAAATTCTCATAAAGTCTGAAATATGTATGAAAAATGTTAATTGAAAGTTTCCTCTCCTAATCATTCCGAGTAAGCCGGACGACTCAAACAGAAAACGGGACAGTACGTCACTTTTGTGAGTCGATTTCATTTCAAAGTACGTCCACTTTTGGCCATAGCGCGCATACCAGCGAAAAGCGACGTTATTTTTAAGAGGACGGGTTGGTGTGGCATACAGTCACGTGTATTAATTAGCTAGAGGAGGAAACTAGGAACGTTTGCACATGATTTCCGCTAGTATATATTAGTGAAGTACTGCACCACGGTAGAAGACAACGTCCTGGAGCGAAAGACAATGTAGGGAATGCAAAATAGGCCGAGTGAAGAGCTGAGACGCCATGAGCTCAGAGAACACTGTACGAACATCAAGAGGTCCACGGTACATTCACTCCCAACAAGTACAAGACATAGTGCCGGAACGAGAGTGGACGTGTTCAAAAACAAACTTAAGACACACGTGCAGGCAGTGGCAGACCAAGAGAGCTTTGGTGAATATGGGGCTTGGGTGCCGCTCCAAGCAACAACCTTCCAAATTAACTAATCACAAATCAAGCCTGGCCCCAAGAGAAGACCTTACAGAACTCCCTCCAGGTATACTCCTAACATTTGGGTGGAGGTAGCGGGCAAAGGATATATAGCGATTGGGATGGAAGTGGGTATGGGATGGGCGAGAGGATGTGGAACAGAGAGGAGGAAGGGAAGGGAAAAGGAAGGGTGAAGTAACATGACTGGCGTGTAAACACACCATTTCTCGACTCCCAGACTCCATAACCCGGATTACCCCGGCACTGACCTCCGCTGGACTGGGAACGCCAACTCCCGAAATTATAGACATTATGGAGAGATACGGCGGGCTGTTATGGGGGGTTTAGAATGCTCAAGTCCACCGGGCTCACTCCAGCCCTCACTGCCTATGTGTGTTCTTCCATCAATCTCTCTTCCATACTTCCGTTTCTCCTTACAAATGCGTGCAAGTACTCACACATATCTCCACATTCGAACGTCTGGAGAGTTAAATTATAATAACAGGTATCGTAGGACTAATAGGCAGGGAGTACTGAGATAGACCTCACTTTCCTGTAATCACTCACACGCGCACGCACACCCGCACGCGCGCACGCACACCCGCACGCGCGCACGCACACCCGCACGCACACACACACACACGCACACACACACACACACACACACACACACACACACACACACACACACACACACGAGACTACAGAAGAAGAAATCTTCGGAAAGTTGAAAACAAACTTCAGCCTGTTCTGCGCCACAGTCAAGTATGTCTTCAGTGAGAGCTGCAACAGTAAATGCAAAGACGCGGAGGAGAAGGAGAGGAATACGGAGACCTGCAACCCCCATCCCACACTAACTGCCACTTTCCATCCCTTTCCTCCTACCCCAGCCATCGTGCCTACCCATCCACCTCCCAACCGACTAGAATCTCCATCCCACTTCCGAATTCAACTGATTACCCACACGTCCATAACTATCTCCTTTACCATATTCTCTTACGGCCCCTACCATAACAACCCCCTCCCCCCCCCCCACACACACCAACAACAATTAGCCACTATTGCCAATCACTAGCAACGTAACCACCATTAACTACCCAGTAATCCCAACCATGCAGCCACTGCCCACTAACACTACCAACTCCTCTAAAACTACACCAACTACTCCTAAACCACCACTACCACCAACTACTCTTAAACCACCACAACCACCAACTACCAACCACAATGAGCACCACTCACTAGTCACGTCAAGACAGCAGCCACTTACCAAGTTGCAAGACCAATAACCATGCTCAGTTTAGTATACAATTGACACAACACAATATTCTCCATATTACCACCAGTGTTACACTGCCGGCCTCCAAGTTAACACTATATTGCAGGTCAGGCCCCGACCAGTGGCGGTGAGTAGTGGTGAGTAGTGGAGTTTGATGGAGTGGACTGGTAGGGCACAGGTGGCAAGTTGGTAGCAAGGTGGCAGGTGCTGGTGGTTGGGGGCAGGTAGTGTTGGTTGGAGGCCGATTGCAGTAAGTAACAGATGGCCAGTGGTTGGTTGGTGGGTATAGGTGTTAGTGAATGAAGGTAGGATGTGGGGTTGTAGGTAGTACATACACTGGCCTCAAGTCTCCTGTATTAGTTCACAGTACACGTGCCTCAAACCCACCAATACAGTCAATGGGGATATACAAAGAGAGGTGTACTACGCTTCTCTGTGTATATAAACAGTTTACTTTTAGTTCTGATCGCGCTCCTGTGCCAGGTAAGTCCACTATGGGCTCACCATAGCCCGTGCTACTTGCCCCGCTCCTGTGCCAGGTAAGTTACGGGCTCACCATAGCCCGTGCTACTTGCCCCGCTCCTGTGCCAGGTAAGTTACGGGCTCACCATAGCCCGTGCTACTTGGAACTTGTTCCGAGAAGCTGAATCTATAACAACAACATAGTTCTGAACTGTGTTCAGGCCTAAAGCATACTTACTAAATGGTCAGAGTTTTTTTTTTTTTAGAGATGTATACAAGAGTTGTTACATTCTTGTACAGCCACTAATACGCTTAGCGTTTCGGGCAGGTCCCTGGATACGAGTTGACAAACTTTAAGCCCATCACCAAGCCAAAACCAATATAGTTGAGTCACTCTTCAGAGTATACACAATAGCGCCTCCCGTTTTCAGAGTTCATATAATTTACTGCTCCATAAATTCTTCATCGTCCGTTGGTCGACTGATGATATATGATGAGCAGATGGCTGAAATCGCCGTTATCGCGAAAAGGCGTAGATGATGGAGTGAGAGAAGGCTACGTCTTGTTATCATCAGATAAAATTGTCTCGAAGCTTACATTGTCCAGCAATATTATGGGTATTTTCGATTAGCGTTGAGCTACGAGGAAACATTAAATGCGATTACTGCTTTAGATTCCAGACGTAAGAAACCTGGCCAACTTACTGCTGATTGTATTTGTTATACAAAGTATTCTGTAAGCTGTGATATAGGCAACAGTGCCAATATGGTCGATATATCAATATTGGTCGATATGGCAACAGTGCCAATATGGTCGATATATCAATATTGGTCGATATGGCAACAGTGCCAATGTCTCGATCCACGATTACTATAATAAATTATGTTTAAACGAGATTTCTGTTGTATTTATATTTCCATAAATAAATAAATTAAGAGCAAATCTGTCAAAGATTTTATCCTCAATCTGGAATTTGTTATTATGTGCATGTTTTTCGATTTTGTGTGAGAGCTTCCTATAAAAGACAGTGTAAAAGGCTTTCAGAAACTCTAAAAATGGATGCAATCAGCTATCCTACTCTTGATATAGCTTGTAGATTGATAGCTTATAGATCTCTATAGCAAGTCTATCTGCCACAACCTTTTCCCTTTGTTGATGTTCCGTTTGGTACCGTAATTAGACCGTTCCTTATTAGTATCTCTGGAACTGTAGAGTACTTCTAGTCTGCCTTTTTTTTAATATATAGGTGGTGCATTAGTTGTGCGTGCGCACATGCGACATTCGCGAGCGCGTAATAAGTAATAGTAATTACCGAAGTGTAGTTTACAGAATAAGAGCTACGCTCGTGGTGTCCCGTCTTCCCAGTACTCTTTGTCGTATTTAATGCTTTTGAAACTTCGCACATGTCTTTGAAACACACACACATGGATGTGCAGCATGTGCAACCGTCCTTGCATGTGTGCGTGGGTGTGCACAGGTCACGGGTGAACGGCCGTCAGCTCGTTAACAGCATAACTTGTCTAATTTCCTGCAGGGGTTGTTATCGTGGGCCCTCCCGCTCGCTCGCTCCACTACTGCCTCGCGTCCTCTCTAAAGACGAACATTTGAAGCACCAGTAGCACAACCCAGCCCTGTAGCAGCGGCAGCAGCAGCAGCAGCAGCAGCAGCAGCAGCAGCAGCGGCAGCAGCAGCAGCAGCAGCAGCAGCGGCAGCAGCAGCAGCAGCAGCAGCAGCGGCAGCGGCAGCAGCAGCAGCAGCAGCAGCGGCAGCAGCAGCAGCAGCAGTGCTGAGAGGCGTACCACCAATTGCTAGGTTGCCGGTGGCGGTCCGGTCAACGGTATACAGCGCCAACTGAGCACAGGGCCATGTACAGAACATCGGCCGTAATTTTAAGGTACATGAATCACAGCCGAGACACAACATGGGATAGATCACTCACAACAGACTCATACATAAGAACAAAGGTAACTGCAGAAGGCCTATTGGCCCATACGAGGCAGCTCCTATTTATAATCACCCAATCCCACTCATATACATGTCCAACCCACGCTTGAAACAATACCAGGACACAAGCCATTCTCGTCACTACAACTCCGAGAAGGCTCTGTACCATCATCCTCAAATAACTTCTCAATCTGTCGTTTCTTACCCAGGTCTAAGATGTATCATGCATTCTCCTGTGTGGCAGTGAATATGAGCAGTATCCTCACTGTCCTGTGTGGCAGTGAATATGAGCAGCATCTTCACTGTCCTGTGTGACAGTGAATATGAGCAGCATCCTCACTGTCCTGTGTGACAGTGAATATGAGCAGCACCCTCACTGTCTTGTGTGGCAGTGAATATGAGCAGCATCCTCACTGTCTTGTGTGACAGTGAATATGAGCAGCACCCTCACTGTCCTGTCTGGCAGTGAATATGAGCAGCATTATCACTGTCCTGTGTGACAGTGAATATGAGCAGCATCCTCACTGTCCTGTGTGGCAGTGAATATGAGCAGCATCCTCACTGTCCTGTGTGACAGTGAATATGAGCAGCACCCTCACTATCCTGTGTGGCAGTGAATATGAGCAGCATCCTCACTGTCTTGTGTGACAGTGAATATGAGCAGTACCCTCACTGTCCTGTCTGGCAGTGAATATGAGCAGCATTATCACTGTCCTGTGTGACAGTGAATATGAGCAGCATCCTCACTGTCCTGTGTGGCAGTGAATATGAGCAGCATCCTCACTGTCTTGTGTGGCAGTGAATATGAGCAGCATCCTCACTGTCTTGTGTGACAGTGAATATGAGCAGCATCCTCACTGTCTTGTGTGACAGTGAATATGAGCAGCATCCTCACTGTCTTGTGTGGCAGTGAATATGAGCAGCATCCTCACTGTCTTGTGTGACAGTGAATATGAGCATCATCCTCACTGTCTTGTGTGACAGTGAATATGAGCAGCACCTTCACTGTCCTGTGTGACAGTGAATATGAGCAGCACCCTCACTGTCCTGTGTGACAGTGAATATAAGAAGCATCCTCACTGTCCTGTGTGACAGTGAATATAATCAGCAGCCTCAATGTACTAAGACTTAATTGAATAACTCCGATTAGGCAAAATTACATGTAAATTTTGCTAATAAAATGTTTTCAATAATAATTCTTGCCTAGGATTTTTATTAAAAACCTTTTTTTGACGAGTGAATGGCTGATATGGCTGTCGGTCTTCCCCCCCCCCCCAGCAATTGTCGCAAAAATACCCACTGCAAGTCTGGGCACTCCCACAGACAGCATCCAGCGTGGGTGAATGATCGAAACACCTTCATTCACCTTTGGCAGGATCAAGAGTGCTGAAATGTCCTACATCAAGAGGTAGCAAGACAGCAGCGCCAGCATACAGGACAAACACTCTAGCCAGTAGCAAAAGCACCCAACCAGAATTCTTCAGTAACAGCAACAGGAGCTCCCGGCACTCACTAACTTCACGGAGAGAGAATTATCCGGTCAACAAATCACCGAAAGTTACAGTAGAGGGAACAGTTCAAGTAGCAACACGGGCCCTGACATGTTGGTGTTTTTGTATGTTCTCGCCTACAATCGCTTTTCACGGCGACCTTCAGTTCCTGGGCCCCCAACCTACGGCTTGTCGTTTATGTGTCTGCTCACCTAGCTCAGTTATTGCATTGCTTTCGGGGGTTGACTTTCAGGTCTTGGGCCTACCTCTCAACCTACAGTCTACTGATTTACTGGCATAGGCAGCAATAAACCCACTAACAAGCTACCCTCAGAATTACACCCAAGTCTCCCGGTGAATTAACATTCCTGAACCCTCCTCCTCCTCCTCCCCAACTTACCCTACTGTTCTTCAAGATCCCACCACAACTAAACTTGATGATCAAACTCCCAGTCACGTTACCAGCATACCACGCTCCCTCCCCCTTTCCCTCTGTCGCCTCCCTCTCTCCCTCCTTCCCTTTCTATCCTTTCCTCTCTCCCTCCTTCCCTTTCTATCCTTCCCTCTCTCCCTCCCTCTCTCCGTACTTCCTTCTTTCCATTCAGTTACCACTGTCTTACCACTCCCAACAATGGAACAAGGCAGCGACCACTCCCAACAATGGAACAAGACAGCGACCACTCCCAACAACGGAACAAGGCAGCGACCATTCCCAACAACAGAACAAGGCAGCGACCACTCCCAACAACAGAACAAGACAGCGACCACTCCCAACAACGGAACAAGGCAGCGACCACTCCCAACAACGGAACAAGACAGCGACCACTCCCAACAACAGAACAAGACAGCGACCACTCCCAACAACGGAACAAGGCAGCGACCACTCCCAACAACGGAACAAGGCAGCGACCACTCCCAACAACGGAACAAGGCAACGACCACTCCCAACAACGGAACAAGACAGCGACCACTCCCAACAACAGAACAAGACAGCGACCACTCCCAACAACGGAACAAGGCAGCGACCACTCCCAACAACGGAACAAGGCAGCGACCACTCCCAACAACGGAACAAGGCAGCGACCACTCCCAACAACGGAACAAGACAGCGACCACTCCCAACAACGGAACAAGACAGCGACCACTCCCAACAACGGAACAAGGCAGCGACCACTCCCAACAACGGAACAAGACAGCGACCACTCCCAACAACAGAACAAGACAGCGACCACTCCCAACAACGGAACACGGCAGCGACCACTCCCAACAACGGAACAAGGCAGCGACCACTCCCAACAACGGAACAAGGCAGCGACCACTCCCAACAACAGAACAAGGCAGCGACCACTCCCAACAACGGAACAAGGCAGCGACCACTCCCAACAACGGAACAAGGCAACGACCACTCCCAACAACGGAACAAGGCAGCGACCACTCCCAACAACGGAACAAGACAGCGACCACTCCCAACAACAGAACAAGACAGCGACCACTCCCAACAACGGAACAAGGCAGCGACCACTCCCAACAACGGAACAAGACAGCGACCACTCCCAACAACGGAACAAGACAGCGACCACTCCCAACAACGGAACAAGGCAGCGACCACTCCCAACAACGGAACAAGACAGCGACCACTCCCAACAACGGAACAAGGCAGCGACCACTCCCAACAACAGAACAAGACAGCGACCACTCCCAACAACGGAACAAGGCAGCGACCACTCCCAACAACGGAACAAGGCAACGACCACTCCCAACAACGGAACAAGGCAACGACCACCTCTCAGCTTCCCGTAACTTACACTCTCTCCGACACAAAACTAACTAAAGTATGACACCAAAATAGGAGAAAAATAATTCAAACCAATTGGTAAGAGTCTGGACGAGTCTCTACTCACTGTCGCGAGTCCCAAGTTGCTCTATTAACCGACTCTTCCCGTTACATGGAAGAGTCGCGGTCCTCTCCCAGAAGAGTCCTCTTCCAGTGCGGGGCGAGTCGAAGTTACCCATATAGCCGAAAAACAATGATATCCGAATGTTCAACCTGTCCTCTTATACATCGCAATTTTGGCCAGAATTAAACAAATAATCTGCTAACAATGTGACGTATTAGTAAAAATTAACGCATTGTAATACTGACATTTTCTATGCATAAGCCATCATAGATCACGTGGATTGCTTGGGTTTCGACGATGTCGTAGCTCAGTCGATTAAGGCAGCGTCTGGGATGCTCTCGGACGCAGGTTCGAATCCTCGTCACGGCCCTTGTGGATTTGTTCATTTGCCGGGGTTCGTACGTTTCTGGTTTGGTAAAAAAAAGTCGTATTTTTCACGGAGTGGCAACTGGAGAGAACGGGCTGCGATAACAAAGACAAGACTGCTGGAAGAAGATGATTGTATGCAATGCAAAATGTGATACTTGTGTGATTTGTGGTTTTGTGCTCACTGGATTTGTGCGCCCCTTGAGAGATTTGTGGTAGAGGAAAGTAGAAATAGCCTAAACTACTCTATCCCTTTGAGATGTAGTTTATTGTCTAGATAAACGTACTTGACCTTTAAGAGGACGACTTTAGGGTGGAGAATAGCGAAGAATACGAGAATACGAGAGAAGACACATTAGCTACAGCAGCCAGTCAGTCAGTCAGCCAGCCAGCCAGCCAGCCAGCAGCAAATGCCGTCGCCGCCGCGTCAGAGGAGAAGAGGGAGGTACCATCCACCAGGTGTGACAAGATAAACAGCGAGACGTCTACATAACGAACAACAGGTAAGACAAGAACTACAATAATGAACGAGACTCAAGGTATCCTGGAGAATGGAGGAGGTGGAGGAGGAAGGCAAGATCAAGGACAATGAAGGCTAGGTCGAGAATAGCGAAGACGGAGGACAGTCAGAACTAGACAAACGAGGGAATCAACGGACCATTCGTTAGTGTCGACCGCCTGCCGTTCCTCGGGTGGGCGCCCCTTCCCTCCCCTCTTGTTATTACCAATGGCTTTATAAATTATATATTATATATATATATATATATATATATATATATATATATATATATATATATATATATATAACTGAAAACTCAACACCCCAGAGGGATTCGAACCCAGACAGCCAGGAGCTCAATGCACCATGGCGTACCCGGTTCTTTAACCGTGACTGTGCAAAAGACGTTGGTAGCCGATGTGTGTGGTTTCGGCTACCCACGTCTTTTGTAGAGTCGCGGTTGGTCGAGTGGTTAAGGAACCGGGTACGCCATGGTGCATTGAGCTCCTGGCTGTCTAGTTTCGAATCCCTCTGGGGTGTGGTGGAGTTTTCAGTTGCATATATGCTTGGAAACCATTCAAGCTTGTTTGCATATAACAGAATGACGCAAGGCGAAAGGGAACTCAAAACTGCTTATTAGAGACAAGCTGTGTGAAATTAACGAGGCAACTGTGAATAGATAATCCCCACTTGCACAAACCATCACTTGTGGAGTCGTAGGGGGGTGTTATTTTCACAGTTCGGTTTCTAATTAGATCTATAATACCAGTGTTTCTCTCAAGTTACTATAAAAGCTGACTTGGACAGCGTATACTTTAAAGCGACTGACTTTAAACCATTATCAGGAAGAGCCAAACAATGTCCTGGTATTTCAAGTCCTGCAAGCCGGTCTTGGTCTTTCCTACCTGCAAACGTGATTTTGATATCACGTGACACAAGACTGCCCTGCACACCTATGCAATACACTTCATAATTTACCTCGCGTTCTGACTCTGAGAAAATATATGCACGTGTTTTTCACTAATTGAAGACCCAATTACATCAACATAACCCTAATTTATTAACGGAATTGACGCGAAATATTGAAAAATCTGAAAGTTGAAGACTTATTCAACTGGGACGAAAGGGTAGACAACAGTCCCTCTCTCTCCCCAGCAAAAAAATATACCGACAAACACATATTAGAAACTATAAAGGCAAAACTAAATTCTCACCAAGAAAATGTGTAGACACAAACGAAACAATTTAGTCAAAACTATTAAGTACATATAACTGAAAAAATGGGATATAACAAATTCCAAAATTGGAAAAAATATTCTAAAATTTCCGAGAGCAAATTGTAGAGAGACACTTGTGTTTGGAGAGACTCCGAGGCGGCCAGGCGTTCACTGTTGATTACCTCTGTCATGCCTATCAAATGAACCAGCCAATTTGACTCTGTCATTCACCACATGTTCGCAGCCACTCACATTTGCATTTAAAGCAATTTTCACAACGATGAATTGCTTTAAAATTACAATTGAGAGTACTAGGGAGGCAAGGCATGCGAAAACGTCGGCTAAACTGGCCTTGTTTGTGATGTGTATGTGTGTGTATGTGTGTGTGTGTGTGTGTGTGTGTGTGTGTGTGTGTGTGTGTGTGTGTGTGTGTGTGTGTGTGTGTACTCACCTAGTTGTGCTTGCGGGGGTTGAGCTCTGGCTCTTTGGTCCCGCCTCTCAACTGTCAATCAACAGGTGTACACACAGGTGTGTGTGTGTGTGTGTGTGTGTGTGTGTGTGTGTGTGTGTGTGTGTGTGTGTGTGTGTGTGTGTGTGTGTGTGTGTGTGTGTAAGGCGAAGAAAATAATATATCGACCAACAACTGATGTGTAAAACGCCGTCAGAATCAGACCAGACGCCTATGTTAAGTAACCGAACATTATGACAGCTCCAGAACCTAGACACACGGATACTTTCAGAAAGTTCTATACAAAATTCGTCCAACCAATGCAACAGTGGAGTGTTGCAACAGTGGAGTGTTGCAACAGTGGAGTGGTGCAACAGTGGAATGGTGCAACAGTGTTATCGTGGAGCTCCCCCCCCCCCATCATCTTCAAAAAACAGGAAATAAATTCGAGAAAGTACAGAGTTTGCTACAAGGTTGGTCCCAGAAATAAGGGGCTATGGGGGAAAGACTTGGGGAGCTGTACCTAATAATGACATCTGAAAAAACGAGCACAAAATTAACATGTTGCCTAACTACTTGGGGCTGGACGATAGAGCGACGGTCTCGCTTCGTGCTGGTCGGTGTTCAATCCCCAACCGTCCAAGTGGTTGAGCACCATTCCTTTCCCCCCCCCCCCCTGTCCCATCCCAAATCTTTATCCTGATCCCTTCTAAGTGCTATATAGTCCAATGGCTTGCGATTCCCCCTGATAGTTCCTTCCCTTCACGCAAAATACTCGAGAGTATTGTACAATAGAGACAATAGGGTGAGCAGCCACGCAAGACAAATGCCAACTCAAGACATGGGGGATGTAGGCAGACACGACCAGTTTAAGGGGAAATAAGGAAAACGGACTAGAGGCGGAGTTAGTAAAGGGGGTAACTAACTCCCTCCACAGTTTCAAAAGCAATGATACAAACAAAATATGTTGGCTAGTTGATGAGGCGGAACCCAGAAGCTGAAGCTACGCCTCTCTATAAACTGTTAAGAGAGCAACACACACACACGCGAATGCAGTTCAGTTACAGCCCCCGCTCATGTGCCAGGTAAGACCACTAGGGGCTCACCATAGCCCGTGCTACCTGGAACGTTTTGTTCCGAGTAGCTGAGTCTAAAACAACAACAGCACGCGAGTGCAATAAAGATTTAACCTTCACGATAGCGCAAAAAAAAAAAAAAATATATATATATATATATATATATATATATATATATATATATATATATATATATATATATATGTCGTACCTAGTAGCCAGAACGCACTTCTCAGCCTACTATGCAAGGCCTGATTTGCCTAATAAGCCAAGTTTTCCTGAATTAATATATTTTCTAATTTTGTTCTTATGAAATGATACAGCTACCCATCTCATTATGTATGAGGTCAATTTTTTTTCATTGGAGTTAAAATTAACGTAGATATATGACCGAACCTAACCAACCCTATCTAACCTAACCTAACCTATCGTTATAGGTTAGGTTAGGTTAGGTATCCGAAAAAGTTAAGTTAGGTTAGGTTAGGTAGGTTAGGTAGTCGAAAAAACATTAATTCATGAAAACTTGGCTTATTAGGCAAATCGGGCCTTGCATAGTAGGCTGAGAAGTGCGTTCTGGCTACTAGGTACGACATATATATATATATATATATATATATATATATATATATATATATATATATATATATATATATATATATATATATCAAACACGAAAATACGTGCCGTATGAAACTCCTCGACAAGCAAGTCATCAATTCCCAACTCTAATGGACCATAGTCCTATCATATAGGCACGTCCCAACGACACATATATATATATATTTTTTCCATTTTCTTCGTTCACTTTAAAATATTTTACACGTAAAGAGAAATTGCTTTACAACAAAGCGAATTGTCCAAACTTAAATGGAACAGCCGGATGGTGAACCCCAGGCCAGATATCCAATGCAAAAATAACATCACTTAGAAAAGTAAACTTCAGTTACACTGTTTTTAGTCCAAAATGAAAATTCAATCATGTTTTTATTTAAAAAAAAAAGGCAACATGGAAAAGCAACTGTGTTACGAGCCGGCATAAAAAAAAATATATTTATGATATTCCTCGCCTGGAAAAATATGAATAAAAAATCATTAAATAAACTAATTGGTGGAGGTGGTGATATATAATGTTGATAAGGATTGTTGATGATTAGATTTAAGACTGACAACTGGTTGATGATAATACGATGATAATACACGACCTAATAATGCTCCAACACGGACAGAAACGACGTCACTTTCCATATCCTCAGATATATCCTATGAGGAGGGTGGTGAGTATGAAGAGGGTGGTGAGTATGAGGAGGGTGGTGAGTATGAAGAGGGTGGTGAGTATGAGGAGGGTGGTGAGTATGAAGAGGGTGGTGAGTATGAGGAGGGTGGTGAGTATGAGGAGGGTGGTGAGTATGAGGAGGGTAGTGAGTATGAGAAGGATGGTGAGTATGAGGAGGGTGGTGAGTATGAGGAAGGTGGTGAGTATGAGGAGGGTGGTGAGTATAAAGAGGGTGGTGAATATGAGGAGGGTGGTGAGTATGAGGAAGGTGGTGAGTATGAGGAAGGTGGTGAGTATGAGGAGGGTGGTGAGTATGAGGAGGGTAGTGAGTATGAGAAGGATGGTGAGTATGAGGAGGGTGGTGAATATGAGGAGGGTGGTGAGTATGAGGAAGGTGGTGAGTATGAGGAAGGTGGTGAGTATGAGGAAGGTGGTGAGTATGAGGAGGGTGGTGAGTATGAGGAGGGTGGTGAGTATGAGGAGGGTAGTGAGTATGAGAAGGATGGTGTGTATGAGGAGGGTGGTGAGTATGAGGAGGGTGGTGAGTATGAGGAGGGTGGTGAGTATGAGGAAGGTGGTGAGTATGAGGAGGGTGGCGAGGATGCAGATGCCATAGGAAGACACTCAAAAACACCACTATAATATACACAAACTTCGTGAAGGCTTTCGACAAATATGAACCTGTACAATTAAAAAAGAAAAATGCGCACAAAAGGAGTAACTGGCAAAGTGAGAAAATATATAATTATTTACCTAAAGAACAGAACCTACAAAATAAAATTCAAAGGAGTCAAATCCGGATCATCCACAGTGAACAGGTCACGTCGCCCGGGGTACTGTTGTTATCTTGAGGTTATCTTGAGATGATTTCGGAGCTTAGCGTTCCCGCGGCCCGGTCCTCGACCAGGCCTCCTTTCTGTTACACACCCCCAGGAAGCAGCCCTTAGCAGCTGTCTAACTCCTTTGTACCTATTTACTGCTAGGTGAACAGGTGCATCAGGTTGAAAGAAACTTTGCCCATTTATTTCCACCGGGAATCGAACCCGGAAGCTTAGGACTACGATGTTGACCAGACCACACACTAGAAGGTGAAGGGACGACGACGTTTCGGTCCGTCCTGGACCATTCTCATGTCGATTGTGGTCGACTTGAGAATGATCCAGGACGGACCGAAACGTCGTCGTCCCTTCACCTTCTAGTGTGTGGTCTGGTCAACATTCCTCAGCCACGTTATTGTGACTCATCGCCTGCTTAGGACTACGAATCCCGAGCGCTGTCCACTCAGCTGTCAGGCCCCCTCCTGAAAGTACTGGTTGCTCCAGTACTTTCCTCAGTATAATATCAGACAAAGACAGGGATACAAACTATAGTACAATATTAGTCTTTGCCAATAACACTTGAATTTGACGAGAGCAGACAACATAGAGGATACAGCAAACCTCCAAACATATATAAATAATGAATATATGTTTTCTGTGGTTATTTCAGTGGGCCACAGAAAACATGGAGTACAATTAAAACACGTTCCAGCTTCTGCACTCTGGTAACGATGAAATCAAAACAGAAACTCCCGTATAAAACACAATCAAACCAAACTAAAGAAAGAGAAGATAGTACGAAAGACCAGGGGTCAGATTCACGAAAGCAGTTACGCAAGCACTTACGAACGTGTACATCTTTCATCAATCTTTGACGGTTTTGGTTACATTTATTAAACAGTTTACAAGCATGAAAACTTCCCATTCAACTGTTGTTATTGTTATAAACAGCTTCCTGGTGCTTCGGTGCTCATTAACTGTTTAATAATTGGAAACAAAGCCGCCAAAGATTGAGAAAAAATGTACAGGTTCGTAAGTGCTTGTGTAACTGCTTCGTGAATCTGGCCCCTGGGAATAATAGTGTCCCAAGTCCGTACTTTAAAGAACACAATGCAACAGCTGTCACAACTGCACGTAAACTGATGGGGTGGATGACAAGAACACAGCCCACCTGGGGCCAGCCATCTAGGGTGGAATGTTCCTGCACATTAACAACTCCCTTCAAAGGCGGAGAAGTTGCTGACCTGGAGAACGTGACAGAGATTTTATATACAATTCATAAATACGTAGGGGGGCCTGACGGTTGAGTGGACAGCGCTCGGGATTCGTAGTCATAAAGTCCCGGATTCTATCCCTGGCAGAGGCGGAAACGGAAACAAATTCATTATACCCTGATGCCCTTGTTCACCTAGCAGTAAATAGGTACCTGGGAGTTAGACAGCTACTACGGGCTGCTTCCTGGGGATATTAAACAAAAAGGAGGCCTGGTCGAGGACCGCGGGGACGCTAAGCCCCGAAATCATCTCAAGATAACGTACCATTCTAGAATACTGCAATTTGGAAGGTGTTTATTGTAGACAAAAAAATCAACCATACTAATTTAAACATTTTAATTTGTCCTGTTGCAAAACGAGAAACGTAAGTTACATTTAATTCAAGTAATTAAGATCATAAGAGGAACACGATAATCTTGGCAGAGAAAAATAGTCAATATTGCACAAACATAACGTGAAACAATGACATGCAAACTATCAACAATCGATCTCACTCTTAGGTATCGAAATACTGTCGTTATCAAGCAGTAAATATATGAAGCAATTTACCAAGTGATCTCATTCTGAGTAATGCCGCATGTACATTTAAAGATAGATGGAAAGACGTACCGTTTTTTCTCTTTAGATCCGCGAAATACATTGTACCTCCATAAGCTTTCCATAAACAACTAAATTAGAGTCTAACGGCATAGTTGAGGCTTTGAATTCCTATGTAATCCTTTCCAATCCTCAGGACTTCAACACTCCCGAGACCCCCATTGCGGGAAGACAGGTTTATAAATCCTAAGTCTATACACAATCTTCCCAAAATTGGATGTGAATAGTGTCAACACCACCTACTGACGTCAACGTCGTCGACGTCTCGATGTCTGAACGTCGTCGTCTCAACGTCTGAACGTCTCTTCAATTTCTAGTGTGTGGTTTGGTCAACAACACCACCTACTTCGACACTCGCTCAGTCTCCTTACTCTCCCCTAGGCACATCGCCAGTACAAGTCACTCCTCCTGTTGCCACGGAGGAGTGTCACCCGTTCTTCTCTTCCTTGTGCATACTCCCAAACTTCTCTCTGCCCGACTTAACCTTCAGCCCGTATCTACTTCGAATGCAGCGATTCCATTTCTACAGCACAAGCTGTGTTCCACCCAACGATCTGCCCACTATTCATTCATATACTCACGCACTCTAACTCCCTCCCTCTCATTCTCTCCCTCCATATCTTCCTTCCTCCGCATCATCCTCCCTCTCTCTCTCTCTCTCTCTCTCTCTCTCTCCCAACCTCCCTCCTCTCCATCCCTCCCTTCCTCTGATCCTCGCTCCCACTCCGTCTCCCTCTCACATACATTACCTCTCTCTCCTCCACACACAACCCCCGGCCCCCCCCCACACCAGCCAAACACAAACACACAGCCCCCTAAACAGCCCTCACCCACAACCAAAACAAACTCTTAAGCCTGGGAACGCTTTCGAATTCCCAAACCCTATCCCTCCCTCCCTCCCTCCCCTCCTCCCTCTCTCCCTCCCTCCCTATCCTCTCCTTCCCCACCCCTCCCTCTCTCCCTCCCTCTCCCCTCCTCCCCCACCCCTCCTACTCTCCTCATTCCCGCCAGTGTTGTTTGTTCTCCCATTCCAGTCTGGCAAACACATTCCCAAATTCCCAAATTCCGGAATCTCAACGTCGTTCAGAGATGATGTGCAGGGAAGTGGGGGGAAGAGAAAGAGTAAGGGAGTGAAGGGGGGAGGAAGGGGGTGCAGGAAGGGCAGAGGAAGGGGCGGGGAGGAAGATGGGGAGGGGGGAGGGGGTGGGAAGCTTGAGTGGATGAGGTCAAAATTGATTGTATGGGCAGTTTTATATGGCAAGAGGGAGGGGGGAGGGGGGGAGGAGACTGCACAGGGAGAGAGAAATGGGAAGGTGGTTAGGTATGGCCAGACTGGGACGAAAGGGATGGAATGGATGACAGGCAACGGTAGGAAAGGATGGCACGGTGGTACGAGGAAAGGAGGGTGCGGGTAGGAAAGGGGTGAGGAATGGAAAGGGGGGGTGGGAAGGGAGAGATGATGGGAGGGACTCTACATGGTAATTTATGTTTATGAGCGCACTCAGCTGTGTGGAGGGGTAGAAGGATTGAGTGAAAGGAGGGGAGAAGTGAGGAGGGAGGGGGTGGAAGTGAATGGGGGAAGAGAGTAAGAGGAGAGTGTGAGAGGGGGAAAGCACGAGTGAGAGGTGGAAAGGGAGAGTGAGAGGTGGGAAAGGAGAGTGAGACGTAGGATGAATGAGTGACAGGGGAAAGGGAGGAGGAAGGGGGGGGGAAGAAAGATTGAGAGGGGGTGAAGGGAAAGTGAGAGGTGGGAAGGGAGAGGAGGAAGAAGGGGAAAGGGGGAAGGGAGAGACCGAGGGAATGGGTATACATGATACACACACACACTCCAAGTGTTGTTAAGAAGAACTAACATTAATACCACGAACACCAACCGCGTCGACTCCAGCATCGGTTATAATTACTGGTCATAACAATGTGTATTTGATTTGTTGCCGCCGGAGGTGGCTAGTTTATTGTGCACCCCATACTCATCCTGTGAGCGGTAGCGCAAAAAGCATTACAGAGGGCACAAAAGGTCTTTGTCCTGTCTACCGTCCATCCACCCAATCTCCACACCCCCCACACCCTCTAACACCCCCCCCCTCACTCCCCCAACCACTCCCCTCTAACACCCCCCCCCCACCTACAACTACCCACTTCTCACGTTTAGTTTATCCACCAAACCTTTCTCATCTTTTTCCGGTTGGTGCTTTTCGATCCCTTCTATTCCTCTATTTCCTCTTTTCCCTGTGAGTCCATCTATTGCCCTCCCTTTTCAACATCCTTCTTTCCCATTGATCCTTAAGATCCATTCTACTTACCTTTGTTTCCCCTATTTTAAGCCCCCCCCCCTCCCTTCCCTTTCTACCCATTCCTTCCTATCCAGTTCGACCCAGCTCCTACCCCGTCTCGTTCCTGGTATCAAACAATAGCCGGCCATCTCCACACTCTTCCGTCTGTTCCGTCACCACGGCCCTCCCTGCGCCCAGGCCTTCCAACTCCCACAACAAAGACCCTTTCTCACTTCTTTCCTCTTCCCTCCCTTCTTTCCCGCTATTTACTGCATGTTTACTGCTTACACCTCATATTTCCCCGCGTGGGACAGGTTCATATTTGTTGACTTTCGTTCACTGTGTCTGGCTTCGTGTGTATTTTACCTTTCTCTTTTCCACCACTGCACCTCACTAATATGACAAGTACTCTCTCTCTCTCTCTCTCTCTCTCCTCTCTCTCTCTCTCTCTCTCTCTCTCTCTCTCTCTCTCTCTCTCTCTCTCTCTCTCTCTCTCTCTCTCTCTCTCTCTCTCTCTCTCTCTCTCACCAATATGCCACAACAGCCTGGCTTCCCAATTAATCCCGTCTCTCATGCCAATTGACACAGTAGCCTGGTCTTCCCCACCACCCTTCCCCCCCCTCCGTCTCCCCTCACCCCCCCCCCACACTCCCCAGTCGCCCCCTTCCCATGGGGGAGACTTTTACCTCTGGTCGCCTGTATCAACACTGATATTATTATTATCTCTGGTTGGCGCTCTCCGCGGCTCTGTCAGTCTGTTCTCGTCGTGTCGGATCCCGCTGGTTTCTCTCTCGCCATCACCAGGGGAACTGTCCCTCACCGGTCACCACAGCAGTGACACTTCTCCCTCACCGGTCACCACAGCAGTGACACTTCTCCCTCACCGGTCACCACAGCAGTGACACTTCTCCCACACCAGTCACCACAACAGTGACACTTCTCCCTCACCGGTCACCACAGCAGTGACACTTCTCCCTCACCGGTCACCACAGCAGTGACACTTCTCCCACACCAGTCACCACAACAGTGTCACTTCTCCCTCACCGGTCACCACAACAGTGTCACTTCTTCCTCACGGAGAAGTGACCCTCACTTCTCTCCTCCAGGAGCCGGTCGGCCGAGCGGACAGCACGCTGGACTTGTGATCCTGTGGTCCTGGGTTCGATCCCAGGCGCCGGCGAGAAACAATGGGCAGAGTTTCTTTCACCCTATGCCCCTGTTACCTAGCAGTAAAATAGGTACCTGAGTGCTAGTCAGCTGTCACGGGCTGCTTCCTGGGGGTGGAGGCCTAGGTCGAGGACCGGGCCGCGGGGACACTAAAAAAAAAAGCCCCGAAATCATCTCAAGATAATCTCAAGGATCTCAAGACGGTGTTCGACTCAAAACTGTCACTGTCATCCCGGCCCTCAGAGAACCCCGTCACTAAACAACAGCGAGCAGTTCCTAACCCGCCTCAACACACTTCACTCCGCTACCCAATACGCTCCAACACCTCACCAAATGGTCAACGTCAGCGCTACTCTTTTTAAACAAACCCAACCCAGCCCAACCAAAATACAATATTAATATATTGTTGTTTTATACAGGAGAATGTACTTGGTGTGATGTCGGTATGACGCCACAGTTGTCTCGCGACTAGGATTTATTTTCAAGATTTTCAAGAAATTTATATTTCAAGATTCTCCTAGAGTGGGATCAACACCCCTCGCCGCCAGGCCGACGTCTCTGGCCTCACAGGCGCGGCACGCAGCCCTCCCTTCCTTTTTATGTTATGGAAGGGAACTATCAGGAGAAAGCGCCAAGCCATTGCGACTATATAGCGCTTAGAAGGGAAGGGGGGGGGGGTCAGGATAAAGATTTGGGATGGGACGGGGGAGGGGAGGGGGTCATGGAAGGAATGGTGCCCAACCACTTGGACGGTCGGGGATTGTACGCCGACCTGCATGAAACGAGACCGTCGTTCTACCGTCCAGCCCAAGTGGTTGAGTTATTTTATTGAATGAGCTTGCGCAATTTTCTATAAACTTTTTATTATATAATTTGATTTGACTTTTAATTTTTTTATATTTATCTTTCTTTATTCTTTCCCCTCCACCACACAAGCACCTCACAATCTTGCAGGAGAAGCATGATCATCACATATAAAATACCAAGAGAAATCAAGTTTGGTTACGGGCTGTTCATGCCCGTGCCACCTCTTGGGTGGCTTAATCTTTATCAATCAACCATCAAGTTTGACCGTGTGACACGGAATTTTCTTTAACAACACGACATAAGTGGACATATTAACAACCCACAGAGCCAATAGAAACACCTTTCTCAGTGCCTAAATGACAAGAGAAAGAAATTGGGTAAGACTTAAAATGAGCCATGGGAAGAAAAACTAAGCCTACTAACAAGAGTCTGAGGTCCTCTGTTGTTGTTGTTTTAGATTCAGCTACTGGGAGCAAAACGTTCCAAGTAGCACGGGCTATGGTGAGCCCGTAGTGGACTTACCTGCCACAGGATCGGGGATATTGCTTGAAGTCTCCTTTGGTGTATAAGTAAACAGTGAAATGTACTAAGGAGTGAAGTAGAGAAGGCTGTGGTGGGAATTCCAATCGTGTACGCAAGTTAATAATACCTTCATCCTATTTCTTCTGGACCATTAAATTTGATCCGGGTTTAATTTACCCCGGATATTAACAATATATATATTTCATTAACCAATTATAATTATTCAGTGGGTGGTTATTTCAGCAATAACCTGCGTGCGTCTCATTTAACACATTAATTTATACACACTGGGATGACTTCGGAAGGACCACTGTCTACCTGTCCCCGTCTGGAGACCCATGTTACTGTGGAAAGGGGATCAACACTGGATATAAATAATTTAATAAATGTGTTGATCTTTATCCATATTGGTTACTTGGGTCGTCACCGTTTATCCACAGTACTTGGGACTGTTATGTGCCGCGATGGCTTCGCTTCTTACAGATCGGCGTTCGATCCCCGATGGTCCAAGTGGTTGGGCACTATTTCTTCCCTTGCATTTGATGTGTGGTAACAGATCTCTAGCACTATGCAAGACAGAAGAGAATGTATGTATGCTGGTCAGTGTTGTAAAAGCACTCAATGTGATTGAGTTATTAGGAATAATGAGAATAATGAGTTATTAAGCACTCAATGTGATTGAGAAATTAGGAATAATGAGAATAATGAGTTATTAAGCACTCAATGTGATTGAGTTATTAGGAATAATGAGAATAATGAGTTATTAAGCACTCAATGTGATTGAGTGCTTAATAACTCATTATACTACGTCTCGTGTCTCTAAGGCTGTCCATGTCAGAGAGAAGAAAATGTATACAGCATTCCAGTTCCAATTCTGTCATCTATCTTTGCCCTGCTGTCATGCCGGCTTAGCGCTTTCTCGTGATAGTTACCATACGTCTATCAAACAAGTTTAATTAATAGCTGGCAACTTGTCCAGATCGTGTCTTACAGGTTAGCCTTACCTTGAGGTTATCTTGAGATGATTTCGGGGCTCAACGTCCCCGCGGCCCGGTCGTCGACCAGGCCTCCTGGTTGCTGGACTAGTCAACCAGGCTGTTGGACGTGGCTGCTCGCAGTCTGACGTGTGAGTCACAGCCTGGTTGACCAGGTATCCTTTGGAGGGACTTATCCAGTTCTCTCATGAACACTGAGGGGTTGGCCAGTTATGTCCCTCATGTGTAGTGGAAGCGTGTTGAACAGTCTCGGGCCTCTGATGTTGATAGAGTTCTCTCTCAAGAGTACCTGTTGCACCTCTGCTCTTCAACGGGGAGTATTCTGCACATCCTGCCATGCATACTGGTCTCATGTGATGTTAACCAGACCACACACTAGAAGGTGAAGGGACGACGGCGTTTCGACTTTACCACAATCGACTTGAGAATGGTCCAGGACGGACCGAAACGTCGTCGTCCCTTCACCCTCTAGTGTGTGGTCTGTTCAACATTCTTCAGCCACGTTATTGTGACTCATCGCCTGCTCATATGATGTTATTTCTGTGTGCAGGTTTGGGACCAGCCCCTCTACTATTTTCCACGTGTAAATTATTATGTATCTCTCCCGCCAGCGCTCAGGAGAATGGGTGCCGTGTGACCCAGAATCAGTGACACCAGTGACGTCACTAACTATAAGAGAGGCCGGATGCTTACTCGTTAATTAATGCTGCCGTTCACAATTGCCGTGACGTCACCTCCATTAAACAGGGAATCGAATTTTGCGGGAGATGGTGTCTTCTTTGCGCGGTTTCCTTGACGCAGAAACTCTGTAACAAGCAATTACCACTCATGAACGACTCGTTCAGTAACAGTTGTTACTGTTACAAGTATTAAGCTCTATCAACATCAAGGGCCCAAGACTTTTCAACACTCTCCCGCTACACGTAAGGGGCATAACTGGCCGGCCTCTCACAGTGTTCAAGAGAGAGAACTCAACAAACACCTCCAAAGAATACCTGGATCAACCAGGCTGTGATTCATACATCAGGCTGTGAGCACCCGCGTCCAACAGCCTGGTTGACCAGACGACCAACCGGGAGGCCTGGTTGGAGACCGGGCCGCGTGGCTGTTGATCCCCGAAAGCTACACATGGTAGACAAGGTACGTAGGTAAGGATGAGACGCGGCAGCCAAAAGCACAGATGAATCTTAATGACCTACATTCATTTAGACAAGTTGAGGACAGGTGAAAAAAAAAAAAAATAGAACGCTTGCACAAGGTAAAAAACAAAAAATAAAAGCAAAAATCACACGCACAAATACACAAACGCATTAACTTCATACGTAATTAATTTCGGGAAACATGTGTGGTGGTAAATTGAAATGTCACTGTGATAACTGAGTAATCAATCACGGCAAAGGGCGCCCTCTCGTCATTACGGCTCCTACTGCCCCGTCTTCAGGCGGCCACCACCCCTCTTCCCTACAACACCACTCCATCTCCAACCACTTGGGCTGGACGGTAGAGCCACGGTCTCGCTTCATGCAGGTCGGCGTTCAATCCCCGACCGTCCAAGTGGTTGGGCATCATTCCTTTTCCCCCCATCCGATCCCACATCCTTATCCTGACCCCTTTCAAGTGCTATATAGTCGTAATAACTTGGCGCTTTCTCCTGATAGTTCCCTTCCCTTCCCCCTCCCCCAGACACCCCTTTCTCTCTCTCGCCCCACGCTACATACTCTCCTCTCCCATACCCTAATCGTCTTGCCTCTATTCACTCCCCCTATCTTGTCCCTCTGCTCATATTTCATTTTCCTCCACATTATATAATGTATCTATGTGATGTAACTATGCAACCTGAGCTTGTAAAAGCACCTTAATAAGTGCTTAATTGCACACTAGTTTCTCTATCAGCTATCTCACCCAGTCAGAGTAAAAGAGACAAATGTATGTGAATGCATGTGTGTGTATATATATGTATATATATGTATATATATGTATATATATGTATATATATGTATGTATATATGTATATGTACGTATGTGTGTGTATATGTATATGTATGGGTATAAAGTATATGTGGAAGCTGATCAGAATTACATTTCACCTTTGTAAATTCACATTAATGACACTATGTAAAAGACACATCGAACACTTTATGTAGGGCATACGTAAATCTGTGTATCTGTGTATTTACATATGTTGGTTAGCTTAGCATTTTAAAAGCACCGAATCACCTTCTGTAGTTGACTGTTCATTAAATCCCTGAACTATATGTTTAACACATCTCTCACCCTGTCCATGGAGGACAGAAGAAAATGTATATATGCTGTTTAGCATTGTGAATGTGTGGCCACATCTGTGGTAGAAAAAATATATATTCCTCCACGTAAGCTGTCATGCTGATTTTTTTCTCTCTCTTCTTTTCTCTTCTCTTCTCCTCTTCTGTCCTCTCGTGCACCAGCACCTCTACTGTCTCTCGAGTAACTCGGTCATACTGTCGGCAATAATAACACGTGGATGAATTGTGAACTGATCTGCAACCCCGGACAGGAGTACTACGCTGCCTCTACACACACACACACACACACACACACACACACACACACACACACACACACACACACACACACACAGCAACCAGTGTGGCACGAGAGACTCCACTTGTACTATCACGTTCCCCAAAGCACCTGTCAACACCTGTCAACAAAGGCTGCCGAGGTCAAGTAAAGCTTTCAAGACCCACCACCACCACCACGTCAGGGTTGCTGGGAAGAATAGCATGACGAGGAAAGAGACGAGAACATGTGATAGCTGACATAGAAGAATAGAAAGATAAAGGAGACGAAGAGGAAGGAGATTTGAGAAATTGAAGTCGAATGTCAATACAAGGAGGAACAACAACAGGAGGGAGGAGGAGGAACGTGAGGAGTAGAGGCAGGAAGCACCGGACAGCCCAGGAAAATAGGACAATTCATCTCCATCTTGGTAGAATATGCCAGACGTCCAGGACGCCATTAGCGCCCGGCTCACCACTCCTCCGCTCGTGATACATATGCATTAATCCAACTCTCAATTATACTGGCTTGCTTTCTCGTGCGTGTGTGTGTGTGTGTGTGTGTGTGTGTGTGTGTGTGTGTGTGTGTGTGTGTGTGTGTGTGTGTGTGTGTGTGTGTGTAATGTGGCGTGCACATATTCTCCTCGCTGTAGCATTATGTGTAATGTCGCCATTACATCCATTCGTTGTCGAGGCAAAAATGCGAACAAAAAATACATCCCACAGGTTCCGTATTGTAACCCCCTAAAAAAACACAAACTGAAATATAAATTATGTTTTTTCTGATCCCCCAAAAATGCAAATGATTTTGTTTTCTATATATTTGTTAAACATATGGAAACGTAGCACTGTGGTCACCCTGTTACCTAATTACAATGGGGCTCTGAATTTGTTCATATGTGGTGGAAGAATACTCTCTCTCTCTCTCTCTCACAGAGAGAGAGAGAGAGAGGGAGAGAGAGAGAGAGAGAGAGAGAGAGAGAGAGAGAGAGAGAGAGAGAGAGAGAGAGAGAGAGAGAGAGAGAGAGAGAGAGAGAGAGAGAGAGAGAATGAGAGAGAGAGAGAGAGAATGAGAGAGAGAGAGAGATAGAGAATGAGAGAGAGAGAGAGAGAATGAGAGAGAGAGAGAGAGAGAGAGAGAGAGAGAGAGAGAGAGAGAGAGAGAGAGAGAGAGAGAGAGAGAGAGAGAGAGAATGAGAGAGAGAGAGAGAGAATGAGAGAGAGAGAGAGAGAATGAGAGAGAGAGGGACAATGAGAGAGAATGACAGAGAGAGAGAGATGACAGAGAGAATGAGAGATAGCGAGAATGAATGAGAGAGAGAGAGAGAGAGAGAGAGAGAGAGAGAGAGAGAGAGAGAGAGAAGAGAGAGAGAGAGAGAGAGAGAGAGAGAGAGAGAGAGAGAGAGAGAGAATGAGAGATAATGAGAGAGAGAGAATGAGAGAGAGAGAACGAGAGAGAGAGAACGAGAGAGAGAGAACGAGAGAGAGAACGAGAGAGAGAGAACGAGAGAGAGAGAGAACGAGAGAGAGAACGAGAGAGAGAGAGAGAATGAGAGAGAGAGAGAGAATGAGAGAATGAGAGAGAGAGAGAGAGAATGAGAGAGAGAGGGACAATGAGAGAGAATGACAGAGAGAGAGAGATGACAGAGAGAGAGAGAGAGAGAGAGAGAGAGAGAGAGAGAGAGAGAGAGAGAGAGAGAGAGAGAGAGAGAGAGAGAGAGAGAGAGATAATGAGAGAGAGATAATGAGAGAGAGAGAGAATGAGAGAGAGAGAACGAGAGAGAGAGAACGAAAGAGAGAACGAGAGAGAGAACGAGAGAGAGAGAACGAGAGAGAGAGAACGAGAGAGAGAGAACGAGAGAGAGAGAGAATGAGAGAGAGAATGAGAGAGAGAGAGAGAATGAGAGAGAGAGAGAGAATGAGAGAGAGAGAGAGAATGAGAGAGAGAGGGACAATGAGAGAGACAATGAGAGAGAATGACAGAGAGAGAGAGATGACAGAGAGAATGAGAGATAGCGAGAATGAATGAGAGAGAGAGAGAGAGAGAGAGAGAGAGAGAGAGAGAGAGAGAGAGAGAGAGAGAGAGAGAGAGAGAGAGAGAGAGAATGAGAGAGATAATGAGAGAGAGAATGAGAGAGAGAATGAGAGCGAGAATGAATGAGAGAGAAAGAAAGAATCCCACAGACATTCACGTGCACTCCCCCTCCCCCCCTCCCCCCCCCCCCCACACAAACGAACAAAAGAACTACTTTGAAAAAGGTACTGTTTGCCCCTCCCCGAAGCAGCGAGCTGCCCCCTTCAACACATCCCTTCAAGCCTGGCGACTCTCCCAAACAAGAACTCCCACACACGACATTCAGAGTGCCTTATTCACTCCAAAAATCTCCCGGAAGCGCAAGAAAGCCCAATTATCCAAAGAGGGCGCCAAGCCCGAAAGACTATGTAGCACATAGAAAGACTGCGAAGTACATAGAAAGATTACGAAGCACATAGAAAGACTACGAAGCACATAGGAAGACTATGTAGCACATAGAAAGACTACGAAGTACATTGAAAGACTACGAAGCACATAGAAAGACTACGAAGCACATAGGAAGACTATGTAGCATATAGAAAGACTATGAAGCACATAGAAAGACTATGAAGCACATAGAAAGACTATGTAGCACATAGAAAGACTATGTAGCACATAGAAAGACTACGTAGCACATAGAAAGACTGCATAGCACATAGAAAGACTATATAGCACCGTCTTTGTCGCTAGATACTCGAAAAAGGCGCTAAATATCACTTACGATCTCAATACGAGAACAGCAGGACACAAAGCGAGCGATATAAAGGTATCGGATTCAGCAAGGATTCTACCCAAAGAACTATAATGACCTTAAAGAGCAAGGTCGAAACAAAAAAAAAAATCTTCAGCATGAAAGCGATAGAAGAAAGCGCGATGTTGGATCGTTTCCAGGAACGTCAAAGGCGATCCCGGGTCTTTTGAACATAACCAATAATACATCTGGGCATAACCAAGTTACGCCAGATGGACTGTTGGGGCGAAAGTCCCCCCCTGCAACCATCACTAATCGGCCATATTATGGCGACTATGGTTGTAGTGTTACTATTTTTCCTGGAACTTCTCTTCTAGGCCGACAGTGTAGACTCATACATTGTATTGAGTTGAGGATGTATGAAGGGTGGGGGGAATGTATGAAGGGTGGGGGGATGTATGAAGGGTGGGGGGGATGTATGAAGGGTAGGGGGGGATGTATGAAGGGTAGGGGGGGATGTATGAAGGGTGGGGGGGATGTATGAAGGGTAGGGGGGATGTATGAAGGGTGGGGGGATGTATGAAGGGTGGGGGGATGTATGAAGGGTGGGGGGATGTATGAAGGGTGTGGGGGATGTATGAATGGTGGGGGGGATGTATGAATGGTGGGGGGGATGTATGAAGGGTGGGGGGGGATGTATGAATGGTGGGGGGGATGTATGAACGGTGGGGGGGGGATGTATGAACGGTGGGGGGGATGTATGAAGGGTGGGGGGGATGTATGAAGGGTGTGGGGGGATGTATGAAGGGTGGGGGGATGTATAAAGGGTGGGGGGGATGTATGAAGGGTGGGGGGGATGTATGAAGGGTGGGGGGATGTATGAAGGGTGGGGGGGATGTATGAAGGGTGGGGGGATGTATGAAGGGTGGGGGGGATGTATGAATGGTGGGGGGGATGTATGAAGGGTGGGGGGATGTATGAAGGGTGACGGGGATGTATGAAGGGTGGGGGGATGTGTGAAGGGTGGGGGGGATGTATGAAGGGTGGGGGGATGTATGAAGGGTGGGGGGGATGTATGAAGGGTGGGGGGGATGTATGAAGGGTGGGGGGGATGTATGAAGGGTGGGGGGATGTATGAAGGGTGGGGGATGTATGAAGGGTGGGGGGGATGTATGAAGGGTGGGGGGGATGTATGAAGGGTGGGGGGGAATGTATGAACGGTGGGGGGATGTATGAACGGTGGGGGGATGTATGAATGGTGGGGGGGATGTATGAATGGTGGGGGGGATGTATGAAGGGTGGGGGGGATGTATGAATGGTGGGGGGGATGTATGAATGGTGGGGGGGATGTATGAAGGGTGGGGGGATGTATGAAGGGTGGGGGGGATGTATGAAGGGTGGGGGGGAAGTATGAAGGGTGGGGGGGATGTATGAAGGGTGGGGGGGATGTATGAAGGGTGGGGGGGGATGTATGAAGGGTGGGGGGGATGTATGAAGGGTGGGGGGGATGTATGAAGGGTGGGGGGGATGTATGAAGGGTGGGGGGGATGTATGAAGGGTGGGGGGGATGTATGAAGGGTGGGGGGGATGTATGAAGGGTGGGGGGATGTATGAAGGGTGGGGGGGATGTATGAAGGGTGGGGGGGATGTATGAAGGGTGGGGGGATGTATGAAGGGTGGGGGGATGTATGAAGGGTGGGGGGGATGTATGAAGGGTGGGGGGGATGTATGAAGGGTGGGGGGAATGTATGAACGGTGGGGGGATGTATGAACGGTGGGGGGGATGTATGAAGGGTGGGGGATGTATGAATGGTGGGGGGGATGTATGAAGGGTGGGGGGGATGTATGAAGGGTGTGGGGGGGATGTATGAAGGGTGGGGGGGATGTATGAAGGGTGGGGGGGGATGTATGAAGGGTGTGGGGGGGATGTATGAAGGGTGGGGGGGATGTATGAATGGTGGGGGGGGATGTATGAATGGTGGGGGGGATGTATGAAGGGTGGGGGGGATGTATGAAGGGTGGGGGGATGTATGAAGGGTGGGGGGGATGTATGAAGGGTGGGGGGATGTATGAAGGGTGGGGGGGAATGTATGAACGGTGGGGGATGTATGAAGGGTGGGGGGGATGTATGAAGGGTGGGGGATGTATGAATGGTGGGGGGGATGTATGAAGGGTGGGGGGGGAATGTATGAAGGGTGTGGGGGGATGTATGAAGGGTGGGGGGATGTATGAAGGGTGGAGGGGATGTATGAAGGGTGGATGGGATGTATGAAGGGTGAGGGGGATGTATGAAGGGAAAAAGGGGTGGTCGGTGGGGGGTGGGGATGTAGGAAAAAGGGAGAGAGGTGTATGAAAGGGGAGAGGAGTGTTGGAGTGGGTGTATTATATGACGGCAGGGAAATATATGAAGGCAGGGAAATATATGAAGGCAGGGAAATATATGAAGGCAGGGAAATATATGAAGGCAGGGAAATATATGAAGGCAGGGAAATATATGAAGGCAGGGAAATATATGAAGGGGAATATGACGGGACGGGGACGTAAGCTGAACGGGAGGATGTTTACAGGTGGGGGTGAGGGGGGGAGGGGGATGTGTTGTTGCTTAACAAAAAAAAAGATCTCTTGCCCAACAGGACAAGGGGGGAGGGGGGGGGGGTTGTATACAAAATCAAACGTTTCACCGAAAAAAGGCCTGGGCTCCGTGTCCCAACAGGACTCGTTCCCAGTAAATGAAACACTTCGTCTGAATCATATTCGTTCATTCATTCATTCATTCATTCATTCATTCACTCTCACTCTCTCTCTCATCCCCGTCCACGGAAATGTGGTCCAAGAAGTGAAAGTACGTAAAATGTATTAAGGAGTGGAGCATGTATAAAGGGTGCTGGGCATGTATCAAGAGGTATGTATTAATGGGGGGGAAGGGCATGTATTAAGGGGAGGAGAGAGTATTAAAATAATTCAGAAAATGGGGTTGTATGAGGTAGATCATATTTACATACGCACACACAAAATGTAAATGGAAATAGTGAATTACGGTAACAATGGTGGGAAGCTGGAGACTAAGCGCGTTCATGGCTAACTTAACACAAAGTAGAGGGGGGGAAGGGGAGTGTTGTTGGAGGGTTGGGGGTAGAGCGTAAAGCAAAATGGAGTAAATGAAGGGAAGGGAAGGGAAGGGAAGGGAAGGGAAGGGAAGGAAGAGGAGGAGCAAGAGGAGGAGGAACAGGACAGCAGACACACAAAATGAAAGATCATCTCAAGCCTTCAATAACACGCTTTCGTTTCATATATATTAAAACCAATCCAATCACGATGCAATATCCGATTTTCTTTCATCAATCAACGTCACAAAGGTCCGGAATTTGGGACACGTTAAGCATGACAAATGTGTCTATGTAACAGACACCGACAGCGGGGGCAGGGGGGGAAGATGTATAAATCTCTCCTTGATCGTTTAATCATGATGTCGTGGGACAATGGCCGCTGTCCGGCAGCCGCAGGCGATGAATGCTTCTCTTGTCGCCACCATCACTCCATCCCCCCCCCCAATCACCATCATCCCCAATCACCACCATCCCCAATCACCACCACCACAACTGAACCCCTTGCATCCGAAGCAGTCATCGACTCCACAGCCATACGTGTATACAGTCTAAAGTTGTTGACTGTAGCCATGATATATATGTATATATGTGCTTCCTATATGTGCTTCAGCCTACAGTTCAGACCTATTGCCTTGGTGTATGATCTTGTGTCCCGTGTGTGAGCAGTGAATACCAGCATTATCCTCACTCTAAACAAGACCTCTCCCCCATCTCCATTCTCCACAACGGCCACCACCAGTAAGTACCACAACTACCACCATTACCACACTACCACAACCATTATGGGTATCGCCATCCCCCCCCCCATAAAGCCCGCTTGACACACGTCCCACGCATAATGTATGCCGCTAACGCTGTGAGAAATGCATAAGCTGCACCACTGAACAAGTCCAACAATTTACGAGAAAAATGACGCGAGCCAGAGGGCGTCTGAAAATAAATGACGTTAAACAATAAAGGTATTGACCTGTGGGGTTGTGTACACATGTATTGACCAACGGAATTGTGTACACATGTATTGACCAACGGAATTGTGTACACATGTAAATGTATTGACCAACGGAATTGTGTACACATGTAAATGTATTGACCAACAGGAGTGCCAAGTACGGGTGGTTAACAAGTGGAATGTACTGAAAGAAGTTACAGAAGCCTCCTCCTCCTTCCCCAATTTTCAAGCCAAATTCAACAAAGAATTCGAACGCCAGAATAGTTCGATTATAACACCACAGTTACAACAAGACTAGGGGCATAAACTATGCCCCTAGTCAAAGGTGGGGCATAAACCGCTGACCCCCACTACCCCCGAAGACACTGATGGGCTGCAGGGGTCGGATATGTAAGCGCCAATATAATGCTTAAGTACATAAAAGTTAATTATAAACGTAAAGCACATTTTGATCCCGGCCAATCAAGGGCGGTATCGGTGGTGCCTGAGCCAAGCAGGCACATCTCCCACTACAAGCACTATTAAGAATATTAGTGCATAGTATGGTGCTTTACAATGTTGATATAATTGATTTCATTTTGTAAATTGCATTCCTGAATAAAACGTGTAGGCGAGGAGGAGGAGGATAGGAAGAGAGGGAAGGAGGGAGAAGGTAAATTTTGGGGTAGTGCTAAGTGGTGCTTACCTAACTTACCTTATTTTTTCACTTTTTCTTCACTGATGTTCGAAATCTTTGTCTAAAATGGCCCTTAAATTGTATATAGAGGCTTCCAGGACTTCTCCATTGAGTGCATAGCACTTGCTATCTACTCAGTCACTCAAGATTTCTACAGGCTACCTCGACTTGCTTGCTCTTCTAGTTATCATTTATGTTCTCTTACCCTAATTTCTCTCTTTTAAAGAGGCCATCGTTGTCAATATTCCCTATTCTTCTCTATCCCGTTCATTCTGGACTATTTTGACCATGGGACCCGTATTTACCTGATGCTTAGCAGTAAACTAGGTACCTGGTAGTCACGTGTCTGTTGGCAGTTGTATCCTGGAGGTAGTTCAGTCGTTAGGAAACACCTGGTTGATACCTGGTTGATGTAAGGGAGTTCTTCTACTCCTCAAGCCCGGCCTGAGGCCAGGCTTGACTTGTGAGAGTTTGGTCCACCAGGCTGTTGCTTGGAGCTGTTTTAGATCACCTGGTTAAGATCCTTCCTGCCTCTGACACTGGTAGACCATACTCAGAGGCAGTCGTCTCACAAAAATGGAGCACTTTAGTAAGTTTAGTGGTGAAAGCAGATTCCATATATACTGTTTCACGAGCAAATGACAAACTGTTCATATAACCGAACCGCATTAATGATCTCTATTGTTTTAATTCAATCCCCATTTATCCTCACTATTACTACCCCTCAAATTTCCCACTCCCCCATTACTTGCTTAAAACTTGCCCTTACCCTACACCCCCCCCCCTCACCACCACCTGTGGACACCTCCATTCAACTTACCTTCTGATTTACCATTTCTTTCTTCTACCTTCTTCTCCCCAACATGTGTCACCCCTACTGGCGCCTCCTCCTCTTCCTCCTCCTTCTTCTTCGCCTCCTTCACCGCCTCCTCCTCCTCCCAGGCTCCAGGAAGGCTAGCCCCCCACCCCCCGCCCCCAAGTGCATTACGAGGAGACTATAGAAAAAAGGAGAGAAAGCAATATTGACCCAAAATCAGTTTGAATTACGAGGAAGCAGTGGGTGGTGTGTAGTGGGTGGTGTGTAGTGGGTGGCGTGTAGTGGGTGGTGTGTAGTGGGTGGTGTGTAGTGGGTGGTGTGTAGTGGGTGGTGTGTAGTGGGCGGTGTGTAGTGGGTGGTGTGTAGTGGGTGGTGTGTTGTGGGCAGTGTGTAGTGGGTGGTGTGTAGTGGGCTGTGTGTAGTGGGTGGTGTGTAGTGGGTGGTGTGTAGTGGGTGGTGTGTAGTGGGTGGTGTGTAGTGGGTGGTGTGTAGTGGGTGGTGTGTAGTGGGTGATGTGTAGTGGGTGGTGTGTAGTGGGCGGTGTGTAGTGGGCGGTGTGTAGTGGGTGGTGTGTAGTGGGTGGTGTGTAGTGGGTGATGTGTAGTGGGTGGTGTGTAGTGGGTGGGGTGTAGAGGGTGGTGTGTAGTGGGTGGGGTGTAGTGGGTGGGGTGTAGTGGGTGGTGTGTAGTGGGTGGTGTGTAGTGGGTGGGGTGTAGTGGGTGGGGTGTAGTGGGTGGGGTGTAGTGGGTGGTGTGTAGTGGGTGGGGTGTAGTGGGTGGTGTGTAGTGGGTGGCGTGTAGTGGGTGGCGTGTAGTGGGTGGCGTGTTGTGGGTGGTGTGTAGTGGGTGGTGTGTTGTGGGCTGTGTGTAGTGGGTGGTGTGTAGTGGGTGGTGTGTAGTGGGTGGTGTGTAGTGGGTGGTGTGTAGTGGGTGGCGTGTAGTGGGTGGTGTGTAGTGGGTGGTGTGTTGTGGGTGGCGTGTAGTGGGCTGTGTGTAGTGGGTGGTGTGTAGTGGGTGGTGTGTAGTGGGTGGTGTGTAGTGGGTGGCGTGTAGTGGGTGGTGTGTAGTGGGTTGTGTGTTGTGGGTGGTGTGTAGTGGGTGGGGTGTAGTGGGTGGTGTGTAGTGTGTGGGGTGTAGTGGGTGGGGTGTAGTGGGTGGTGTGTAGTGGGTGGGGTGTAGTGGGTGGTGTGTAGTGGGTGGTGTGTAGTGGGTGGGGTGTAGTGGGTGGGGTGTAGTGGGTGGGGTGTAGTGGGTGGGGTGTAGTGGGTGGGGTGTAGTGGGTGGTGTGTAGTGGGTGGTGTGTAGTGGGTGGTGTGTAGTGGGTGGGGTGTAGTGGGTGGTGTGTAGTGGGTGGTGTGTAGTGGGTGGCGTGTAGTGGGTGACGTGTAGTGGGTGGTGTGTAGTGGGTGGTGTGTAGTGGGTAGTGTGTAGTGAGTGGTGTGCAGAGGGTGGCGTGCAGTGGGCGGTGAGGGGAAACTGGGTGGGCGATACATCATACAACACAGTTACGCTTGAAATGCAATAGTGTAGCTGTAACACGATATACACGCTACCGTGAGGGAAAAGAGTGAATACACACGGTCGGTGTATGCCTAACAGTGAGGTGTATGCCGCGAGGCAAGGTGTATGCCGCGAGGCAAGGTGTATGCCGCGAGGCAAGGTGTATGCCACGAGGCAAGGTGTATGCCACGAGGCAAGGTGTATGCCGCGAGGCAAGGTGTATGCCGCGAGGCAAGGTGTATGCCACGAGGCAAGGTGTATGCCGCGAGGCAAGGTGTATGCCACGAGGCAAGGTGTATGCCACGAGGCAAGGTGTATGCCACGAGGCAAGGTGTATGCCACGAGGCAAGGTGTATGCCACGAGGCAAGGTGTATGCCACGAGGCAAAGTGTATGCCACGAGGCAAGGTGTATGCCACGAGGCAAGGAGTATGCCGCGAGGCAAGGTGTATGCCACGAGGCAAGGTGTATGCCGCGAGGCAAGGTGTATGCCGCGAGGCAAGGTGTATGCCGCGAGACAAGGTGTATGCCGCGAGGCAAGGTGTATGCCGCGAGACAAGGCGTATGCCGCGAGACAAGGCGTATGCCGCGAGGCAAGGTGTATGCCGCGAGGCAAGGTGTATGCCGCGAGACAAGGTGTATGCCGCGAGGCAAGGCGTATGCCGCGAGGCACGGTGTATGCCAGCCGTGTCTGCGTGTTATATAATTTATGATACGCAACACTTTTCAGACTGAATATGAAAGTTGTATTTCGAGTTGGTTGTGTGGGCGAGGGAGGATGTTTACCTGTACAGAACGTGTGTGTGTGTGTGTGTGTGTGTGTGTGTGTGTGTGTGTGTGTGTGTGTGTGTGTGTAGTCAAACATTTGTGCCTGCAGGATCGAGCTCCTGGACCCTGCCTTTCTAACCATCGGCTTGTCTAATGTACAACTTACCTGTTGCAGTATTCATCTAATGGTGTTGCGCCTCAGTTCCTGGACTTCGCCTCTTCAGCTGTCGGTTGTCTGATGTAAAGGAACTTCACTCTTGAGACAAATTTACGTATTTTGATTTATATCTTTGATTTACTGTGCCTCAAATCCCGTCTCAGCTTCCCGAGACTGTCTCCCATTGCAAGCCTGCATTCTCTGCAAATGGCAACTCATCATCTCATCGCCGAAGGGTTCAACGTATGGAAGGAGTTTGTCTCCACTTAGTGCCTTGTCGCTCATTCCATTTTTCTGCCTACACTTCGGCTGAAAGTGGATCTTTACATCCCAATGGCTCATCAGAGCTTCGGAGCTTATGACATCTCACGCTGTTGCTCATGCAATATAGGGCAACTACTGTTAGCATTCAACGGTAATCTATTAAGCTTGTCTGGCAAGAATTCCCTTTGCTGGAGCAAGGCATGATAATGACTTGTGGCTTAGCATTTGCTTGCCTGCCTTCTTTTTCAGTACTCTAGAGTCTAGATCATTGGCTTCATAGGCCTCCCGGCCGTCGACATGTTCTCTTGTGAAGTGTTAACGTTGTTGTTGTTTAAGATTCGCTACCTGGAACAAAACGTTCCAAGTAGCACGGGCTATGGTGAGCCCGTAGTAAGTGTTAACAATTATTGCAATTGGTTTCGCAAGTGTTTCTGCAGCTTCCTTTAGTATTCCAACGAGTGACTCTGCGCTTGAATTTTTCTTAGCTACAGATACCCAACCACTTGGGCTGGACGGTAGAGCGACAGTCTCGCTGTATGCAGGTCGGCGTTTAATCCCCGACCGTCCAAGTTGTTGGGCACCATTCCTTCCCCCTCCGTCCCATCCCAAATCCTTATCCTGACCCCTTCCCAGTGCTATATAGTCGTAATGTCTTTGCGCTTTCTCCTTTCTCCTGGCTTTCTTTCGCTTCTTAAGCACCGCCTTAAGAGTTATTGATTCATGTGATACGTAGTTCTTGTGTACCTTAATTAATTTTGTGCTCACATTTTCGTTTTAAAACTGTATATTTAGTTTTTTCTTCGGCTACTTCTGTTTACATCCGGAGGCAATCCTGGCGGCGATTTCCTGAAGCTGGGCTGACGTCATGGACTCCTGTGACGTCATGGATTGCTGTGACGTCATGGACTGCTGTGACGTCATAGGCTGCCATGACGTCATGGGAGGACGACAACGGCTACGACTGCAGAAACGAAGAGTACAGATGAGTGTTGACATGTAGAAAATGCTTCAGCCAATGGATCTTTTTTCAACCAGAAACTCCCTTCATGTGCCTCTCACGACGCCTTAACACTTCTCCATCCACGTAAATCCATCAACTTACGATAAAAAAATGTTTCTTCCGACGAGTCTGCGATTCATTCCGATATGAAAATAATTTTGAGGCAACGGAGGAACTTGAACTCCCTTCACTGTGATCTTGTAAAGCCATAAATGGTTTTATTTAATAATTCACATGGAACGAGTCAGACAGGATGTTGATGGCCCCAGTCTGGTGTTCTTAACAATTCAAAAGTAACAACTTTTCAAGTGTTACTTGTTCACACGTTGAGTAGAGGTCAGGTCGCATCAGGTGACCTCGCTCTCTACTAAGGTGATAATTACAGACGGGTGGTTGTGTTGTTCCCATGAAACAAGCCGCAGTCTAGATGTGGCAGGAAGATAGCCAGAGACTATCTCCTGATAGGCGGAGTTTGGCTCCTGGCTCCCCCTTAAATACCCGTGGAACTGTATATTTGAGAGATACGAGTTATTCATGCCCGTGCCACCTCCTGATTGGCTTAATCTTAATCTACATCTGAGAGGCAGAACAGCGATAGATAGATCGCTAGGCCAGAGTGGTTCCAGCAGCTAGACAAGGCCTATCCCAGGCTGGATTGGCGTACTACCCCCTCCTCCTTTCTACCAACTTAGTCTCAGACTTTGCTGAGAGCAACTACGGCTGACTGGCCCTGAAAATCACACAACACCTAAGTTGAAAACACAATATACGTCAACCTTACAAGTTCACTCACCAAAGTCTCTGAGACTAAGTTGGTAGAGAGGAGGGGGGGGAGGCACGGCTGACAGTCCCCCACCCGGCCTGGGACGGGCCTAGATTGGAAGGCCGCTCCCCTTCACCGTGTGTGAAGGCAGGCCGCTCCCCACCACCGTGTGTGAAGGCAGGCCGCTCCCCACCACCGTGTGTGAAGGCAGGCCGCTCCCCACCACCGTATGTGAAGGCACGCCGCTCCCCACCACCGTATGTGAAGGCAGGCCGCTCCCCTTCACCGTGTGTGAAGGCAGGCCACTCCCCACCACCGTATGTGAAGGCAGGCCGCTCCCCTTCACCGTGTGTGAAGGCAGGCCGCTCCCCTTCACCGTATGTGAAGGCAGGCCGCTCCCCTTCACCGTATGTGAAGGCAGGCCGCTCCCCACCACCGTGTGTGAAGGCAGGCCGCTCCCCACCACCGTATGTGAAGGCACGCCGCTCCCCACCACCGTATGTGAAGGCAGGCCGCTCCCCTTCACCGTGTGTGAAGGCAGGCCACTCCCCACCACCGTATGTGAAGGCAGGCCGCTCCCCTTCACCGTGTGTGAAGGCAGGCCGCGCTCCCCACCACCGTGTGTGAAGGCAGGCCGCTCCCCCCCACCGTGTGTGAAGGCAGGCCGCTCCCCCCCACCGTGTGTGAAGGCACGCCGCTCCCCACCACTGAACACTCTCACAATCGTCCTCTTGTCTGCGTCAAGCAAATTACACGCGCTTTCTCTGAAAGCGTAAAAGCTGCAAACAGGATTCTAGAGCACTTCACTCCGACACAAAAATGTGAATAGGGAGCAAAATTCCACCTAAATTCAACGGCTTTTGAGAGTAATGAAGGTGAGCAATTTCCGTCTTGTTAGGTAGGTCATTTTTGTTCTGTTTTTCCTCTCGCTTTCCACTGGTCTGTACAGTTTTGTCTTGGCAGGCTTAGTAAATGTGTACACTAATATAGGCTGTGTGTGCACCTTAACACACACACACACACACACACACACACACACACACACACACACACTAGGTGTGTACTCACCAACTAGGTGAGTACACTGTTTTGATAGAGCCCAGTAGGCTCAGAGATCCGTACACCAGTTGATTGACAGTTGAGAGGCGGGACCAAAGAGCCAGAGCTCAACCCCCGCAAGTACAACTAGGTGAGTTTAGGACCTAAAGGTGCAGGTTGTAGAGGCTAGCTCCATTTACAATTTTAAAAGCAGGCATGATAGGGAAACAGGCCAGGAGTAATTTAATTACACAACCAATGGCTAGAAAAGCGGAGTTCAAGAGCCAGAGCTCGATCCTGCAGGAACAAATAGACGAGTAGAAATAGCTGAGTACACACACACAGGGGGTCTCGCGGCTGAGAGGACAGCGCTCGTGGGTCGTAGTCCTAAGAGCTCGGGTTCGATTCCCAGCCGAGGCAGAAACAAATGGGCAGAGTTTCTTTCACTCTGATGCCCCCTGTTCACCTAGCAGGAAATAGGTACCTGGGAGTTAGACAGATGCTACGGGCTGCTTCCTGGGAATGTGTGTGTATGTTTCAGAGAAATATATGTGGTAAATATAATAAGAGGAAAACAGATTGGTTAGAAAGGCGGGGTCCAAGAGCTAACAACTCGATTCTCCAGACACAAATAGTAAACACACACACACACAAATGGGTGAAAACCCTATCACAACCTCCCCCCCCCCCCCTCCTTCCCGTCGGCCATAATAAACTTACCGCTGACAAAGCAAACAAAACTATCGCCGACAAACACCAATAACAAACACGGCCTTCGATACCCACTAAGGCAATATCTTTAAATCAAATCTTCATTCTAAACTCTCAAACCTTTCCCACCCCCCAACGCACACACACACACACACACACACACACACACACACACACACACACACACACACACACACACACACACACACACACACACACGCACACACACACACACGAAAACTACAGAATTGAGACATGAATGAAAAAAATAAACATTCATATCCCGAAGCCGGAATCCGCTTCCAGTTGACCCCCAACTGGAAGGGGATTCCAGTTGGGGTCAAGTTCAACTGGAGGGGAACTTGGACCCCAAGTTCCAGCCCGTGAGCTGGTCCGTTGTTCACCTTGAGAGGTGATCAAGCTCCTGGTGATACGGGTGCCACCACAGGTAACACCATCGGTAGAAACAACACCTGTAGACCGCACCACTTGGTACGTCAGCAGCAGCCACGATATCACCACTCCAGCTACAGAAGTGGCAGCGGCTGAACCACCACCAGCAACTGGTATTACCCCTACCACAACTACCACCACCACCACCACTACCAATAGAAACTCCACTGCACATAAAGTATACATTGCTGCCTCCATTGGCACTCAATCCACGCACTTAGCATAGTGGCAACGTTCAGTTGAGTGTGTGTACTCACCTATTTGTGCTTGCGGGGGGTTGAGCTTTGGCTCTTTGGTCCCGCCTCTCAACTGTCAATCAACAGGTGTACACACAGGTGTGTGTGTGTGTGTGTGTGTGTGTGTGTGTGTGTGTGTGTGTGTGTGTGTGTGTGTGTGTGTGTGTGTGTGTGTGTGTGTGTGTGAGAGAGAGAGAGCTAGCTTGTGATATGCGCCCAATTGTACAGTACATATATGTGCGTGCGTGTGCGTGGATGTTCCTCTCGAGATGCGTGCGTGTGCGTGAATGTTCGTCTCGAGGTGCGTGCGTGTGCGTGTCAGACCCCCAGTCCAAATTTCTCTTCCATTTTTCCCGTGACTTCTGATGTGTCTTATCACTCACGGGCAGTGAGTGATAAGTGCAGGCAGGCCACGCTTGTGGTAAACCCTATATCAATTATATAGCGACAGGCTGCGGCATGAGTCCCGAGAGCTAGAGCTTAATTATTTGGTTTACATTCCATACGAACATACCACGTCCCGGCCTGACAGCTGAATGGACAGCGCTTAGGGTTCGTAGTCCTAAGATTCCGGGTTCGATCCCCGGAGGAGGCGGAAACAAATGGGCAGAATTTCTTTCACCCTGATGTACATGTTCACCTAGAGTTAAATAGGTACCTGGGAGTTAGACAGCTGCTACGGGTTGCTTCCTGTGGGAGTGTGTAACAAAAAGATAAATAAATGAGATAAATGCCAGTCAAATCAATATAAATATAACAAAAAGATAAATAAATGCTAGTCAAATCAATATAAATCTAATATAAATTTACGATATAAATGACAAAACGCAACACTTAAGAGCACCTTCTCCGTTAAGGAAAAAAAAAGTTACATTGCAACGCATTATGTCGGAAGATGAACTATAAAGACAGTTATGAAAACTTTTTACGAGATTTCTTGGGCGGCGAAGTACTACTCTGGAGGGAGCGGGAGGCGAAGGAAAGAGGTGGGAGAGCGGCAGAAAGTAATGAAATGAAGAGAGAAAGAGGGGAAAAGAAAGGAGGGGCAAAAAAGAAGCGAGAGAGAGGGGGAGAGAGAGAGAGCGAGAGAGAGAGAGAGAGAGAGAGAGAGAGAGAGAGAGAGAGAGAGAGAGAGAGAGAGAGAGAGAGAGAGAGGCAAAAAGAAGCGAAAGAAGAGGGCAAAAAAAGTAAGAAAGTGTCAAAACAAGGCAAAATATATTTGGTGAAGTAAAGACCGACGAAAAAAAAACACGATCACAAACTCAGAAAAACCTCTCGGCCGATCTTGGTTTTGTTGTTGTAAGCCTGAAAGGTGTGAATAGGGCGGCGGAGGCGTCCCTTTCAGACGCCGTCTCCGGGCTCCCGCCTCCTTTGAGACGCTCCAGATACAAGTTAATACCGGTGTAAGCCACGTGGAAAAAGCTGTGTTTACCCAACAGACAAAAAGAGTGGAAAGGAAGGTGGGAGAGAGGGAGGGAGGGTGGGAGAGAGGGGCGTCTGAGCAATAGCATGGGAGGACGAACGTTCCAGGTATGTTCTCCCAGGTAAAACTCGTGGGTTCATTACTCTTAAGTACTCACCTCTCACCTACTCGCTTCTCATCAACTGCAATTTATGCATTTATTCTCCCACGTTATTCTCACTCCCGCTTCTCTCACTCACCCACACATCTCTTATCTCCACCTTCCATCTACTATCCGCTATCCACATGTAATGTCTCACCTCCCCCCTCACTATCCTTCATTCTCGTCCTCCCACCTTCCCATAATTCTTCCACACCTGCCTCATTGCTCAAATTCTCCCTCGCCACGGCTCTCCCTCCCAATCAATCTCCAACACCTGCCATCACCCCCCCCCTCCCCCACCACCCTTCTCCCTCATAATGAATCTCCAACACGCTATTATACTGCTCTCCAAAGTCTTTTATGTAACAAAAAAGTGTTTCTCTCCTGTCATCCCTACGTAATATTATATATATATAATGTTCAGGAACCTGTACACCAGTAGAGTGACTTTGGAGAGGCGGGACCAAAGAGCCAAAGCTTAACCTCCCGCAAGCTCCACAAGGCACGCACACTGTACACAACTTCCACCCTCACGTCCGCTGGATCTTGTGATCATTTTGGCGTGCCGGGTGCCCCAGACGTCCAAGAACAGACGCCACTGATGGGTCCCTCAAGATGAACAGAGGCCGACTGTGAGACCTACCCCCGCGACGCCCCAGTATCATGTGTCATCCGTGTATCATCCATGCTTACGCGCAAAATGTATAGCAATCTGGGCCACGATTCATCAAGTATTTACGTATCCACTTACGACATCTAGATATCTTTCCGTAATCGTGGAGGTTATATTTACATTTATTAAATTTTTCCAGCTTTGAAATATCACAATGCATGATTGTTGTTGTTATCAATAACCTCGTAGTGCTTCGGTGCTCATAAACTGTATAGGAAATGAGAGTAAAACCGCCATGACTGATGAAAGATGTACAGGTTTCGAATGTGAATGTGTATAAGGTTGACGATGGTTTGAAACTGCGTCAAACATTTGGGTGAATGAGTTGACTCAAGGGTTGAACAACCTCGCCCCACACACACACACACACAGTGATGTGTGTGTGGAGGCAGTGATGTGGTGGAGGCTGACTCCATACACAGTTTCAAATGTAGATATGATAGAGCCCAGTAGGCTCAAGAATCTGTACATCAGTTGATTGACAGTTGAGAGGCGGGACCAAAGAGCCAGAGCTCAACCCCCGCAAGCACAATTAGGTGAGTACACACACAAATAAAAAAAATTTTACATACAAATTTTTTACACATATACATTTTTACACACACATAAAAAGAATTACATCTGCGGCATACGCGAGGCTGGCTAACATCAGAACAGCCTTCAGAAACCTGTGTAAGGAATCATTCAGAACCTTGTATACCATATATGTAAGACCAATCCTGGAGTATGCGGCCCCAGCATGGAGCCCGTACCTTGTCAAGCACAAGACGAAGCTGGAAAAAGTTAAGACGTATGCCCAGAACTAAGAGACATGAGTTACGAGGAAAGATTGCGTGAGATGCACTTCACGACACTGGAAGACAGAAGAGTAATGGGAAACATGATCACTACCTACAAAATTCTCAGAGGAATTGACAGTTGATAAGGCTAAACTGTTTTAACACGGGTGGTATGCAAACAAGGGGACACAGGTGGAGACTGAGTACCCAAATGAGCCACAGGGACATTAGAAAGAAATTTTTCAGTATCAGAATAGTTAACAGATGGAATGCATTAGGAAGAGATGTGGTGAAGGCTGACTCCATACACAGTTTCAAGTGTAGATATGATAAGAGCCCAGTAGGCTCAGGAACCTGTACATCAGTTGACTGACAGTTGAAAGGCGGGACCAAAGAGCCAGAGCTCAAACCCCGCAAACACAACTAGGAAAGTACACACAGTATCTGTGTGTGCGAAAACCACCTTCAATTTGTCACTGCAAATTACGTGCAGAATTCTGCCTAGTATGGAGCAACGTGAAAGCGGTTCAGTTATCTCAGTAATCAACAGTGCTCTCTATCCTAAACAAGTGAAGAGAGACATATCCCCTAATGCCGAGAACTGACAGTGTATAACCTATTCCTGTCCATTTCATTTCGAGTTCAATCACCCACTAAATTACCACTTTCAAACATTATATAAATCACTACACTACACCGTTGGTCCCTGGCGGTCGCCCGGTGCTTTACAAGCGGGCCTCAGCCATCACCCATCAAGTTACAGCCCCGCTCCTGTGCCAGGTAAGTCTACTACAGGCTCACCATAGCTCGTGCTACTTGGAACTTTTTGTTCCTAGAAGGTGAATCTTAAACAACATCACCCATCATACGTACAGACCCGTCCGGCCAGCCCTCGCCTCGCTGGGAACCTCCACATACCTGGAACAGATAAAGAGCCAATTTCAGATATACAGTAATAGTATCATTATTCTTAAAAGTTACTGTGGCAGAAACCCATTACCTAAAGTAGAATACGTATGTTGACCAGACCACACACTAGGTGAAGGGACGACGACGTTTCGGTCCGTCCTGGACCATTCTCAAGTCGATTGTGTCGTGAGTCACAATCAATGATTGTGACGATGAGTCACAATAACTTTAGCCACGTTGTGACTCATCGCCTGCAGTAGAATACGTATGTTCCTACTACCTACCCTCAAGGAATATCAATCCTGTGTGCTGTGGCGCTCAGGTCAACTAGATCTGTAAAAATACACAAGATCCGGGACTTGAAGCTCCCCGGGGAATATCAGATTACAAAACTAGTGGGCAAGAAAACTACTTGTGTTCAAGGAAACAAATGAACGGCCGATAATGGGGGGTTAGTAGACGCGCGAGTAATTATCAGTAAGAGCACAATGGCCAAAGTTGGACAGTAATCAGAAGCGTGCGGAAATTGCCCCATCTCGAGTGCCATTACGGCCACCACAACCATCCTTCCCGCCCTTCCCCACTACCCGTGCAACTATCCTTCCGTCCCCCCCTCCCCACACCACCACTATCCGTGGCACAGGTGGGTGCCGAACTCCCCTTCACCAACCAACCCCCACCACCACCACCACCACCACCTAACCGACTCCAAGTCAACCCAAAAATACAAAAGGCAGCAAAGAGAAACTGGTTTCAAACTGAAAACGTTGCCGGGTATAGTGCGTTGCTGATGTCGAAACAAGCCATTAGATAAGTAAAATCACCTTGGTATTTTCACCAATCTCAACCCGGCAGCACCAGCCTCCTCCTCCTCCCTCCTCCCAGCCTCTTCCAGATTATCTCCCGCACACAGGTGGTGGGCCGGACCGCTGTTCCCAGGAGATTGGCGAATTCAGCCGAGTGATTTGTTTTTGTTTCATGTGTGGTTTCATGTCGTAGCCCGCGACGCTATTAGCAAGCGGGTGAAGCAGAGATGGGGATGGGGGGAGGTGGCGTGCTGGGGGGGAAGGGGAAAGGGGGTGTTGAGGGGAGGGGAAGGGGAGAGGGAGAGGAGGGGAAGGGGAGAAGGAGAGGAGGGGAAGGGGAGAGGGAGGGGAGGAAAAGAAAGAAAGAAAGGAGAGAGAGAAAGAGAGAGAGAGAGAGAGAGAGAGAGAGAGAGAGAGAGAGAGAGAGAGAGAGAGAGAGAGAGAGAGAGAGAGAGAGAGAGAGAGAGAGAGAGAATGAATGTCTCGTAGTCTCAGCAACACTGGCAGCGTTCGGGAAGTTTAATTTCCGAAAAGTATTCCAGAAAGGTTAGAAGTGGAGGTGCGCGCCGATGAAGTTAAAAGCGAGTCACTCATGTGTTGGTACTTCCGATGATTTTTGATTGGTAAAATGTATTCTCGGCGTGGTGCAGCGATGATGCCACCACAGATGGCTCAGTCAGGCTTGTTGTGTTGACAAGATGGATGTGGTGGATGGGCCAGTAAACACTACAGCCACCATTGGTGTGCTGGTACACCAACCAACAGTTTTAGCTGGAGATCCACAAACATTTGTTGTGGCGGCCTTTGTAGAGATCACTAATTCATTATTTTGCTCGGCTCGTAATTACAGGTTATAATAGGAGCTGCCTCGTATGGGCCAATAGGCCCTCTGCAGTTCTTATTCCTACTACTATCCCCTCTACTACACCTTACTTTGCTCCTCACTTCTCTCTTGCCTATTTATTGCCTGCATCTACTTCCTCATCACAGGCTAACCATAGCCCGTGCTTTTTGCCCCGCTCCTGTGCCAGGTAAGTTACGGGCTCACCATAGCCCGTGCTACTTGGAACTTGTTCCGAGTAGCTGAATCTATAACAGCAACAATTCCTCATCACAATGGACTTGAGAATGGTCCAGGACGGACCGAAACGTGGTCGTCCCTTCACCTTCTAGTGTGGTCTGGTTAACATACTTTAGCCACGTTATTGTGACCTTATCGCCTGCATACAGCTGCACCTGGTTCATGATCACACCTTCACCTTACATCCCAACACAGCCCCCGGGGTCTAAACTCTGAAGGCCTAACATTCACCTCCATTATTACAACCTACTCATAGCTGCTTTCGATTCTACCTTGGGTCCAGGAAGATCTTGGCCAGGGTTTCCAAATCCCCAAAGTTCGTAAACTGTTTGATAAATACAGACTAAGTCGTCGTGACTGAGGAAAGATGTAGAGGCTTCGTAAGTGGACACTAAAGCACTTGGGGTGAGGGCGATCACAAGGAGGATTAAGCTTTGACAAGCAACTTTACGCTTGGCAAATTACGATTGCATTCGGGCATTACTTATGCCCATAATTTGCCCCCTGGCTTATGACAATATCTTTACTAAGCATCTAACGATACCTGCCTTGCTCTAGTTAACGCTCACGTGTATAACCTTACGTTGTACGAAACTACAAACAATATATAATATATATATAAATTGAAGCACACGATACTGTATTATGGAAGACAAAACGAAGAAATTGAACCTCTGGCTCCTTGTGGAGCACGATAATGAAAATGCCTTCCGTAGACGAGGAAGGGGTGATGAAATGGTAGATAGGGAGAGAAATGGGTCAGGAGGGAACGAAGACCGACAAAAGAAAATTAAGAGTAGGAAAGATGAATGGGAGGTAAAGAATGTTTGGGAAGAGGGGCACGAAGAAATTTAATGCTGAAGAGTAATGGAAAACGGGAGGCAGAATTGAGAGGGGGGGAGGAAGTAGAGTGGTTGAGGACAAAAGGGAGGGGGAAGGAAAAAGGAAAGCGATAGTAGAAGGCGAGGGAGGCGCTGAAGAGCCCATTCCGGTGCAAGTGGGAAGTGTGCGGGACATCCCAGGGCTGAATGAGGTAGCCGATAAGGCAGCTTCGAGGCATAACTTATCTCACCACCTCTCACACCCGCCTGGCACTCTCAGCTGTAGTGCCCAGTGGCAGTGGTGGCACTCCAGCTGTAGTGCCCAGTGGCAGTGGTGGCACTCTCAGCTGTAGTGCCCAGTGGTGGCACTCTAGCTGTAGAGCCCAGTGGCAGTGGTGGCACTCTCAGCTGTAGTGCCCAGTGGCAGTGATGGCACTCCAGCTGTAGTGCCCAGTGGCAGTGGTGGCACTCCAGCTGTAGTTCCCAGTGGCAGTGATGGCACTTCAGCCGTTGTGCCCAGTGGCAGTGATGGCACTCCAGCTGTTGTGCCCAGTGGCACTGATGGCCCTCCAGCTGTTGTGCCCAGTGGCACTGATGGCACTCCAGCTGTTGTGCCCAGTGGCACTGATGGCACTCCAGCTGTAGTGCCCAGTAACTGTGGCCAACCCAAAACTTGTAACTAATCCTCGCTTTAAAAAACAAACAAGAAACAGATGAGTCCAAAGGACTTGCGTGGAGGAGTGGCACTCTTACAAGTGGCACTCCTCCATACTAATTACCACCTCACACTCTGGTAGAGACGTCTTGTTTTATTCAAATATCTAAGTGTTACATGTAAACAGATAGGTGTTTATACTTGTGCCCTGTGAGACAGGACACAAGTACACATTTACTTGTGTCCTGTCTCACAGGACACAAGTAAATGTGTCCTGTGAGACAGGACACATTTATGAGACCGGAATGTTTGGGTGCCCAAGTCTAGTTTAATTTAGTTATTGTTATATAATAATATAGTTGCTACGATTGTAATGATGAGTTACATTAGAAAGATGATATCCGTGTGAGAGATGATATTCATACGATATATATACTTTGAATCCTTTATTCAGCGAGACGATCAGGATAGTTAGGATTGCTATTATGTGTCTTTTTTTCTATCTTGCAAAACTTTTTAAAGTGCTTGAAAAGGCCTTCAATTACAGAAAATTACTCGTTTTGTGTTGTTTAGTGTACTTGTTGCCAACTGTAGTTCGTTAAGGTAGTTCGGTCAGTTGTTTAGACTGACACTGGCCATCTGTGTGCAATTGTTGTTTTTGTAAATTAGCAAGTAAATGCTGCAGTGTTTCCTGCTGACGTTGGACTCGGCCACAATGTTTATGTAATGCTCGTGAGACCATTATGCTTTTGACGGAAACAAAAGTTCGAAGCAGACCGGTTTTAAAATGAGGAAAGATTCTAATTTCGTTTTTTTTTTGGGTATAATAATCTGATTCTTGGAGAGTTAGGTTTAGAAAAGCTAATATATCTCTAGCATTTAATTAGACTCTTGAGTTATAATTAATTTGACGAGGTTGAGGATTTTTTTATTCAACCAGTTTTCATACAGAGATGATGAATTACCAACTAAATAATTGCTCTCTAACCAATAACATATCGTTATGTAGAAGCCTTTAATGCCAGAAACCATGTTAACATTTATCATTCTTTCTATGCTATTCTTAAGCTTCAGCACTTCCCTCATAGTAACATTCTAAGTGCCTCTGGAGCACAATGAATCACTACCAATGTCTTCATTTTGCATTAAAGTTTATTCGAAATAATGGTTAGAAAGATATTAAAATGCATGGCACTGTAATCAACTACGGACTTAATATAATGAAAATAACATGGCATATTTAACATTACTACTAATATTCCTCCCATTAGATTGTCAGGGGTCCAAGTCTTTACACGAGTCTATGATGTAAGTCGCTTACAATGACACTGTTAATAGCTATTCTGAGTTTTTCCCCCACAAGTTTCAACATTTTAATTACTGTCTTTCATCGCTTGAGGTTAATGTACGGTAATTATCAGGAGAAGGTGGTAAACCAGTACGACAATGTAGCACTTGGAAGGAATATGAGGGATAAGGATCTGGGAATAGGCAGAGGAAAGGAACGGTGTCCAGTCACTTGGACCATCGGGGGATCGAACGCTGATCTGCATGAAACGAGGCTATCGCTGTAACGACCAGTCCAAATGGTTGGACTGAACGCTGGAGGGTCATTTATTCTTTTCTCGGATTAAGAAGGTTTGGATTTTATGGAGATAATTTAACTACATTCAATGTTTTAGAAACAAGAGAATTAAATAAAGCTTGCAATCAAGCAAGAGCCGGTCGGCCGAGCGGACAGCACGCTGGACTTGTGATCCTGTGGTCCTGGGTTCGATCCCAGGCGCCGGCGAGAAACAATGGGCAGAGTTTCTTTCACCCTATACCCCTGTTACCTAGCAGTAAATAGGTACCTGGGTGTTAGTCAGCTGTCACGGGCTGCTTCCTGGGGGTGGAGGCCTGGTCGAGGACCGGGCCGCGGGGACACTAAAAAGCCCCGAAATCATCTCAAGATAACCTCAAGATAAGCATATGCAAGGTGCAATAAAACTAATGACGTTTTCATAGCAAATGACAACTTCATCAGCTTGTGCAGGTACTTATTTACTAACATTCTAAGGTACCTGGTCATTTATAGCTACTTTAGACTATGTGAAGGTTTACATACATAGTGTGTGTGTCAAGTTTGCTTTATCAACACACTTAAGTACATGTGCATTTGTGCAGCTAATTCTAGACTATACGAAGGAAAGTACAACGAGTCAAAAAGTGGTGCTAAAAAACTAGGTACGTGGTGCTAAAAATCCCTATAACACAGGATGGTTAGTCATGTGATAAGTAAAATTCCAAGGGATGAACTACATATAAACAAACTCTACGGGATATCGGAGTGGTGTTTCACTAACATGACAGTGATACATGTAATAAAGCCGATAACATCACTTTCAGGTAAGCGATGAAAGTGGCTCGGAAATAGGCCTGCTACTGGAACTTTCCAGTGCTGAAAATCGGCCAAATATGATTGGCCAGTCGTGGGGAAACGGAGAAAACCCCACCTATAGAGGAGAGAAGAAAACGGAGATATATGCTGATTAGTACTGTACATGAATGGCCACGCCTGTGGCGGGAAGAAAACACCTATAACAAGCTTGAGAATAATACGGGTCAGTGCCAGTCTTGTCCATCTGGATTTACGCCTCTGTGGCTTGGTGCAGCGCATCTCAAGATGTGCTGAGACAAGGAACCAGACGGTGCTGAGACAACCAGGGGCTGAGACAACCATAAGGTGCTGAGACAAGCAACCAGACGGTGCTGAGACAACCAGGGGCTGAGACAACCATAAGGTACTGAGACAAGCAACCAGACGGTGCTGAGACAACCAGGGGCTGAGACAACCAGAAGGTGCTGAGACAACCAGAAGGTGCTGAGACAACCAGAAGGTGCTGAGACAACCAGAAGGTGTTGAGACAACCAGAAGGTGTTGAGACAACCAGAAGGTGCTGAGACAACCAGAAGGTGCTGAGACAACCAGAAGGTGCTGAGACAACCAGAAGGTGCTGAGACAACCAGAAGGTGCTGAGACAACCAGAAGGTGCTGAGACAACCAGAAGGTGCTGAGACAACCAGAAGATGCTGAGACAGGCAGAAGGTGCTGAGACAACCAGGTGCTGAGACAAGCAGAAGGTGCTGAGACAACAGAGCCCAGCAAGACGCGCGCAGAGGGACACAGACAGAGGGCGGGAGGGAAGCAAAACAACACACACACACACACACACACACACAATCCCAGGAACAACCAGCGACACTAACTACAACTTTACAACTCACAAATGACCTTATAATGAGCCACTGAAACTACAATTCTGAGCAAAACAATCACACACAAAAAGAAAGGCAACACAAGGAGTCAAAACACACACAAACCGCGAGCAACACAACACGCCACAACCAACCCACACTGTTGCAGTCTCCGCAACACCCATCGCGAACCTCTCCCTTGTGGCGCAAGTCGCGATCCCAACTTGCGGGAGTTATACGCCTTTAAGCCAGCCACACATCAGCGAGACGTATTTTTTTTGGAGGGGGGAAGGTGCTGAATTTTGAGTTTCGAGTTTTGAGGGATTTGGAGGGAAGGGAAGTGGAAGAGGAGGCTGGGAGAAGGATCTGATCTACCTTATCTATCACCACCCATCCTCAGCTTCCCCTGGGGGGGGGGGGAAATAGCTCTATCTTGTCCATTATTCCAACCCCCAGTTAACTAACGAGGCCGGGGGAAACAGCTCTCTCTAGTCCATTATCCCGTCCCCAGTTAGCTAACTATTCTAGAGCACCTCCAGAGTTCCTAAGGCAACCTCTCTCGTTCAACACCTTGTAACCTAGGTATTTGACTACCTCGGTGCTAAGACTGCAAGGCGCCGCAACTTCATCAGCTACCCGAAACCCCAGAGAGAACTCTATAATACATTTCACTGCCACAAACGTATAAGAGAAAAGAAAGGGAAGAAATGAATAGAGAAGTAATTAGTGAGGGTTTGGGGGTAGAGAGGTGGGAGGAGCGAGGAGGGTCATTAGTTGAAAGTGAGAGTCTGGAGAGGGGTGGAGGGAGAGGTGTAAATAGGTAGAAGTAGAAGAGTAGATAGTAGAAGAGTAAATGCTGCCACCATCCATTCATGATCATTACATACAAGACAAGGAATGGAACTTGTCTGTATCAAAATATTCTCAAAAGATGTTATTACCATGTACCAACTCCAAACATGTACTCATTAATATCATGAACCAGTAACCACAGAGGCTTTCTCACCTCCACTCAAAACTCTAGGGAACACAGTTAAAGCCAATTTAAATCATAATTATATTTCACGTGATATGTATCATAATTTAGCAATTCAATTAAAATGTTCAAGATTAATATTCAAAGTGAGTCATCATCCAAGAATTTGAGAACCCTACAACTTGACTGCCCCTGATCATCACACAACATATGTAAACACGACCAAATCACCTAAATACTCAACTCACCAAGTGTCTGCCTATAGCTGGATTGAGAGGGGGGGGGGTCTGTAGTTGACAGAGACTGTCCCGCCCTGCCGGCCGACAGCCTCCCTGCTAGGCCGTCTTCTCTCCTCTGCTGGCTGCTGTTCTTCTCCATCTTGTTAATGCTCTCGAATCGATAGCTCTCCGAGTATATATTGGGGAACCTAGTAGCTAGCTCCGCCCACAAGTAGATATCCTCAGGCACTCTACCAAGCCACTCCTTAAACGTCGGCATGTTTGAAGGCTACCAGGCTCCAATTATAAGATTAGCAGAAGCAAGGTGAAATTCGCATGATCTGACCTCAGGTCACTTGAGGTCATTAACGCTTAGAGGTGAGAGTTTCAGGCGGACAAACTGGCGCCTTCTCAAATCCCTGTCTGTGACTCCTGAGTCTCTATGTATTTTAAATACAACTAAACCAAACACCTTTACAGTGTTACACCCACCTCTACCCCCACCACACCGTAAATTGTAAATTAAGTGAAAACTATAGAGGTGTATACATAAAGGTTTGTAAAAACAAAGGGAGGGAGGTGGAGAGAAAGGGAGGAGAGAGAGAGAGGGGGGGAGGGGGGATGAAGAGCAGAAGAATGGCCACTTTTAAACTGAGAGAAGATAGACAGCCCCTACACATAGCTACAGGCCTTGGCCCCTCCGGGTGTCTGTTAAAAATCATCCAAATTAGGAGACACTCCAACACTGTTAATGACATCACCTATTAACTCCATTTGCTGCTAACGAGGTAACCAAACGGCCGGCTGGCTAACTCACTCCCTCATCACTCCACCAGCCGGCCGCCCCACTTCCTCATCCACTTCAGCCTCAAGTAGGTGACTAAGAATACAAATAAACAGTGAAATTCAATACTCTTAAGAACATCTGATGCATTCATGGGGCATATTGCAACCCATTCTGCACTCTGACGGTGTTGTAGTGACTGGCATATGAACAACTCATCTCCAACATGACAAGTCATGTGGTGACTGGCATATGAACAACTCATCCTCCAATATGACAGTCATGTGGTGACTGACATATGAACAACTCATAATCCAACATGACAAGTCATGTGGTGACTGGCATATGAACAACTCATCCTCCAACATGACAAGTCATGTGGTGACTGGCATATGAACAACTCATCCTCCAACATGACAGTCATATGAACAACTCATCCTCCAACATGACAGTCATGTGGTGACTGGCATATGAACAACTCATCCTCCAACATAACAGTCGACGTAACTACACGAGTGAAACAAGCCCACTAAGAAAATACTTGATCAGAAAGGGGTCAGTACAAGCCTCAAAGCTCCTTCAGCATCATGCCTCCAACTGTTGAGAGAATCGGCAACATATCTCTAAATGAACTCTTAAGAAGGGACCTTGATAAACACCTGCAAAGCATTCCCAATATACCTGACTGCGGTGGCTGCGTCAAGCAAACAGGTGTGGTCAGAGACGGGGCCGCATGGACACTGATCCCTGGAACACTATTACCATGGGGTGATCCACTGAACACCACAGGGTAATGTTTCCGTTACGTGAGAACATTACTGGCTCCTCCGAGTGGAATTGCCTGCGTTTATTCATGCCTTGATATTTTGATGGCTTGAGCATCATAAAGATAAACCTCCCTAACATATACATACATACATACATACATACATACATACATACATACACACACACACACACACACACACACACACACACACACACACACACACACACACACACACACACACACGCATACACACACAAAAAAAAATCGAACACACACACACACACACAAAAAAAAATCGAACACACACAAAAAAAAATCGAACACACACACAAAAATCGAACACACACACAAAAATCGAACACACACACACAAAAAAAAATCGAACATACACACACAAAAATCGAACTGTGTAATTCTTGGTGCATGAACATTGGTACATTTCTTACACCTTTATGGACAAACAAAATTAAGTTACATAGACAAGTGCCCTTCCAAGATAAAGTACCGTTTCCAAAAACAAAAACAGTTGCATAACCGTATTTACACCCCCCCCCTTCCTTCCCCTGTTACCTGCAACAGAAACACATAAGCTATATTTTGCTCTCGTTTCCTCAACTCTATCCCAAGTCCGTCGCTTCTTGCCCAAGCCCCTCGACTCTTGCCCAAGTCCTACAACAAAACTTAGAACAATGTCGACCCAAGATTCGGTAGGATTCTCAATGAATTTCAATGAGGCTAACTGGAGACTGATTTATAACGCCGGGAAACCCTCCCAGCCGGATTTCTCGCAGCAACGCTTGCAAAGTCTTCAACGTCCAGATAGGCAGAGGAGGAGATGGAGATCTTAGGTACACCGTCACTAGCCAACATGTTTTGTGTTTGGTAGAACTAGGCGAGTGGTGGTTAGTGTGGGGGGAAGGGGATGGTAGTAGTGGTTAGAGAGAGTAGTAGTAGTAGTAGTAGTAGTTGGTAGCAGGTAAGTAGTGGTTGGAGGGAGAGTAGTAGTGGTTGGTAGCGGGTTAAAAAGAGGCGAATTGTGGTAGGATAGTTGTAGACTAGTAGTGGTTGAGTAAGGTAGTGGTGGAGACAGGGGGGGGGAGGCAGATGTGTGACTGGTTACAGTGGATCACGGAACTGTAGTTCCCAGAGTTTCTAAACCAATGTATTATGTATGTATATCGAGCAGCGCGCAATATGCACTTTTTAACTTTGTCTAAACTTATAAATACATACACCAACACCCCTTTTACCCCCCCCCCCACAAACGCACACGCGCGCACGCACGCACGCACGCACACACACTCACACCCTGTTGATTGACGGTTGAGAGGCGGGACCAAAGAGCCAGAGCTCAATCCCCGCAAGCACAACTAGGTGAGTACACGCGGAATCCAAGAGTCAATGCTCGATCCTGCAAGCACAAATAGGCGAGTACACACTGTGGGGTCTCGCGTCTGAGTGGACAGCGCTCGGTGGTCGTTGTCCTAAGGGCCAGGGTTCCATTCCCGGCCGAGGCAGAAACATATGGGCATAGTTTCTTTTACCCTGAATCGCCTGTACACCTAGCAGTAAATAGGTACCTGGGAGTTAGACAGATGGTACGGGCTGCTTCCTGGGAATGTGTGTGTGCGTGTGTTGGAGAAATACATGTGGTAAACATAGAGGAAAAATAGATTGGTTAGAAAGGCGGGGTCCACGAGCTAATATCTCGATTCTGCAAGCACACATAGCAAGTACAAATAGTAAGTACATAAACCACTTCATTTACTCAAGCAAATACCACCCACCCCAGTCACCATGGGTTAAAATTCCATCTATAAACAGGCCCATATACCCCCTTAATCCCCCCTCCCCCCCTCTCCCCCCCCACCCCGCAACACATACCTTCACACCACCACTCTAACAAAAAAAGCAACAGTAATGGCACTGCGATAACCTGGGGATTGGAGCTTGCCGTGAGGGTTCAAATGTCATCCATATTGACAAGTTTTGGCAGGTCTTACTTCTCACGCTACATCATCGACCGGTGCACACGCAGCTCCGCTCCTGTGCCAGGTAAGTCCACTGCGGGCTCACCATAGCCCGTGCTACTTGCCCCCGCTCCTATGCCAGGTAAGTTACGGGCTCACCATAGCCCGTGCTACTTGCCCCGCTCCTGTGCCAGGTAAGTTACGGGCTCACCATAGCCCGTGCTACTTGCCCCGCTCCTGTGCCAGGTAAGTTACGGGTTCACCATAGCCCGTGCTACTTGCCACGCTCCTGTGCCGGGTAAGTTACGGGCTCTCCACAGCCCGTGCTACTTGCCCCACTCCTGTGCCGGGTAAGTTACGGGCTCTCCATAGCCCGTGCTACTTGCCCCCGCTCCTGTGCCAGGTAAGTTACGGGCTCACCATAGCCCGTGCTACTTGCCCCCGCTCCTGTGCCGGATAAGTTACGGGCCCACCATAGCCCGTGTTACTTGCCCCGCTCCTGTGCCAGGTAAGTTACGGGCTCACCATTGCCCGTGCTACTTGCCCCCGCTCCTGTGCCAGGTAAGTTACGGGCTCACCATAGCCCGTGCTACTTGCCCCCGCTCCTGTGCCAGGTAAGTTACGGGCTCACCATAACCCGTGCTACTTGCCCCCGCTCCTGTGCCAGGTAAGTTACGGGCTCACCATAGCCCGTGCTACTTGCCCCGCTCCTGTGCCAGGTAAGTTACGGGCTCACCATAGCCCGTGCTACTTGGAACTTGTTCCGAGTAGCTGAATCTATAACAACAATATAACAACAACAACAACCTGCGGCACCTACACGCTGGGCTGGCATTGGCCCAGAGGCATCGTCTGTACAACACTGTGATTGGTTGTCCATGGCTAGTCTAATGCGCCCATGTATAGTACTGTATTAATTATCCTCTTATTTTTTTATCTGCCTCTTTTTGCTTGACGCAAGCAAGCGTTATTGTGAACTTTAAATACAAAATGTACATCTTATCTTACCTAACTTGAGGTGGTGTCAAGGTTAATGGCCCGACGGTCGCGATCAGGACTCGTGGTCTGGTTCTATTCAACCAGGTTGTTAGACGCCGCTCTTCGCACTCTGGCGTGTCAATCAGAACCCAATTGATCCTTTGGAGGTGTTTACAAAGTTTCCTTTGGAAAACCGACAGAGTGCGACTAGTCATGCCCGTGATTTTATTAAACTGTATACACACCTTTTCATAACAATGTACCAGTAGGTTACTGTTATTATATTGAAGACACACAATGGAACACTTCATATACCTCGCTGAAAATTGCCTAATTCCTTCCTTCTGGTGGCCAGGCCATGCACAGGAGGCCCTCGACCATCTCTCCCTTACTTCTGGTGGCCAGGCCATGCACAGGAGGCCCTCGACCATCTCTCCCTTACTTCTGGTGGCCAGGCCATGCACAGGAGGCCCTCGACCATCTCTCCCTTACTTCTGGTGGCCAGACCATGCACAGGAGGCCCTCGGCCATCTCTCCCTTACTTCTGGTGGCCAGGCCATGCACAGGAGGCCCTCGACCATCTCTCCCTTACTTCTGGTGGCCAGACCATGCACAGGAGGCCCTCGACCATCTCTCCCTTACTTCTGGTGGCCAGACCATGCACAGGAGGCCCTCGACCATCTCTCCCTTACTTCTGGTGGCCAGACCATGCACAGGAGGCCCTCGGCCATCTCTCCCTTACTTCTGGTGGCCAGACCATGCACAGGAGGCCCTCGGCCATCTCTCCCTTACTTCTGGTGGCCAGACCATGCACAGGAGGCCCTCGGCCATCTCTCCCTTACTTCTGGTGGCCAGGCCATGCACAGGAGGCCCTCGACCATCTCTCCCTTACTTCTGGTGGCCAGACCATGCACAGGAGGCCCTCGACCATCTCTCCCTTACTTCTGGTGGCCAGGCCATGCACAGGAGGTCCTCGACCATCTCTCCCTTACTTCTGGTGGCCAGGCCATGCACAGGAGGTCCTCGACCATCTCTCCCTTACTTCTGGTGGCCAGGCCATGCACAGGAGGTCCTCGACCATCTCTCCCTTACTTCTGGTGGCCAGGCCATGCACAGGAGGCCCTCGACCATCTCTCCCTTGGTTCTGGTGGCCAGACCATGCACAGGAGGCCCTCGACCATCTCTCCGAGTATGATTTTCATGCAGTTTCAGGTAATAAAAATGTCATTGCCGTTCAGAAGTTTACGAAAAAACGCGACGTTACTGGCTGCTCTTGCAAGCACCGCGAGTTTTCATTGGCTGGTAATAAAGTATGAACATTGTCGTTGGCTGGTTTTATCACTGGTGCTATAGTTGGCAAGATTTATGAGGCGCGAGCAGTTCCCTGTCTTCACTTTAAGAACGAGCAGCGTCGTTATCCCGGGCCTGGAAGTAAGGACGCCCATTGGCTGGGTTTATGGAACAAGAAATTGGGCTGTTGAGTGCTGTTGTGAACTAGCGCCTGTACTCTTCTGTCCATGTTAAACACGCTAGTTAGATGGACTCAAGGTTGTCTGGCAGAGATTCGTTCTGCAGACGAGCTTCAGCCCGTCCTCGTGAAGGCCAAATGGTTGTTACTCAATGTGTCCATGGGGGTGTGCAGGTAAACTAACACTGCACTATATATCATCCAGAGCGAAGAAACGTGGGCAGTATGTCTGGTGGTTATCAATGTCTTGGCATCTCCCAGAGACAACACGTGAGAGAGAGAGAGAGAGAGAGAGAGAGAGAGAGAGTGAGAGTGAGAGTGAGAGTGAGAGTGAGAGTGAGAGAGAGAGAGAGAGAGAGAGAGAGAGAGAGAGAGAGAGAGAGTGAGAGTGAGACTGAGACTGAGAGTGAGAGAGAGAGAGAGAGAGAGAGAGAGAGAGAGAGAGAGAGAGAGAGAGAGAGAGAGAGAGAGAGAGAGAGAGAGAGAGAGAGAGAGAGAGAGAAGTGAAGAGGGAGAAGAAGGAAACTAAGGAGTATGAAAGCACCAAAAACCTTAAGAATTCAATCGAATCCAAGATAACTTAGAAGTAAATGCAAAAGCTAAAAAAATAAAAAAAAGTGAATAGACGGAGAAAAAACGTCAAACCATGCTGGATTAAATATGGGCCAACTCTTGACTATTGCAGAGGAACAAATATCCAATTCGCATACACGAGCATCGCTATTGGAAAAAAGATTATTGAGCTGTATGAAAACATCTGCTGCAATATTGGTTCAATCTCAAAGAATCCACAGAAAAACCGCGATGATATATAACATCGGAGACTCGCTATACCCCGTCTCACTTGGCGCACTCCAACACATGCGTGTATACACAGGACTGCGCTCGCGCACACCAATGCGCACACAGTTTTCTAACTGATACAAATACGCATTCGTGTTTACATCTATACACACGCGTTCGGGTAAGTGCATGCATTGGCACAGGTTCTCAGATCCATATTCGTCCCGAGACATGCACGCACAATCAACCCGTGTTCAAGCACGCACACACGCACGGACACGTACACACACGCACGCACACGTGCACACACACACGCACACTGTTACAACCAATACCAAACTTCCTTTAGATTTTAAGTTGTCTCCGTGACTACTTCGTCTAGATTTAGCTAATCCTAGATTAAGCCAATCCTTAACTGTAGCTTCTGTTTACCCAACAGCAAAATGGGTACCTGGTTGTTAAACGATTTGGCGGGTCGTATTCCGGGGAATATTAGGATTAAGGACTTGCCCGAAACGCTATGCGTGCTAGTGGCTATACAAGCAGCCCGTCCCCTTAAAATAACGTTGCTTATCGCTCGTGTGTGCACTCAGGCTAAAAATCGACGTAATTGAAAATGAAATCGGCTCACGAAAGTGAGGAACTGTCCCGTTTCCTGCTTTAGGCTGTTAGGTTAGGAGAAGAAAACTTTCAATTAACGGTTTTCATGACGTTTTGAAACCTTAGGAGAACTTCCTGCTCTCCTAACCTACCAGAGGACCCTTAACTCGCTATTTTGGAGAAAAAATATAAAATTTAATTAGAAAAGAAATTTCCATTTTGAATTACGTCGATATTTGGCCGTAGTGCATACAAGCGAAAAGCGACGTAATTTGTAAGAGGACGGGTTAGTACAAGAATGTAAGAACTCTTGAATATATAAATAAAATAAAAATTGAAATTAAATATATCAACACCACAAAACAAAACTCAACTAAGCCGCATCTAGTTTCAACCTCAAGGACTCTGAGCCGCGCCCATCTCCAACAGCACAACCATGTTGAACAAGGGACAAGAGAAGGTCATTAGTGGCAAAGTTGGAGACCTCGATCTTCACCGGCCGTGCGACGAGCCATAACTCGAGTGCATTACTGTTTACCTTAAATCTGTTTTCCTGTGCAGTGACCGCTGACCAGCCGGCCGGGCGCTCGTCGCTCCGCTGCAGCAAACGAAGAAGACTCCGCCGGACACAATTCTGTCACGCCTCGAGGCCTCTTTATCCCGAATTTCATGGCAAGCAGCACCCTCGCGCGTCTCTTGGTGCATCTGCTCACGTGCTCTCACCCGCCTGGATGTCGCTACTGCTCTTATACAGGTGGGTACAGGGGTAGACAGCTTCCGAGTCTTACCTGGTTGATGGGGTTCTGGGAGTTCTTCTACTCCCCAAGCCCGACCCGAGGCCAGGCTTGACTTGTGAGAGTTTCGTCCACTAGGCTGTTGCTTGGAGCGGCCCGCAGGCCCACATACCCACCACAGCCCGGTTGGTCCGGCACTCCTTAGAGGAATAAATCTAGTTCCCTCTTGAAGATGGAAACTATAGAGTTATTCCTCCAGTCTTGTTAGCACAGGCTTTCACCTTTCCCTTCCATAGATCATGGACCACCGCCTTCTAATATTTTCCAACCAGCTTCGGTGTGACTGTTTTTGTCTCAAACTCTCGTTCTCTAACCCTTTGTGTCTGAATGCTTCTTGTGTCGTATTCTTCAACGCATCTGTAGTCACAGTTCACGCACTGCTTCTCGGGCGCCATCATTGGCCTCCATCTCCTCTTCCTTTCTTTACCTCAAATACCCTTTTCCCCCGTTCCCATTCCTAATTTTTCCACAATCTCTCCTTCCCATCCCTGTTCCGCTTCCTCTTTCGGAAACTATTGAAGTGGAATTCCTCGACTAACTAAAATCCATAATCCCAAGCCTCGTCGCAGAGAAAATTAAACAGCTTTCACCCGGTGCACATTCTTGCTGGTATAATTAGGTTACGCCGGCAAACCCCTTCAGCTTGGGGACAGTAAATACACGCGATGAGAAATGTAGCAATATGAGAAATCTACAAATGTCAGTACATGTGTGTTAGTACAGGTGTATCGACATATGCACGTGTGCTAGTACAGGTGTATCCTGTACTATCCTGTACAGGTGTATCCTGTACTATCCTGTACAGGTGTATAGTACAGGTGTATCCTGTACGTAATTACCAGTAGACTGGTTGTTACCTAACAGCATCTGTATCAGTGGCTATATCAGTAAGTGAGCATCTCACCTTTCCACCTTAAGTGGAGCGAACCCGCAACCAAGGAACTGCCAACCACTTACTCTACCGCTGTATCACCACTAGAAGTCATACAACCGGATTTCTACCGAATTCACAGGAAGTCAGGAGGCCCGTGGATTTTCTCAATGGTGACCGACCAACTGAAACGTTAGGAATCGAACGCAAGCCTGCAAGAAGCCACTCCGTAACTATGTTGACCAATCCAAGCGTGCAGGCGATGAGTCACAATAACGTGGCTAAAGTATGTTGACCAGACCACACACTAGAAGGTGAAGGGACGACGACGTTTCGATCCGTCCTAGACCATTCTCAAATCGAGGACCGAAACGTCGTCGTCCCTTCACCTTCTAGTGTGTGTGTGGTCTGGTCAACAATCCAAGCGTGTGTAGAATAACTCTCAGAATCGATTCCAGGTAAACTCCAGATACGAGTATACAGCCTCGTTTCCTTACGGGTCGCCAATTAAAACATTCGCCTAAAATCGTTTGGCAGAGGATACGCTCTCCTACTACTGGTTATTCCTGCGTTGATGTATTACAACTCTAGCTTCATAATTGGTGGTAAGGAAAAAAATATTGATTTGCAGCACTGGGAATGCATGCAACACTGAGGCACGGTTGACACGGAGGGTCCACGGGTATAATTTTAAAGCACGGCTTCTATAGCTGGTCCCGATTTACTAACGACCGGTGGGGTGGATTACGTACAAGAAAACAAAATGCAAGAAAACCCGAGTGTAACGACTTGGTGTCATGCACCATAACACTGCTTGTAGTGGTCTCAGTATACTGGGTGGGGGGCAACACTGCTTGTAGTGGTCTCAGTATACTGGGTGGGGGGCAACACTGCTTGTAGTGGTCTCAGTATACTGGACAAGTGCATCAACACTGCATGTAGTGACCTCAGTATACTGGGTGAAGAGTATACTTTAAAATACTATACTCATACACTGAGTATACTTCATATATTCAGTATACGAAGCAGCATATTGAGCTTCCTCCGCCAACTGGAACCAGTTCGAAGTTGCTGATTCCAGAGTCGAGTCAATATTTGCTCGTCCGTGAATCAATATCATAAATGTGCAATACCTATGAGGAGAAAAAAGAGAAAATATAAATGTTTCAAACACGAAGCCAGGCGATAAATTTCAGCAGTACAGTTATTCACTATATTCTAAACCTTATTTAAATCCAAAACAAAAAGGGGGAATGCGAGCTTTCCGTAACACAGAACAAAAGAGAACAAAGATGCAGAATACAAAAAAAGAGTAACGGGAATATTACAGCCAATGCAAACTTTCTCGTACATCGCAAAGAAAAATCAAATAAAAATAACGGCAGGAGGAAACTTTGGGAAAAACGAAAAACTCGAAAACCATTAAAATGTCGAAAACAAGGGGGAAACTTGGCTAATATTTCGGCGCTCTTCCACCCAGAGTCAACAAGATGTTTGGGAGACCCGCGCGGACCTGCAGCCACCCCCGGCCTCCCTGCAGTCTCCCTCCGCCACGTCCAGTAAACACCCTGGTTTACTTTAGTTTACCTTATTTATCTGAAAACCGGCGCAAATTAATATTCACCGGCCGCTCGCTCTGATGGAAGATGAACTCCTAAGTCATGTCTTGTCCGTGCAAAACAAATATGACTCCCGACTCCTCAATATATTATTGTTTACACATTATTGTGATCGGTCTTCACAGTGACAGTGGCGAACTCTCCGCATCTTATCTGCTGGATTAAATACTGCAACACATTAATTTATCTTGTGTACAAGAGCGCAGTAACATTGGAGTTATGTAACTGACTGGCATCATAACACATTTGGGCCTCGGTCAGAATTTAAATATCAGAAAAGATGGTCTATTTATAAAAATATGAATGCAGCAGCCGCCCGTTCTCTCTAATCCTTAAAAGCGCAACAGTTTACCTAACATCTCGAGGCCGTTGCATAGAATACGTCACTATTACGGCGTTTCATTTTGAACTAACACGTCGCATTTTTAGCGGATTGGTCGATTGCGTAAAAGATGCGACGTCTTAGATGAGCCGGGCGGGTTGAGTGTAGTCACAGACGTGTGTATCTGAGAGGAGATAATCGTCTCTCCTGAGCTTCTCCGAGCGGTATAAAAGGTTCGACCCCCGCTCAAGATCCTCAAGATCTGCATCTGATTTCTCGGAGGGTTCTTGTGGGGTGTTCGGCAGAGTGGTTCTGTAAATCCTGAGAATAGTCTTATTAACATTTGACCTGTAGCAGCGCGGTCGACTCGTCACTGAATGCTCTCTGGTTCGATCCCCGGGCACGGAGAGAAGTATTGAAACGTTTTCCTAACACCTAATGCCGTTGTTTGCTTTTGTTTGTTATAGATTCAGCTACTCGGAACAAGTTCCAAGTAGTACGGGCTATGGTGAGCCCGTAGGATTCGTACGTATAGCTAGTTGGGCATAAAAAATTTGTTTACCGAGTGACAAATGTAGAGAAAGGGGCTGGAGGCTCAGGGGTTATACCATACTTGTACCAGCAGCGGGGGTCTGGTGTACACATACTGCCTGGCCTTCTTCATGCAGGGACCCTTGGGAGGCAGGCAGCTTTGGGAGGCAGGCAGCCTTGGGAGGCAGGCAACCTTGGAAGGCAGGCAGCCTTGGAAGGCAGATCCCCACACGCGCCTCAGGCAACTCAACACATCCCCGTTGCAATCACACTGAACAAGCTGGAGGATATTAATCCAAAGCACTTCGTTTAAAGGTCAAATGTAACACATACCAAGAGGAAACAGCTTCAAGGTAAACATGCCACGATGTAGGACACAAAACACCAGGTGCTTTTCCATCATGCATAGGGTTATAAACCCATGGAACCGCCTACCCGCTGAAGTCGCAAATGCCAAGGCATTCAAACTCCAATTCCAAGTCCAGTTGGAAAAATAATTTTCAGGAAAAATGTGGACCCTTTAACAAGCCGCCAGCTTCTTGTCCCCATAAAGGCCACTAGGTAGATGGTAACCCTCAGTTAAATTCAGATAAATAGCAAACCACCACAAAACACCTTTCCTACAATCCCAAAGCTGCGCGATCATTTGCAACCGGAAAATACACGGACGTTCTCCAACAAGTGGTTGCAGGGTCCGCAAGCCCTCATGCACCTGGCAGAGGTGTATGAGGACACACTCACAATCATGAGTGTGTCATGAGAGTGTGCCATGAACACTCATGACACACTCTACAACTATGGGGTAATGTTTGCTTACACGTGCCACGAAGGCCAGGCAAGCAGCTAGCCTCTCATCGATCACAAACATCAATAGTAGTACAGTTGGCCTCGTTCTTGACTCACAATCTGCGATCCCGGGTTAGATTCCCTGGTGGGACAAATCCCGGGCATGCTTCCTTTCACCTGAAGCTCCTGTTCACCTATCTGTAAATAGGTACCCGGGAGTTAGACAGTCGTTGTGGGGGTTTCATCCTGGGAAAGATCAGCAGCTCTTGTATACATATATCCTCATCCCTTACCAGCACAAATCCCGCCGTGGCAGGCCTAATAAATAATTTACGACAGCCATAAAAATAGCTACCTAAATGAGCAACAAAATTTAAGAGAGCAACACGACAATTGCCAGAGACGACACAATCGCTCAAATACTGCAGGTACAGCCGGTACTCTTGAGGAAATGTCCAGCATTCGGATTAAATCGGCATGGAAGTTCCGGACTAGCATCGAAAGTCCTTACTCAATGAGAGTCTTGGGCACGGGTAACAACTCTCTGAGCCTTGGACGTCGTCTAAAGCATTTTGGTCGTCAGAAAGTATTCGCCATGAGCCCTGGTGGCCAGAATGGGTTCACTATGAAACCTTGGCATATCATATCTCCATTCCTCCATACTCGCTGAATCTTCTGCCTTATCTTCTCATTTCAACCCCTCTCCTCGTGTTATTCCACCTCTCTGTTCGTCTTTAACCTTGTTTATTCACCGTCTCTTGCTTCTCGCTCATCTCTCTTAGCTCCCAACCCCCCCCCCCACTCTCTCTCTCTCTTTGTATGTCTACCACTTTTCTCTCTCTTTTTCTGCCTGTTTCCGCACCTCCATTTTCTATTTTACCTTTATTTCCCCTCTCACCTCCACCCCTCCCCCCTTCGTCCACCAATCCCCTCCCTTCCTTTCAATCTCCCCATACAATTCAATCCACCTTTCCACCATACCCCCCCTTCAGCGACAAATGCCCCCAACTCCTCACCAATCCCTTTCCCCACCAAAACTCTCTCCCCACTCCCCCACTATTCCTCCACTCCCCCCCCCCAATCCCCCCACTCTCCCCCACCAATCTTCTCGCTCGCTCACCACATTACACCCAACCTGATCGTATTTACCCTCAAATATTTTGCACTTAATTCTCAATATACGTTACCCTCTCCCCTCGTCCTCCCTTTCACGCTCGGCTTCTTGCTCTTCCCTCTCCCTTGTCTTTCCCTCTCCGCTTCCCTTGTTTCCCCTTGCCACCCACTTCTCATTTCCTTCCGTTTAATCTCTCTCTCTCTCTCTCTCTCTCTCTCTCTCTCTCTCTGTTTCACCGAGGCTCATTAATGAGTTTTTAAATTCATATTTTTACGTATCTCTCAGCTCTTGTTTTCCTTTTTATTTATGCCTGTGTCTGAATACGTGCCTTTGCCAGTCTCTCATTAATCATAATATTTATTCCAGTGTTAATATCTGTTAATTGTTTTATATTATTAAGTCTTCTCCGTCGCCTCCTCTCCCTCCGTCTCTCCTATCTGCTCATTTTCATACTAACCACCCACTCAATCGTCAACTCTCCCCCCCCCCACTCACGCACTCCCCCCATCCACTCATTCATGTACTCTTTCATTTACCCCATCAACTGGCTCATCCTATCACCCATCCACTCATCATTCCCTTGGGGCGTCTCGCCCTCCCCTCGCCACGCAGGCATCCACCATTTCCCTATCAGATATCCCAGCCCTCAAAGGGTTAAATGAAGTAGAGCCGGGAATTCGTCGGGATACCTCGAACCTATTTTTGTCCAGTGTCGCTAGCAACACAACAACGACACATTGGCACTGAAGAAGATATGGGCAAGCAGGAACGCGTACATTAACGTGCAACAATAACAAAGGTAAGGGCAGTTCGCAACAGAAGAATAGGCAGCAGCGTGCAAGGGAGAAAGCAGAATTACAATAAGTGCAGCAAATCACGTGGAAAGTCAGAGCAACACACTGGCAAGGTGAGTGGCAGGCAAACTATGAATCATGAACAAATCATGAGTCTATGAATCATGATTTCAAATCTGTACTCACCTAGTTGTGCTTGCGGGGGTTGAGTTTAGTCTCTTTGGTCCCACCTCTCAACCGTCAATCAACTGGTGTGCAGATTCCTGAGCCTACTGGGCTCTATCATACCTATATTTGAAACTGTGTATGGAGTCAGCCTCCACCACATCCCTTCCTAGTGCATTTCATTTATTAACTACTCTGACACTGAAAAAATTCTCTCTAACGTCTCTGTGGCTCATTTGGGTATTAAGTTTCCACCTGTGTCCACCTGTGTGTGTGTGTGTGTGTGTGTGTGTGTGTGTGTGTGTGTGTGTGTGTGTGTGTGTGTGTGTGTGTGTGTATATGTGACTATGATCACAGTTCAAATCGAGTTCCCCACTGAGAAAATGGGACGCGATAAGGCAGAATACAACACAGGTGGTCATACAGACCAACACACTCACACATACACTATGAGAGCAGCACGGGCCCATGGTGAGCAAACGCCAGACTGGTATAATGTGATTAGTCTTGTAAGGCACAACTTAATTACGTGGTAATGTTAGGCGATGCAGCCTAGAATATAAATACTCTAGTAAATATTTCGTGTTCGTGGGTAACTTAAGTATGTGGGAAGTGATATGCGGTTTAAAAATTCTTAATATTTCTTAATATTTCTTAATCTGAACTCTTTCTTTACCCAGAAATATTTGTAATGTGTGTTAGTGTTAACTATTTGTTGTGAACTTTCCCTTCCTGTTCTCGCTTCTCTTCTATAATTACTCCCATCTTACCCCTCTCAATCTTCCACTCAAACCTACCACCTTCTCTCTTCATTCCCCACTTTATCTTCCTCCTCAAACCTACCCTTCATCTCTCCACTCTCTTCCTCCCTCAACCCTACGCCTCACCTCTCCTTCCTCATACCAACACCTCATCTATCCCCTCTCTCCTGCCTCATACCTAACCCCTCATCCCTTCCCCCTCTCTCTTCCTCCTCAACCTTTCCCCTTTTCCACTTCCCTCCCTCCCTCCCTCAACACCAAAACAAGAAACTTACCATAAAAGTCCCGAGCGAGGCGCGGGGTGGGGAACTGATATCCCCGCAGAGGCTCGTCTAGACGTTGACGCCACGCACACACGCACACGCACACACACACGCACACACACACACACATACATTCATGTACAAAATAAAGAGCCTTTTGGTTATAATTTTAAGCTGTTCCTTGCTGCATACACACTCAAAATCACACACGAGTGCAAAACAGACGAGTTTGATGCAAAATACTTGAAAGAAAAAGGACTCCCAATTAGTCTGTAATAATGAAGTTTATCAGTAACGAAGTGGAGATTCACTCACCTATTTTGTAAAGGGTGCTGGATAATTAATTCCATACACAAACCGCATTCCACACCGACTCCAGGAAACCATGACAATATCCGACGTGAGGAACGAATCCTTCCATCAGGGATGGATTCGTTCTTACTACTATCCTACCTTTACTACCTTCCTCCTCAACGCACACTCCTCGACCCTTTCCTAGCACTGTTTCTTGCCCGACTTGCGACTTCACGTCGCTTTGCCGGACCAGATCACCCCCTCCCCTACCCCCACCCGACAGTGGAGGAATCAGTACAATAAATACATCGCCACGTTACTCCACCACTTTACTATCTCTTGGAATTTAAAAAAACTACCTTAGAAAAGCTTTAAGAGTCCCTGAATCTTGAAGACATCAACACTGCCACTCTGATGGTCAAAAACGGTATCCAGCAGCTGGACTCCGTCATAAATACTGTGAAGTAGTATCCTCCCCCGCGATAACAGCCACATAGTAAGGACTGACGATTTAAAGGCAAGCTCAGCACAGAGAATATCCTTTCACTATCAAAGATCACATTCACTCCAATAAACCTACCACTTACGGGCTATTCATGCCTTTGCCACCTCATGGGTGGCTGACTCTACATCAATCAATCACTCTTAGAACAAAGTTGGAGCAAGATTTGGTAAGTGTAGAATTAAAAGGGTAGGGGGGGGGGGGCAAAAAGGAGGGAAAAAATGAATTGGAAACGGTAAACAGCAGTAGATGAACAACACAATGAAAGGGGGAAACGGTAAACAGCAGGAGATGAACAACACAATGAAAGGGGGAAACGGTAAACAGCAGGAGATGAACAACACAATGAAAGGGGGAAACGGTAAACAGCAGGAGATGAACAACACAATGAAAGGGGGAAACGGTAAACAGCAGGAGATGAACAACACAATGAAAGGGGGAAACGGTAAACAGCAGGAGATGAACAACACAATGAAAGGGGGAAACGGTAAACAGCAGGAGATGAACAACACAATGAAAGGGGGAAACGGTAAACAGCAGGAGATAAAGAAAGTAATGGGAATGTGGAGCAGGATATAAGGGTAAAAGGTTTGCATGTGGTTAATCTTGGCTAGTATCTACAGCTTTCCAGACTCTAAGCCTTAGTTTTCTGACGATACTTTGATCGGTTGTTATTGGTGTCAGGGTCTCAAGCCCATCCAGTACGATCTTGTCTTATTTCTTCTGGAAAACTTTAGTTTCTGATCTGGCAATATTACTCAAATTTCCTGGTGCTGTCGGTTTCTGATATACCTTCAGAATTCTCCAGTTGTGTTAATAGCATCTCAACTCTTCACTGGGTTGGGTTCCAAACCTTCCTGTCTTATCTCTCACTTCAAATACTTATCTTAGTGGGCAGATGAGGTACCTGACATTAGACTACCTTCCATTGAGTGATCACTCTGGTCTTCCTTACAGACAATATATTCGGAGCGCTTTGAGGTCCCAGTTATTTAGGCGCTCTACTGCATCTATGTGTGCAGTATCAATTTCTATATACCTTCTATTATAGATATCTCGCCGGCCTCGACAGTGACTAGTACAAGACATTATTCCAAGAGAGAGAGAGAGAGAGAGAGAGAGAGAGAGAGAGAGAGAGAGAGAGAGAGAGAGAGAGAGAGAGAGAGAGAGAGAGAGAGAGAGAGAGAGAGAGAGAGAGAGAGAGAGAGAGAGAGAGAGAGAGATAGCACAAGTTATTTAGAAAGTGGGATCATTGGCGAGACATTTCTTGTTCCTAAGGTTCACATTTGATCTTCAACAAGAGGGATATTTCTTACGCAGAATTAGTACGTTTCTGCTTTACAATTTTAAGTGCATTGTCTTGGAGTTATAGTGCTCAAGACTGTGATAATGTTGACATGAACGTCAGGGAATTAGATACTATTATCATAATAATTCTTGTGTCTCCGCGAGGGCTTATACGGCACTACAGCACCTCTTTGTCTGTCGGATATGACAAAGTGTGGTGGAGCAGGAACTGTACCCTGGGGAAGAAGAGCTTTTCATGACGCTCGATATTTTACTTTTTTCTGGAAACACAGCAAGGCCGCAGGGAAATAAACATCCTCCGGGGAAAAGGGCTACAAAAAAGTCAGGACTTGTGGAAAATAGGCAAACCCCGTGTACCCTGGCGCACTCGGCGAAACCTGGCAAAAACAGTGAAACCTGATGTCATAGGGGAATCTGGCGTGCCCAAAATGAACGCAGTGTGCCCCAGGGGTAAACCTAACGTGCCCAGGGGGAACCTGGCGTGGCATGAGGAACGTAGTGTGCCCAGGGGAAGGGGGCAACTTGGCGTGGCTAGGGAAAACAAGCAGGACTGTCGAAGAGAAGTGTAGGAGAGGATCAGCGCGCTAAAACGACTGAATATTCAAGAACGCGTCCCACAGCCCTCGTGAGTTCCCGACCCACGGATAACGAGCGGACGGAATCGGAAATCGAATCCGTACAGACCTGCACACAATGTCCGGCCGACCCATCAACGAATCGGATTATTCCGGACTCTAGACATTCACGTCCTTCTGAAAGTTTAAGTCGCGTGATATCCATGTCCCCCAGAGAACAGGTACCCTAGTGTATAATAAGCCCAATTGCATTACGGTCCCCCATTTTAATAGTACCCTCGGCTTTATAAGGTCCCCCTGTGACCTAATATAATCAAGGGAGTCCTGCTTATATCAGGTTCTATTTATAAGATTCTCTCTGGATTATATGACTCTTGGATTATAAGACCCCCCATGGCTTATAAGATCATTAACGTATAGTTAGTACTGCGTCCAATTTTAAAATTACTATACCATCCAAGATTAGGTCTCCTGAGAGCCCTGCAACCATCCAAGCCCAGATCATCTAAGCCATAACCCATTAGTTTACGACAACCAAACCATCCAAACCTACGACCCCATTTAAGATAGAACACTCTCTGCTCCATTCCCCGGTCCAAAATTGCCTCTGCTAACTCTCCTAATCGACAACTGAAGCTTCCCTAAATCTAGTCCCTTCTCCCACCTCATCCTAGTCCCCCCTCACCGCTCCCACATCAGTCCCCCTTTACCCTCCCACATCCTAGACGCCTCTCCGTCCCTCCCATCCGAGTTCCCTCACCCTCCCACTATCATCGAGCCCTCCCCTCTCCCATCCAAGTACCTCCCCCCTCCCACCTCATTCGAATCCCCCCCTCCCACCTCTTCCATGTTACCCCCCCCCCTCCCACCAAGGCCGTGCAGGTGACTGAGGCCCCATAAGCCAGCGCCTCCACCCAGCCAATAGGAGTCACCCCGGCACCCGCATTAAGTATCAGGATCGGGGGATATTCAACGTTAATTCTTACTAAATTCCATGTAATGGTGACACTTGGTGGCCAAGAGGCCCTCCTCGGTCAAAGGAACTCAATATTAAGAGCCATTCTGAGAGGGTTATAGCACTGAAATTTTCAAACACACACACACACTCAGAGACGGTTACCTCTAGCGCAGTGGGATACGTCGTGGACTCACCGAGAATCGCGAGTTCGATCTGCGAGGCGGAACAAAAGTGCTTGACCAACGTTCCCCTTAATCTGCTGCACTTGTTCACCTGTCTGTTGATTACTTGTTATTGGTTCCGGGGATCAAAATTCCCGAGGCCGGAACTCTGACTAGGATTTCTGGTTGGTGGTCTGGACGTCCAGGCTGTTGGAGGCGGCTGCTCGCAGCCTGACATGCCTCCTACTCTCTTCAAGGAATTATTTCACTGTACAGATTTGGAATCAGTCTGTATATATTTCATGGGCATTTTGCTTGCCTTCCATAGTACCTAAGGACATTTCACAGTGAAATAAAGAAAACTCAGCTTCATCTCGGGACACTCCTCAGTCTAGAATCCCAAATTTATTGTTGCCGCCGGAGGCGGCTAATATATTGTGCACCCTAAACTCATCCTGTGAGCGGTAGCGCAAAAATAGGATTACAGAGGGCACAAAAGGTCTTTAATCTCATATGTCGTTAATCTACTGGAAGCGAAATATGGATACAGTGCAAGAATTTAAGATATTTTATCCTTAGTAATAAGATGGCTTGCCATTTCATACAGCGTGAGTTTAGAATTATGTCTAAATGGCTTAATTTTATTACAGTCCAAGATATTATGCTCAAGTGTGTGTCCCTGTGTTTGTCCACACACTCATCTAGTACCCTTCATAGTACTAAGGACATTCCACAGTGACATAATGCAAACTTTCGGCTCCATCTCGGTGACATTCCTCAATCAAGAATCCCAAACTGCACCATTGTCCGTCCGACCGCATGTTCCACACAGATAAAAATAAAATGAAGGCGCACTCCCTTCTTAAATATGCCACGATATTTTTGTGTTATCCTCACGAATTACGGAGCACCTGCCACTTACTCACTGGGAAGAAGGGGAAAACTACCAGCAATGCTAGAGCAAAAGACTTTTCTTTTAAGTTCATGCATAACAAAGTAACGTTAACCCCCCCCCCCCTTCCTTCCCCCTTCGACCCACCTCCCACCCACCCAACAGTGGGTGGGAGTGGGTGGGCGGGAGTTTCAGTCGCAGTCTGCTGCGACTGACCTGTTGGTGTAGTAAATATAAGGGACGTACATAATTATTAATATAGTTCGTGTATTATGCACCCTATACCCTATCCTGTGGGCGGTAGTGGGGAAGGTTACAAAGCCATATAATGGGCTCAGGGACTGAACCCCGAAATTATGTCAGCTAAGCAAGTTACAGTCTTGATAAGCTAGTTACACACTTTAAAGCATACAGGATATCAACAATGAATTGGAGAACGACCACGAATAGTTTCTAAGCTAAGCAATCTACATTTCTTTAGCTAGTGAGCTAGTATGATAATTTAATTTGCTTATCATGCACACCAACTCCACCACCCACTGGGTGGCGGAGAAGAGTTTACAATCACCTACATTTACTACCTACAATTAGCAAACTGGGGATATTTGGCTAAAATGTTTGGTAGTAGATCATTTTGATCTACTAACTGTCAGTAGAGTAGATCTAAGTAGTAGTAGTACTACTAATAGTACTAATATAAGGAGTAGGTAGTAGATCTATCTACTGCATAGATCTGGTAGTAAAACGCAGATCTAAGTAAGCAGAATAACCACAGTGAAAAATGAAAGGTTAACAGCTTAGAATTTTCAACTCATTCAAGCCTTCGTCAGCGCTGTCCAGCTCTGAACGTGTCAATCTGGAGCACATACAGCCGTGTGGTCCAACAGAACTCGCACCCAAGGTTAAGGAATGTTCTTAGTCTGTCTCCTGTCTTTTGGCCCCATACAAAGTTCCTCAAAGCCACAGTCAAAACTGCCTTTTAGGTCCCTCCTTCCCTATATCTCCACTTGCTTTTCGCCCCTACGTATCCCTACCCCACACTCACACATCTCCCCCTATCTCTATCCTTCTTGTATTTCCCATCCCTATCTCTACCCACACTCGCATCACCTATCCCTAAACCACCCCCTCACATCCATCAAAAATATATCATTATAGGTATAAAAAACTCATCAACATTACTGTTGGAGTAAAGCCACAAATTAAAAGCTAATTCAGGTGACTGCTGCTGTTGCTGCGGCTAATCTAACTTTGCCATGTCTAAATCACCGGGAATTTTACTCTTTACATCTTGGCATAATGTTAGGCTTCGTGGTGGTGTTGGCCGTCGGGGCGAATATTCTCCGTCGGTTTCATGATATAAAGTCCTTGAGACCTGCTGGGGATCTTGGTCACCGCTGAGGGCGTGTGCGCGACCCACCTTCCACGGCTTGACGTTCTTAATAAATTTACCTTTACAGGATATGTTTAACATAAGACTATGAGAATAAAGGAAATTGCAGAAGGCCTACTGGCCCATACGAGACAGCTCCTATTTATATATCTGAGGAACTGGAGGAACTCTACAACCTGTGACAAGTAGCTTCGTACCCTATCTTGAGATGATTTCGGGGCTTTTTTTAGTGTCCCCGCGGCCTGGTCCTCGACCAGGCCTCCACCCCTAGGAAGCAGCCCGTGACAGCTGACTAACACCCAGGTACCTATTTTACTACTTGTAATTTTTTTTTACCCTGCATGTAACCAATGTTTTAACCATTTTTGTATAATGAAATTTGAAACTAAAGTGAGATATATATACTGAGAAGAGAAGTGATGGTGAGCAAACCTGCCATGCCCCTAGGGAAGACAGGTCCCTTGGGGGGGTTTGCCACCTGGGTGGCAGGTTTTGCATCAGCGATTTCTTTTTCGTCCATGGCAGCTAAGGCCATATCAAAGTGGTTTAGAAATTGAGAGGCAAAATCGCCCTGTTCTGAACCTATGTTGTCCAGGGTTATGTCGACGCTGTGACTTTGTCTTGTGATATTATTTCTAAGCATTATTTCAAAGATTTTTATGTGTGATGTTTGTGTTATCGCTCCTTATTAAATTTTTGGCTCTGCTTTATTTCCACCTTTATAGATTTGTGCTATCTCCGACGTTTTAAGTATGTCTAGGATAGCCACAATATCCAGGCTCCGTCTCCGGATAACGTTCGGGCCCTGTAATAGGTTTTAATTTTAATTTTTTCATGGATGTGGAATTCCAGGAATCAGATCCTGGCGCAGTGTGTATAGGCATACTGTATATGGTTAGGGTGACATCTGCATGCTACATGATTTGATGTTGGTCATGAAGAATTCATTTAAGTTAACGATCTTCAGGTGTTGAGGGGGTTCGCTGGAAACAAAATCGTTATGATACCTGGTAATTTGTTCTTTAAACATTCAGCCTTATTTCTAAACCAGTATTTACCCAGGTGTTTACTGAATTCATACTTTTCCTATTTATATCAATTGTATCATATATTTAAAACCTTATTTATACCCCCCCTTTCACCTTTGTATCCATTTATATTCTTCAATATATGAAAAATATCTCTTCATATATACACACACATCTCTTCGTCTTCTTCTACGTCGTCACTATCTCTTCGTCCTCTTCTTCGTCGCCTCAATCTTTTCGTCTTAAGAATTTAAGTTAGATTTTTTTAATCGTTCTTCACAAGGAATGTTTATAATTCCTGGGATTAGCTTTGTAATTCTTTTCTGTACTCGTTTAGGTGAATTACAAGCGGACTGCCTAATCTAAATAGCGCCTAACCGGACCAAGATTAAGCTGAAGAATAATATCAGACGTCTCACTACCAACACTTCTAGAAATAGATCCTAGCTGCCGTGTTCCATACATTTATACACTAAAAATGTGTATTCCAGTCCTCGGTGCATATACATTGCGAGTGTATTTAAGTCTTGGACTATGTTCGAGATTAAAGTATCCTCAATGGTTGGTCAGCCAAGATATTGTGGCTGGCTTAAAAGCCCTCCAGAGGAATTATATGCCTTAAGTTCAATACCAATCTACATTTTCTATTCATGAAAGCAGTGTACAAAATAGCCCAGTGCTTGTGTGTTATTTTGTGCTCGGGAACAGTTGTTAGTGCGAGAGGGTAAGGGGAATAGGAGGGGGAGAAGAGGGGTATTTGTGCATCACGGGCAATATTCCGAGGGGTTAATTGATAACCTTAATGTGATAATTGCCGTAATAGTGATAATTGCCGAAATAAAGCGGTAATTACTGCAATATAGTTATAATTATTGTAATGAATGTACAACTTGTGGAATAAAACTGTTTCATTGTGTTAAGTGTTAATACTGTCTTCTTACTCTCTCTCTCTCTCTCTCTCTCTCTCTCTCTCTCTCTCTCTCTCTCTCTCTCTCTCTCTCCCTCACTCCCTTCCCTGCTGTCTTTTCTCCATCTTTACATTTCTGTTATTCACCTTCCCTCCGTCGCTGTCTCGCCGTCCCTCCCTGTCTCGCCCTCCCTCCCTGTCTCGCCGTCCCTCCCTGTCTCGCCCTCCCTCCCTGTCTGTCTCCCTCTTCCTCTCTGTTTCCCTCTTCCTCCCTGTCTCGCTCTTCCTCCCTGTCTCGCCCTCCCTCCCTCCCTGTCTCCCTCTTCCTCTCTGTCTCCCTCTTCCTCCCTGCCTTCCCCCCTCCTCCCTGTCTTCCTCCCCCCTCCTCCCTTTTTCCTCTCGTGCCAACGAACATGTCTTCTTGAAAAGCAAACGAATTTCCCTCCAACATTTCTCTAATTGCCTCTCACAGGAGCTAAAAATGAACACCGGGAAGTAATTGCAAAATATTACCCGAGCTGCGGCCCGATATAAAGTAGAGCACACTGCAAATTGGAGCCATCATAAAATGTGGTCTGATGCACGCTAACATGCCCAACCACCTCCACCACCTCCTCCTAGCAGGGGGCGACTCTTTCCCCCCATCCCACCCCCACTCCTATCCCCTCCCCGCTCTCAACCCCCATCCACCTCCGTCTACTCTCCTAACCCACGTTGCGGCGCCTCACCCCCTACTTCCAATTCCTCACCGTAGCAGTTCCACCATCAACTTCTGCTCCTCACCCTCCATTCCCCCCTTCCCCAACCTTCCGTATGCAGCGTCCACCACACCCAGATAACTGTGTGTAAAATATTATAGTGAAAAATTATATACAAAATAAATAATTTGGTGAAGGCGGTGTGGATATAATTTGCATAGGGCTGTCAATCACGTGTCACATTACACGAGAATATTATTCCAACGGAGGGAAATGGTCTGGAAGAGGGGAAGCAAGCGAGGGTGGGTGAGAGGGGGGGGAGGGGAGGGGTGGACGACAGGAAGGGAAGAGTATGGGGAGACGAGAGCAGAGGGGGGGGGGGGAAGGGGGCAAGTTAGGGAGGAGATCGAGGCGAGAAGTATGGGAAAGGTAATTTAACCCATAAGGTTACCCATTAAAATATTCCTAGGCCAAACTGTGGTTACTTGTAGCGTTATCTCGGTCCATCCTAAGATAAATATTTAATACTTTCTACATCGAGGACATGACTACGATCCTCTCGTGGGTTTATCTTATCGTCATCCACTTGCGGTGAACAATATCGACAGCAAGAATCTCATAATAGTAATGATAAATGACCTCTTCGCTGTGCAGAATAAAGGTCTATTAGGAGAAAAGCTACTGACTCTTAAAAGGCCTGAAAGCACCGGTATAAAAGCCTATGATTTGACACTCAACCTACACATCTGAAAATGAAGAATCGACGACGTTTCGGTCCGTCCTGGGGCCAGATTCACGAAGCAGTTACGCAAGCACTTACGAACGTGTACATCTTTCCTCTATCTTTGACGGCTTTGGTTACATTTATTAAACAGTTTACAAGCATGAAAACTTCCCATTCAACTGTTGTTATTGTTATAAACAGCCTCCTGGTGCTTCGGAGCTCATTAACTGTTTAATATTTGGAAAAAGCCGCCAAAGATTGAGAAAAGATGTACAGGTTCGTAAGTGCTTGCGTAAGTGCTTTCGTGAATCTGGCCTCTGAACCGTTATCAACTCGTAACATTACTTGTCTCTTCCACTCTCTATTACCCGACTTGCCAACTGTTCAGGAAGAACCGAAATGTCGTCGCTATTTTTTCTTCAGATGTGTGGGTTTGGTATGACCTCCTCAGCCCAGTTACTGTGACTTGTCTACATAGGATATGATTATATATATATATATATATATATATATATATATATATATATATATATATATATATATCTAGAGACCTATATGTATGGGCAGCACAAAACGTCCACCAGACTGTGCGACACAGTGGTTGCCAGGATCAGGTTGGGATTACCGTTACCTGTGGCAGGTGGCTACAGGTGACGGATCTCCCAATCCTGAGCACTCCAGGTACAAACTCTGTGAGCAGGAACTGGGGCATGATCTCCCACATACAACGTTATCGAATGCCCAGTCACTAGACCCTGCCGGCATGAGGTACCTGGAGCTTTGCAAATACTTGAGTCACTCCTGTGTTCATGATGATATCCTCATAATGCCAGTTTACCAGTGCAGACTACTGATCACATGGCCCCTGTATGACTAACCATCCTGTGTGATGGGGACTTTCAAGCATCACGTAGCTCGCTCTATGTACTCCTTCATATAATCTAGGATAGCTTTATAAATACAAATGTGCCTAAATATGATGATTGATAAAAAGGGGGAATGATATCCTCATCATGCGTAATGGTCTACGTCCTTGGCTCACAACCCAGGGTATCGGGTTCAATCTTCGGGTAGGAAAGAAACGGCCGGGCACCGTTCTTTTTCACCTGATGCAGCTGTTCACCTAGTAGTAAAGTAAGTATCCGTGAGTTAGGCAACTGTCGTGGGCTACATCCTTGGAGATCATCAGTTGGATCAGAAGCCATTGCCAAAGAGGACCCAAAGGCGGCGCCCAAGAGATAAAGCTCGACCTGTAAGCACATATAGGTGAGGAGGATACACGCACAAACAAAACAAGAGGCGAACAAGTAAACAATGTTTGAGCTTTTCATTATTTGGTTAAATATTTACTCGCAATTCTGGACCAAAATCTGACAGTAAGAGTCAAGAAAAACTATGAAATTATCTCGCACCTCGCGGTGTTTCAACGGGGGGCCCGTGCTTCAACGGGGGGCCCGTGCTTCAACGGGGAGGACAGTGCTTCAACGGGGGGCCAGTGCTTCAACGGGGGGCCAGTGCTTCAACGGGGGGCCAGTGCTTCAACGGGGGGCCAGTGCTTCAACGGGGGGCCAGTGCTTCAACGGGGGGCCAGTGCTTCAACGGGGGGCCAGTGCTTCACCGGGGGGCCAGTGCTTCAACGGGGGGCGGTGCTTCAACGGGGGCCGGTGCTTCAACGGGGGCCAGTGCTTCAACGGGGGCCGGTGCTTCAACGGGGGCCGGTGCTTCAACGGGGGGCCGGTGCTTCAACGGGGGCCGGTGCTGCAACGGGGGCCGGTGCTTCAACGGGGGCCCGTGCTTCAACGGGGAACCGGTGCTTCAACGGGGGCCCGTGCTTCAACGGGGGGCTGGTGCTTCAACGGGGGCCCGTGCTTCAACGGGGGGCCAGTGCTTCAACGAGGGCCGGTGCTTCAACGGGGGCCAGTGCTTCAACGGGGGGCCAGTGCTTCAACGGGGGGCCGGTGCTTCAACGGGGGCCAGTGCTTCAACGGGGGCCAGTGCTTCAACGGGGGCCCGTGCTTCAACAGGGGCCGGTGCTTCAACGGGGGCCTGTGCTTCAACGAGGGGCCGGTGCTTCAACGGGGGCCCGTGCTTCAACGGGGGGCCGGTGCTTCAACGGGGGCCCGTGCTTCAACGGGGGGCCAGTGCTTTAACGGGGGCCGGTGCTTCAACGGGGGGCCAGTGCTTCAACGGGGGGCCAGTGCTTCAACGGGGGGCCGGTGCTTCAACGGGGGCCAGTGCTTCAACGGGGGCCGGTGCTTCAACGGGGGGCCAGTGCTTCACCGGGGGGCCAGTGCTTCAACGGGGGCGGTGCTTCAACGGGGGCCGGTGCTTCAACGGGGGCCGGTGCTTCAACGGGGGCCGGTGCTTCAACGGGGGTCAGTGCTTCAACGGGGGGCCGGTGCTTCAACGGGGGCCCGTGCTTCAACAGGGGCCGGTGCTTCAACGGGGGCCCGTGCTTCAACAGGGGCCGGTGCTTCAACAGGGGCCGGTGTTTCAACGGGAGCCCGTGCTTCAACGGGGGGCCGGTGCTTCAACGGGGGCCCGTGCTTCAGCGGGGGGCCGGTGCTTCAACGGGGGCCCGTGCTTCAACAGGGGCCGGTGCTTCAACGGGAGCCCGTGCTTCAACAGGGGCCAGTGCTTCAACAGGGGCCGGTGTTTCAACGGGGGGCCGGTGCTTCAACGGGGGCCCGTGCTTCAGCGGGGGGCCGGTGCTTCAACGGGGGCCCGTGCTTCAACAGGGGCCGGTGCTTCAACGGGGGCCGGTGCTTCAACGGGGGCCCGTGCTTCAACGGGGGCCGGTGCTTCAACGGGGAGCCGGTGCTTCAACGGGGGGCCGGTGCTTCAACGGGGGGCCGGTGCTTCAACGGGGGGCCCGTGCTTCAACGGGGGCTGGTGCTTCAACGGGGGCCGGTGCTTCAACGGGGGCTGGTGCTTCAACGGGGGCCGGTGATTCAACGGAGGCCGGTGCTTCAACAGGGGCCGGTGCTTCAACAGGGGCCGGTGCTTCAACGGGGGCCGGTGCTTCCACGGGGGCCAGTGCTTCCACGGGGGCCGGTGCTTTAACGGGAGCCAGTGCTTCAACGGGGGCCAGTGCTTCAACAGAACTCCTTGTCCAGACCAGTCCTTCAATAGGGGGCCAGTGCTTCAGGGAAGGCAGTGCTTCAGGGGAGACAGTGCTCTAAGGGGAGGAGGGCCAATGCTTCAACAGCGGGGTAGGGGGCGGGGCGGCAAATGTTTAATGAAAGCGGTAACAATCGTTTTACAGGCCAATAGGAGCTCACCCCTTGGGAATGAGCCGCTGGAGCTCACCGCTTGGGAATGAGCCGCCGGAGCTCACCACTTGGGAATGAGCCGCCGGAGCTCACCACTTGGGAATGAGCCGCCGGAGCTCACCACTTGGGAATGAGCCCCGATGCTCACTGTTTTTTTCACCACACTTTTCTGGCAATACCGAAAGTCAACAAACCTTAGGCAGTGAGGCAACAGCTGGACAAACACACGGTATTGAACGCTGGCCTCTTCCTTGCGGCGTATTTTTTAACAACCCTTTTCTCCAGATCAACCAAAATTCAGTTTCAGATATTAATACAAAATTACCAGTGTGTGTGTGTACTCACCTAGTTGTGTTTGCGGGGGTTGAGCTCTGGCTCTTTGGTCCCGCCTCTCAACCGTCAATCAACAGGTGTACAGATTCCTGAGCCTATCGGGCTCTATCATATCTACACTTGAAACTGTGTATGGAGTCAGCCTCCACCACATCACTTCCTAATGCATTCCATTTGTCAACCACTCTGACACTAAAAAAGTTCTTTCTAATATCTCTGTGGCTCATTTGGGCACTCAGTTTCCACCTGTGTCCCCTAGTGCGTGTGCCCCTTGTGTTAAATAGACTGTCTTTATCTACCCTATCAATTCCCTTCAGAATCTTGAATGTGGTGATCATGTCCCCCCCTAACTCTTCTGTCTTCCAGCGAAGTGAGGTTTAATTCCCGTAGTATCTCCTCGTAGCTCATGTGTACTCACCTAGTTGTACTCACCTAGTTGTGTTTGCGGGGGTTGAGCTCTGGCTCTTTGGTCCCGCCTCTCAACCGTCAATCAACAGGTGTACAGATTCATGAGCCTATCGGGCTCTGTCATATCTACACTTGAAACTGTGTATGGAGTCAGCCTCCATCACATCACTTCCTAATGCATTCCATTTGTCAACCACTCTGACACTAAAAAAGTTCTTTCTAATATCTCTGTGGCTCGGGTGTGTGTGTGTGTGTGTGTGTGTGTGTGTGTGTGTGTGTGTGTGTGTGTGTGTGTGTGTGTGTGTGTGTGTATGTGTGTGTGTGTGTGTGTATTTACTATTTGTATTTACAGCTTGTGCTTGCAGAATCGAGCTATTAGCTCTTGGACCCCGCCTTTTTAACCATCTATTTTTCTCTATTATATCTACTACATATATTTCTCTGTAACACACACACACACATATCCCCAGGAAGCAGTCCATAGCAGCTGTCTAGTGGTGAACAGAGGCATCAGGGTGAAAGAAACTATGCCTATTTGTTTTCGCCTCGGCCGGGAATCGAACCCGGACCCTTAGGACTACGATTCCCAAGCGTTGTCTATTCAGCCGCGAGGTCCCTATGTGTGTGTGTGCTCATCTAGTTGTGCTTGCGGGGGTTGAGTTTCGGCTCTTTGGTCCCGCCTCTCAGCTGTCAATGAACTGGTGTACAGGTTCCTGAGCCTACTGGGCTCTATCATATCATCATTTGAAACTGTATGGAGTCTGCCTCCACCACATCACTGCCTAATGCATTCCAGTTTGTTAACTACCCTGACACTGAAATAATTCTCTAAAGTCTCTGGCTTATTTCAGTACTAAATTTCTACCTGTGCTTCCTTGTTCGTGTTCCGCCAATGCTAAATAGTTTACCTTTGTCCATCCTGTCCATTCCTCTGATAATTTTGTACGTGGTGATCAGTACAAAATTAAGGTATAACTCCCCTAATACTTCTGTCTTCCAGGGACGTGAGGTTTAATTCCTATAACTTTTCCTCGTAATTCATACCTCTCAGCTTTGGGACTAGTCTGGCGGCATACCTCTGAACCTTCTCTAACCTTGTTTTGTGTTTAACTAGGTATGGACTTTTGGCTGGAGCTGTATACTCTAGGATTGGTTTGACATATGTGGTATACAAGGTTCTGAACGATTATTTACACGTTTTTAAAAGCAGTTCTTATGTTGGCCAATCTAGCATGTGCCTTTAGATGTGGGTTTCTGGGGCCAGGTTCGGTGTAATATCAACCCCCAGATCTTTCTCTCTCTACTTGACTCTTGAAGGATTTTACCTCCCAAATGGTACCTTGTGTTCGGTCTCCGGTTCCCTTCGCCTAATTTCATTACTTTACACTTTCCTGTCAAACTTTAGAAGCCATTTTCTAGACCATTCCTTTAGCTTGTCCAGGTCGTCCTGTAGTCTCTATCTTCCACCGTCTTGACTCAGTGGAAGTGTGTGTGTGTGTGTGTGTGTGTGTGTGTGTGTGTGTGTGTGTGTGTGTGTGTGTGTGTGTGTGTGTGTGTGTGTGTGTGTGTGAAAATCGCAAACAAAAAATAAAGAAAGTCAGTGTTCTACCCGGCAAAGATGTCCTGGTGTAGCGGGCAACAGGGAGCCAGGAAGCAACAACAACAGGAGCCCGGCTCCTCAACGCACAAATGAAGCAAGGGATGGTTGGGGAAGTGGGTGGGGGTGGGGGACTAGTGTTGAGGGTAGGGGGTGGTGGGGAGGACGTGGCGGAGGAGGAGTGGGGGGGGGGAGAGTGTGGGGGGAAGGGAAACACGAGGAGAAACAGACGCACGACTTCTTGCCAAACACCCTCGGGAAAGAACCACAGTCCACAAAATAAAACATTAAAACAGCGAGTGAAGGTGTGTGGCCCTGATGGGAGAGGGCTGGCAGGTTCGGGTGGGAAAGGCTGGTAGTAGGGATAAAGTCAAACACACACACACACACACACACACACACACACACACACACACACACACACACACACACACACACACACACACACTCAGAGCAGAGGCGGCCTTGACTCTTGCATCACATTTCCGTGTCAATATATTAGTCCAGAGTTAAATCAATGTACAGGCAAGCTTTAAGGTCGTCACTCTCTGGATTAATAGTCACTCTTCCCTACCTAGAGATTCAATCCCTGGTGCCTCACTTACCTATGGATTTAACACTTTCTCCAACAATGGATTTGATTCCTCGTCTCCCCTCAGAGTTTCAGGAGTTTTAAATAACAATATAACAAAAATATATATAATCAACTAGCAGGCCTGGTTAGAAAGCATTGTTCGGGAGTAGTCAATCCCAGAAGCACCAAATAGCAGGCAGATAGTAAGTAATTAGGCCTAGGTAAACCCAAATAACAGTAGATTCATTAATGTTAACAACTAGGGTGTTTGGTGTCGTATTAACACGCGTCCAACCATTTCCAGCACGGAATACCAAGGTGCTGGAACTTTGTCTTTATAATTACAGTTGTTTGATGTCTATATGTGAGCTAAAGAGTCTAAAACACACTTATGGTAGCTCTCTCCTCCCTCATACCAAACCCTGCACCCCCCCCCCCCCACACACACAGTACTCCACTACCTCTTTACCTAGTAAGGATTACTATAGAGCCATTACAACGGAAGACATCTGTATATAGAATCTTGCATCACTCAGTGATACTCTCCCCAACCACTTGGGATGAACTGTAGAGCAACGGTCTCGCTTCATGCAGCTCGGCGTTCAATCCCCGACCGTCCAAGTGGTTGGGCACTATTCCTTTTCCCCTCCGTCCCATCCCAAATCCTTATCCTGACCCCTTCCTAGTGCTATATAGTCGTAATGGCTTGACGCTTTTCCCTGATAATTCCCTCCCTTCAGTGATACTCTTTCTTAAGGTATAACTCAAATCCACGAATTTTTTTATTAGGCAAAAGGAAGAAGTTTCAACAAGTCTCGTGATACCTGGTTGATGGGGTTCTGGGAGTTGTTCTAACTCCCCAAGCCCGGCCCGAGGCCAAGCTTGACCTGTGAGAGTTTGGTCCACCAGGCTATTGCTTGCAGCGGCCCGCAGGCCCACATACCCACCACAGCCCGGTTGGTCTGGCACTCCTTGGAAAAAAGTATCTAAGTTTTCCCCAAAACCTTTGTTAAACAGTAAAGTTGACCCTGTAGCTGCTAGAAAAAGTTGCTGAACATCCATAACTTTATCTAGCAACGTGCAGAAACCTTTATGGTCCGAACCCACTCAATAAAAAATCTTAATTATTCTGAAAGCTTAAATTCTCTTAACTCGCACCTCTAGGAACGCAGGCGGGAGATACATAATAATCTTCATCTCGAAAATGTTAAGAGTAACTGTTCCAAATCTACTAACTAAAATAATTCCAAATGAGGGTAGAATGAATTATAGAATGTGGGAAAAAGCCCTACTGAGAATTAAGGTGTCATACCTACATTAAAGATACATTTCTATAAACAAAATGCCCCAGAAATTTTGACACTCTCCTAAACATAAAGAGAATTACTAAGAGTTTTGAGTCCAATCTTGTTTACACGAACCAACAAACCTAAAAAGATTCGGGCTGTCATACTGGCAAATACGTGTGTAAATGTGTTTGCTGCCACTTGTTTCCCAACACAAGGACCACGAAACAAATACTCAGATATAGAACTGTATATCATATGACATTTAACCTAAGCAAATGTACATTCCCATACTTTTCCTCTCCTGACAATCAAGGAAGTACCAATCGACTAGGAATTTGTTGACAAGACCACACCAGTTAAGTACTCAAAAGAGGCATCTAAGGCACACCTCTTTCTCATAGACAATTAGAAAATTATGATTGGTGATTAATATAACTGTAAATGAATGCCGACTTTCTTTATCCTGATATATGATCCGAAGTGTAAATTTTCAATATTCAGTGTCTTGACGAATGCAAATGAGAGATACTGGATCATAACGTGCAATCGGGTTTAATGATTTGAAGATGGCTTTATGTCCGAGGCAGCGGTGGAGGGTTCAAGCGACGAGACTGAACAATAATGCGAACAACCATTCAATACATCAATCACCTCGTCACCTGATTCGCCTGTAGATGCACCAGTGGACCGCCAGTCATCAACTGAATACCCGGGACAGACTATGTGGCTGGCAGAAGCGGAGTGTGCTTGTGTAAGTGATTAAAGTGGACTTGGGGGAGGAAAGTGACGTTTGCAGTGATGGTTGTGAATAGGATGAAGCAGAAAGCCCGAGATTGGGCTGGAGCACGGAGCGTGTGATGGCCAGGAATGAGAATGAAACATCACTAGCAGTATGAATCGTCGAGGTAGATTCTGCGATGGTAGAATCTACACAAAATGAGGGATTTCATGGAAATATATCTACCGAAAAATTCTGTAATGCCAGTGTAGTTCCGTAGATTGGAAGCATGACTCGAGTCGAAAAGTAAACAGAATGCAAATGAGATGAGGAATAGTCAATCCAAACGGACTATTATCCACGTATATATTATTAGATCCCTCATTTAAGTTCCAAGGAGTACACTTTAGTGCTCTGAGTCGGTCCCACTTGTTTCAACACTTCACTTATTACATGCAATGCAGTGAAGGATCTCTGCACGTTGTCCAACTCTGCAATATTGCCTCCCTTGAGTGAGAACAGGAGGGTTGATCAACATTTCATACAAGACAGCACCAGCGCGGGGCACATCATACAAACATGCTGTGTGAATGTGCATGTGTGTGTGTGTGTGTGTGTGTGTGTGTGTGTGTGTGTGTGTGTGTGTGTGTGTGTGTGTGTGTGTGTGTGTGTGTGTGTGTGTGTGATGGTAATGTTGTTCCGTGCTTTATGTAATAATCTGTGTAAGGAGAGCATTTTAATCCTCTCACCTTACACAGATATTGAAAATATCCGATATTAAAAATACAATTCAATTTTAGTACAGGCATGAACAAGGTAATGTAACAATTCACATTTAATGTAGCTTTTGTATATTTTAACCCGACTTTAAAACTGTGTTTGTAGCCAAAATGTTAAACTGCAGCAACTATAAAGCTTCAACTAAACTTTGAACTTTAGTAACATAACTTCCAATATATTAACCTAACTTGTAGTTTTAGCAATACTTAGTGAAAATAAGAGTGTGATACATGCATGTATTGCGTATCGTGTGTATTTCTCATGACATTTGCGAGTCTTGGTTAGTCTACGTGGTTATCTTGAGGTTATCTTGAGGTTCGTGTTTGTATGACTGTAATACCAGTTACAAGTAACATGGTTCATATAAAACTCTATTTGGTAATGAATTTGCAGAATTACAGAGGGATAAAAAGAGCATATTTGTATTTGAATAGAACTGTGAATAAGCATATAGACATCATTTATCAAACTTCGTGTTAGTTTAGTTATTTAGTAAGCACCCCATACCCATCCCGTGGGCGGTGGTGGACCCCATACCCATCCCGTGGGCGGTGGTGGACCCCATACCCATCCCGTGGGCGGTGGTGGACCCCATACCCATCCCGTGGGCGGTGGTGGACCCCATACCCATCCCGTGGACCCCATCCCGTGGGCGGTGGTGGACCCCATACCCATCCCGTGGGCGGTGGTGGACCCCATACCCATCCCGTGGGCGGTGGTGGACCCCATACCCATCCCGTGGGCGGTGGTGGACCCCATACCCATCCCGTGGGCGGTGGTGGACCCCATACCCATCCCGTGGGCGGTGGTGGACCCCATACCCATCCCGTGGGCGGTGGTGGACCCCATACCCATCCCGTGGGCGGTAGTGGAGTTGTTGTTGTTGTTGTTTTAAATTCAGCTACTCGGAACAAAAAGTTCCAAGCAGCACGGCGTATGGAGAGCCCGTAGGGGTTACAGAGGCACAGAATGGGTTCAGGTGATACGGGGCCTTAGGCCCCCCCTCTCCCCCAGGCTCTTCGGGGGCCTCACACCCCCTCCAGGCTCTACGGGGGCCCTCACACCCCTCCCCAGGCTCTACGGGGGCCTTACCCCCCCCAAGGCTCTACGGGGGCCCTCACACCCCTCCCCAGGCTCTACGGGGGCCTCACCCCCCCCCAGGCTCTACGGGGGCCCTAACACCCCTTCCCCCAGGCTCTACGGGGGCCTCACACCCCCCCCCCCAGACGCTACGGGAGCCTCACCACCTTCCCAGCCAGGCTCCACGGGGGCCTCACCCCCCCCCCTCCCAGGCTCTACGGGGGCCTCACCCCCCCTGGGCAACGGCGTACCCCGTTAAATATGTGGAGGGAGGAAAAGCAAATTCCTCCCTTCAGCTGTCAATCTCTATTTCCTGCGGCGGGCGAGGCGGCGAGACAGATGGGCGAACGTATTTTCCCGGGCAAAGGAAAAATATAGGAAAATAGTGCGTCTCTCCCTGGAATATTTCTCCCCGTCTTGAATACACGACCGAGGAAAGTTGCTTGCTGTTTAGCATTGTTAATATTTGCATTTGACAAGAAAATATTACTTGCTACCGTCGTATTTACTATTTACAATTATTACTATTATTATTACTGCGAAAAAGGTCAGAAACGTCGGCTCCCAACCGGAAGGTCCGGGGTTAGATTCTCGTGCAGGACGAGACGCTTGGGCATGTTTCTTACATCTAATGCTACTGTTCACCTCGCAGTTCCCCGGGAGGTTTAGGCAACTATTGTGGCTTGCATCCTGGGGGGAATGACGGTCTTTAGCTCAGGCAAACTTTGAAAAGCCTAATATAACCCTTCCTGGGGCCAGATTCACGAAGCAGTTACGCAAGCACTTACGAACGTGTACATCTTTCCTCAATCTTTGACGGCTTTGGTTACATTTATTAAACAGCTTACAAGCATGAAAACTTGCCAATCAACTGTTGTTATTGTTATTAACAGCCTCCTGGTGCTTCGGAGCTCATTAACTGTTTAATAATTGTAAACAAAGCCGCCAGAGATTGAAAAAAGATGTACAGGTTCGTAACTGTTTGCGTAACTGCTTCGTGAATCTGGCCCCTGAATCCTAGACTAGGAAACCCCGCTCTAGACTAGCGAATATTAATAGTCGTTAAGGGACAAAAGAACACCAAAACACCATCACAGTCGTAACAAAAAATTAATATTAAAAGGTAAAAGGAAGGGGGGGGGGGGGAAGGAAGGGGAATTTCAGAGCCACTAATTTCTTCACAGGAAACTAACGATAATTTAATTGTCAAAGAGCGAGGCTCCGGCCGCTCTTCCTGATGCCAGATTCGCGATAATTGCTGGCGATGTATGGAAAATTGGATGCAACGGGTCGACGTGTGTGAGGAAAGATGGAAGGAATGGGGAAGTAGGGGAGGGATGAGGGAGATGGGGAAGGATGAGGAATGATGCAAAATATTAAACGCATCGACTTTGTCAGGTCGAATGTGCTGTGTATGGTAGTGTGTCGAAATAGTTCGACATTCGACAGGAATAAGGAAGAAGAGGAGGAAGAAAGTGAGGAATGAGGAAGATGGGGAAGTAGGGGGGGAAGAATGAAGAAGGAGGGAAATGAAGAAGGGAAGGAATGAGGAAGATAAATGAGGAAGAAAGAGAGGAATGAGGAAGAGGTGAAATGGGGAAAAATATAGAGGGATGCGGTACTAATTCTTGTTCCACCACTTGCTCCACCTCCCTATATTCCATTTCCTGCTACTCCGTGTTTGGCCAAGACACTCCCTCAAGTGAGGGAGGCGACGCAGCGTACTCCTTCACCCCCACCACCTTCCACCACTTGTATCATCTCTTGCTCAGTTACACAATAAATCAAGGTTACTTGTCTTACCTTGTAGAGGTTATACTACACTAGACTCCCTATAGGTCTCACTGGAGCCAACCCGTCTTCACCAATCGCACGTCGCATTTTGACGCATACTCTATCTACGGGCAAACAATCATCGCACTAGAAAATGGTAGCGGCTCGCGAAATTAACATTCTTCTGGTAGGTTAGGAGAGGGCACGTTAGTATGATTCGTTTCTTGACGTTGGCAAACCTTAGGACACACAGAAGTCACAATTGCTTGATGCATCAAATGAGGGAGAACGGCCTATTGACATAGCTCGAGTGCAGGGGGGAGTTGTGTAAAACCCTGGTTTGTGCCTCGGAGAGGTTGCAGGATCCAGTAAGTTCAGTAGAACTTCGGTTTCAACTCCTTTTGACCATGTCGTAGCTCAGTCGATTAAGGCAGCGTCTGGGATGCTCTCGGACGCAGGTTCGAATCCTCGTCACGGCCCTTGTGGATTTGTTCTTAGGAGGACGGGCTGATTGGGGCACCTGATCTCATTAACAATATAGCCTCTAAAAGCGAGTGTTCTCATTTTACACCTATGACCATACTAACTATTTCGACACACTACCATACACAGCACACTCGACCTAACAAAGTCGATGCGTTCAATATTTTGCATCAGATGCCTATGAAGGTATAACTCCGCCTAATGATATCTACGGCGAGTTCTGGTCGCCTAAATCGAATGATTTGAAATAAGGAGAGGGCGGAGGAGTAGGCCTACCTGGTTAGGCCAGACACCTTAAGGCTTTACGGTTCTTGTTGTTCAGAGAGCTCCACTCTGGATAGATGAGAAGAGAACAGTAAAAATATAGCGCTTCCTTTATCCGTTCCTCATAGTAAAGAGGGAGTCGTTAACCATTTGATTTGTGTAGCAAACTATACATTTTAGTTTATGTATAGTTTCTGCATTTTGTCTTTCCAGATTAAAACGGAGCGCGTGTGTGCGAGAGACAGACAGACAATGAGACGCAGACAAGCCGACCTGCCTTAGATATACTCTGTATATCTAAGTATACTTAGATATACTCTGTATATCTAAGGCAGGTCCTGCGTTATATATACTCTGTATATCTAAGACTGGTGTATGGATGATACCTGCTTAATACCTGCTTGATGGGGTTCCTGGGAGTTCTTCTACTCCCCAAGCCCGGCCCGAGGCCAGGGTTGACTTGTGAGAGTTTGGTCCACCAGGCTGTTGCTTGGACCGGCCCGCAGGCCTACATACCCACCACAGCTTATCTACCTACTATCTACTACCTACCTATCTATCTACTTTCTACCAACCTACCATACGGCTTACCTTAGCCCCAACTAACTCGCTCCCTCCCCATCTGGATTGTCAACGATTCACTACACTTTTTGTCTCCCTTCCTCCTTCCCTCTATCATTCCTCTCCTCTATTGACCTTTGACTATTTGTATCTGATGCCTCATTCAATTCCTTTCTATATTATCTTTTCGCTTCCCCCTTCACACTGTACTTTCAATTATTCTCTCCATATCCAGTCCTTCACTCCCCTTCTATTGCTTCTCTCACTGATCATTCTTTTTCGAAAATCAGTAAACCTCGGTTTTGCCACCCAGTGAGAGCGAGGTACAGGAATATCCTATTGCAGGAAAGTCAAGAAGCCTGCCTCTTCTCCCCCCCCCCTCTGTCCAACTACTTGGGGGTGGACGGTAGAGCGACGGTCTCTGTCACGTCGGCGCTCAATCCCCCCGACCGTCCAAGTGGTTGGGGCACCATTCCTCCCCCCCCCACCGTCCCATTCCAAATCCTCATCCTGACCCCTTCCAAGTGTTATATAGGGGTAAGGGCTTAAACTGGCGCATTCTCCTGATAGTTCCCTTCCCTCTTCCCCCCTCCCCCCACTCTCTAGTTCATTCGCTATCTTCCCCTCCTCTTTTCCCCCACCTATTCATGCATTCTCTCCCCCTTCATCTTCCTCCGTACCATAGCATACAAAACACATGCCTGTACGCATGGGGTCTGTACATGCGCAAATGCATGCTGGAATGCGCCAATTTCCTCCCCCCCCCTTTTACAGTTCTAGTGCTCCAATAACTAAAATACAACTGCAAGTGAGGAGTAGTGAGGTCACGAGCAAGTGTGGTCTGGCCCGCCCAGCCCTGCTCATAAACCGGGACGCAGAACACCTTCAATTTTATGATCAATCACAAATTCTCCTGACAACCTCCCCTCGGACCCTCTCGCCTCCATAAAGCTGGTTGACGAGGAATGTCGATCTCCGGCCGAACTAACCCAACCTGTCGAGGGTATAAACTAAACAAAGCATTAAGCATCACCAGACAACCTCTCTCTCCAGAAACAAATAAATCTCAAGACAACACACCCCACAATGTCTTAATACACAAAACAACTACCCAAAATATCAGCGCATAATTTAACACGATAAAATCCTGAATTTATACCACTGTTTGTGTTGCAACATTCTTCCGTGAATTCAGCCAAACGGCTCAAAAATGCTTCGTAAAATTCCGCCCCGTGTCACCCCAAAATGGGGCAAACACGTCAAAAATTTACCCCAAGCGCTGGAAATCCGGGCAAGACGGCGACGAGAGGCGAACCAAGGACCACTAAGCAACATTGTGGGTGTTAGGAGGCGCGACAGACGGGCGTCAACACAGCCCTTCCACGGACCGAGCGACGCTTATACCATGTCGTCGGCCAGCTGCCAAGGTCTGGGACCCAGCCAGCGAGGTCTTCAAGGATCAGAGAGCCTTTCTGCGAGGCCGCGCGCGTAAGAACTGTAATCAATCCTTCTGGGTTTCCAAGGGCTGGGAGATTTATTTCGGTTCCTAATGATTCTGGGTCTTTCAGAATCCTTCCTTCAGCAGCGTTCGAAAGATTATGGTGTTTATCCATGAAGAATTCAAAATGCGGGTTCTATAGGACGAGAGGTTCTTCCTGTGCTTCTCTAAGGTATTTTCCCATGTCTAAGAGACCCATCTGCAGGTCTTTCAGGACTGAGACTCCTGTGCAGGTCCTTCCAGGTCGAAGAGTCCTCCCTGTGCAGGTCCTTCCAGGTCGATGAGTTCCACTTGTGCAGGTCCTTCCAGGTCGATGAGTTCCCCTTGTGCAAGTCCTTCTAGGTCGATGAGTCCCCCCTGTGCAGGTCCTTCCAGGTCGAAGAGTCCCCCCCTGTGCAGGTCCTTCCAGGTCGAAGAGTCCCCACTGTGCAGGTCCTTCTAGGTCGATGAGTCCCCCCTGTGCAGGTCCTTCCAGGTCGAAGAGTCCCCCCCTGTGCAGATCCTTCCAGGTCGAAGAAACCTCTGTATAGTCTTTTCAGGTCTAAGACCACGCCTCTGCAGGTCTTTCCAGAAATGGGAGAGCCCTCTGCAGGTCCAGTAAAAATTGAAGACATCCTAAAAGTGTTTGAGGATTGTGATGGTCATACGCAGGACTCAGTCCAGCGGCGGCTACACCCGGGAGGCGCCATAAACCAATAATGCTTCAATTTAGTGTGCGGTAAAATAAAGTTTACAAGCCAGAACACATTTATCCATTCTCATATACTTCTTAGTGCGCTGGAAGAGGAAGGACTGGGGGGGTCGAGCCTGTGTTCTTAACTATTTGTTTCTGCAGATAATGAGCGCCAGCTCTCAGACTCCGCCTCGGTTCAGAGTGTCTGCCCTTAGGTCTCGTCTTTTCAGCTGTCGGTTATGTATACCAATTAATGGTATTAGGCCTAATAACCTCCCCTTCCCCCCATAATTTACTCTATTAACTCAAATGCAGAAAGTCTCTTAGGAATATCGAGGTACACCTAGCCGACGACTGACGTTCTCCAGGAGGCAACCCACAACAGTTGCCCAGGAATCTATTTTCTGCTAAGTGAACAGAAACATCAGATGTAAGGATACTTACACAACATATAGAGCTGCCAGCCAATAGAGCCCAGGACCAATACGGTCCACAGAGCTCTGCGTGTAACATCGTCCGTATAAATCGATTTGGTATTTCTTTACGATTCCCTTAGGTAGCTTTGAATATTTCTCTTCTCTACCAGGGCCTCCTCTCCTCTACTAGGACCTTCTCTTCTCTACTAGGACCTTCTCTTCTCCACCAGGGCCTTCTCTTCTCCACCAGGACCTTCTCTTCTCCACCAGGACCTTCTCTTCTCCACCAGGACCTTCTCTTCTCCACCAGGACCTTCTCTTCTCCACCAGGACCTTCTCTTCTCCACCAGGGCCTTCTCTTCTCCACCAGGACCTTCTCTTCTCCACCAGGACCTTCTCTTCTCCACCAGGACCTTCTCTTCTCCACCAGGACCTTCTCTTCTCCACCAGGACCTTCTCTTCTCCACAGGGACCTTCTCTTCTCCACAGGGACCTTCTCTTCTCCACAGGACCTTCTCTTCTCTACTAGGACCTTCTCTCCTCCACCAGGACCTTCTCTTCTCCACCAGGGCCTTCTCTTCTCCACCAGGACCTTCTCTTCTCCACCAGGACCTTCTCTTCTCCACCAGGACCTTCTCTTCTCCACCAGGACCTTCTCTTCTCCACCAGGACCTTCTCTTCTCCACCAGGACCTTCTCTTCTCCACCAGGACCTTCTCTTCTCCACAGGGACCTTCTCTTCTCCACAGGGACCTTCTCTTCTCTACTAGGACCTTCTCTCCTCCACCAGGGCCTTCTCTCCTCCACCAGGGCCTTCTCTTCTCCACCAGGGCCTTCTCTTCTCTACCAGGGCCTTCTCTTCTCTACCAGGACCTTCTCTTCTCCACCAGGGCCTTCTCTTCTCTACCTGGGCCTTCTCTTCTCCACCAGGACCTTCTCTTCTCCACCAGGGCCTTCTCTTCTCCACCAGGACCTTCTCTTCTCTACCTGGGCCTTCTCTTCTCCACCAGGACCTTCTCTTCTCCACCAGGGCCTTCTCTTCTCTACCAGGATTCACTAAGCATTTACACAACCACTTCCGAAACCTATACATCATTACTTAAACATAGCGGCTGCGTTTACATTTATTAAACAGTTTACGAGCTTCGAAACTAAACAACCCAAAGATATTAGTGTCATTAAACACTCTCGTACTGTTTTTGAGCTCGTAAACTGTTTAGTAAACGTAAACAAACTGTCACAATTAAGAAAAGATGACGTACCGATTTCGTAAATGATTGCATAAGAGTTTGATGAATCCTGACCCTTGCCTCCAAATATAGTCCTCGCTCCTTTTCCTGTTCCCATCCTTCCAAGACCAACCCCTCCTTTCTCCAATCTCCACCTATTCAATACCATCTTCTAAGAGTTTCACCTGCCCAGTATACCCACTTTTCCCATACCATGGCTTGGTGAACTACTTCCCACTTCCCTAACTTCTTCCTTTACTCCGGCGGGATGGCCTTCACACACGGATCCTCTCCCCGTTCAAAACAAAGACATGAAATCCACACCAGTGCTATATCTACCATAGAGCAAACCTGGAAGATCTTCCTTTCATACGATCTTGAAATCCTTTAAATTCCGCTCTCCTACTTCCCAGTACCCCAGTACTACTGCTAGAATCCACTCAGTAAAACATCTAAATTACTGGGACCGACTAAAGAGCCTAAATCTGTACTCCCTTGAGCGCAGGCGGGAGAGATACATAATAATTTACACGTGGAAAATAATTTAGGGGCTGGTCCCAAACCTGCACACAGAAATAACATCACATGAGACCAGGAGGCATGGCAGGATGTGCAGAATACCCCCGTTTAAGCAGAGGTGCAACAGGTACTCTGAGAGAGAACTCTATCAACATCAGAGGCCCGAGACTGTTCAATACGCTTCCACTACACATAAGGGGCATAACTGGCCGACCCCTCACAGTGTTCATGAGAGAACTTGATAAGCACCTCCAAAGGATGCCTGATCAACCAGGCTGTGATTAATACGTCAGGCTACGAGCAGCCGCGTCCAACACCCTGGTCGACCAGTCCAGCAACCAGGAGGCCTGGTCGACGACCGGGCCGCGGGGACGCTAAGCCCCGAAAACACCTCAAGGTAACCTCAGGGTATGTACATATGATGTCCATGTTTTGTACTATTAGAAAGGATATAACAAAATAAAACGGACTAAACCTAACCTATCCTAGGCCTAAAAAAAAAACAATCCCAGGCCTACATACGAGATCTTAGGCCTAATTTAGTACACATATGTATTATACTAGGACAAGGGAAAGTTAGGCTTGGCTGTTACCTTCTTTCTCCGTCGAATACAAAAGGCCAAGTGATAACGTGGCGTTGTTTTGGGCGCAACAAGACGCATTATAAACATAACAGCTACAGGGCTCGCTATGGATGCTATGTTGATCAGACCACACACTAGAAAGTGAAGAGACGACGACGTTTCGGTCCGTCGTGGACCATTATCAAGTCGATTGTATGACAGTTCAGTGCAGTTTTCACACACACAATCGACTTGAGAATGGTCCAGGATGGACCGAAACGTCGTCGTCTCTTCACTTTCTAGTGTGTGGTTTGGTCAACTTTTTCAGCCACGTTATTGTGACTCTTCACCTGCACATGGATGCTGTCATTTTTGGATGACAGTGCAGGGGATAACAACTCAGTCCTGGACGACATCATTCCAAGCTTTTTACCCTATTTCTCTCCTGCCCTTCCAAACCCTCTTCCTCACTCTCCCTGCCACAGCTGGCTGGCTCCAGCTTCAGAAAAGTGTTGTACCGCCATGCAGTGCTTGAAGGCAGTGCTGCCAAGTCATGCCGTGCTTTAAGACAGTGCTACAAAGTCGTGCAGTGTTTTAAAAGTGATACATCGCCATCAACTCAACGACCGCGTTTTGACCGTCGCTGAAAATATGAAAAGAAATCCCATTATTTGCTACCACCACCAAACCTCCCAACCTCACCATAACCCTCTGGCACTTACCACAGTAGTCACCACCACCACCACCACCACCACAGACGCCCCACCCACCCACCACCACCACAGACGCCCCACCCACCCACCACCACCCCTTCAGAAGCTACGACTGAACAAGATCAGTCGTTCCACGCTGCTGCGTTTGGCTTCACCTTTCGTGCGTAAATTGGCTCGTTGAATTTCATGTTTGGCTTCATAATAGTGGCATGGATGGTGAAGCAGACGTGGAGTGCTGCCCCAACACTGGCTAAGGAGGAGTGGTGGTGGTCAGAATAGTTGATTAACCATACTCAAAGTGACAATTCCCTTGCAATGTTCCACAGTACATACCTTTACCTCTTCTACCCTTCAAGGACTGTACTCTGAAATTGTCACGGGAGTTTAGTTCATTTTTAGTTTGTTTTTACGCAGGTGGGAACAAAAACAAACGTCTTCTGACTCCTGTTGGCAGGTTAAGAGCTTTCCCTTCCCATACCTCGTGGACACAGGGACATGTAGTTAGGGGTCAGAGGGACATGTATAGGTAGGAGTGAGAGGGACAGGTGGCGTTGTTTGGGCGCAACAAGACGAATTATAAACATAACAGCTACCGGACTCGCTATGGATGCTATGTTGATCAGACCACACACTAGAAAGTGAAGAGACGACAACGTTTTGGTCCGTCTACCCTCCCTCTTACTTACTAAGTGCCTTGAGGTTGGAATGGGTGGTAAGAAGTGGGTCTTAGAAGAACTGACCTAAGAAGGGTGACTTGGTTGAAGAAGGTGGGAGTGGGGGGGGGGCGTAGGTGAGGGAGGGGAAGCAGTTGGTGTTCCAGTACACATTAACACTGATAGAGTTCAGAATACTTCAGTTCAGTGGCTTCTTTTAAGCCTTCCTTACTTGGCTTCGCTTGGGTGGTTCCGGAAGTCACTGCTACCGTGGCCCGTCACTGACGAGGCTTGCTGTTTGATCAACCAGATTGTTAGTGCCAGCAGCTCTCAATCCAACGTAGGCTACCATTCCCCCACCCCCCCTACTCCTTCCCCCTCACTATCACCACCTCCTTTATTCCTCTCTCTTGCACACTGCCAATCTTTTGCTCCTCTCTCTCTCTCCCTCGCTTTCACCCTCTCGACGTCATACATATTTCCTTCACTCCTATTTCACCATCTCCCTCCCTCCCTCCCTCCCTCAACACCAGCACTTGTCAACAAGGCCGGTGTATGCTTGAGGTAATTATGCAACACGGCGGGGGGGGGAGGAGGTGGTCAGGGGTAAGGGAAGGAGGAGGGTGATGAGGTAAGTAAGGGAGAAAGAAGGACAGGTAAGAGAGGGTGAAGAGGGATGAGGGGGGGGGGGAGGGAAGCGGGATGAAGTGAGGGAGGAGAGGTGAGGAGAGTGAGGAGAGGGGACAGCCATTATGAATGGAGTAATGAGAGGCCAAGAAAACGGGGGCTCACCATAGCCCGTGCTACATGGACACTTCGTTCTGAGTAGCTAAACCTAAAAACAACAACAAACAAGAATGAACAATTACATTAACATTCACACTCTACACCGTACACAAATTAACCTGTACATCCATAAAGTTGTTTCTACATTATCCAGATTGTCGAGCTTAACAACCATCCAACCTTTCCTCTCAACTAATACGTCTCATTTTGCATGTTAAGGTTCCAAAGGCTCACGGATATCCATGTTTTCTAGGTGTAACACAAGGCTTGGAGTCTGCGTTTTAGTACCCCTTATTATGTACGTTGTAGCAAATTAAGAGAACAGGTTGAACCATCAATCAGCGACACAGTAATGTTATGGACCTCCCTAAAAAGGTCATTGCTCTTGACCTGATGATATACATTTCTCTGGATAATGATCAAATTTTCGTTTGTAATCATTCACTGTATTTTCTGCTAATCGTATGCAGAGTTAGAACCAAAATAGACATGTAATATCTGAACTATTAGTTATTGGTATGAATATGTGGAGCCCGTAATGAAGAGCCACGTGTGATGACTACACCAGGTGTCCAGTCTTCCCTACCCTCCCAGTCTCTCCTACCCTCCCACAGTCTCCCACGCGGCTACCCTCCCACAGTCTCCCACGCGGCTACCCTCCCACAGTCTCCCACACGGCTACCCCTCCCACAGTCTCTCCTACCCTCCCACACGGCTAACCCTCCAACAGTCTCCCACGCGGCTACCCTCCCACAGTCTCCCACACGGCTAACCCTCCCACAGTCTCCCCTACCCTCCAACAGTCTCCCACGCGGCTACCCTCCCACAGTCTCCCACACGGCTACCCCTCCCACAGTCTCCCCTACCTTCCCACAGTCTCCCACGCGGCTACCCTCCCACAGTCTCCCACGCGGCTACCCTCCCACAGTCTCCCACACGGCTACCCCTCCCACAGTCTCCCACGCGGCTACCCTCCCACAGTCTCCCACACGGCTACCCCTCCCACAGTCTCCCACGCGGCTACCCTCCAACAGTCTCCCACACGGCTACCCCTCCCACAGTCTCCCCTACCCTCCCACAGTCTCCCACGCGGCTACCCTCCCAGTCTCCCACACGGCTACCCCTCCCACAGTCTCCCACGCGGCTACCCTCCCACAGTCTCCCACGCGGCTACCCTCCCACAGTCTCCCACACGGCTACCCCTCCCACAGTCTCCCCTACCCTCCCACAGTCTCCCACGCGGCTACCCTCCCACAGTCTCCCACACGGCTACCCCCTCCCACAGTCTCCCCCTACCCTCCCACAGTCTCCCCTACCCTCCCACAGTCTCCCACACGGCTACCCCTCCCACAGTCTCCCCTACCCTCCAACAGTCTCCCACGCGGCTACCCCTCCCACAGTCTCCCACGCGGCTACCCCTCCCACAGTCACCCACACGGCTACTCCTGGCGCCCGAGCTGCTACTCTCCTGGTTCACCCTCATTGCTATTCCTTCAGCTACCTTCCTACACGTACACACACACACACACACACACACACACACACACACACTCGCTCCCGCCAGCACTGCTAGAGACAGAGAAGTGACACTACCTTAGCGAATTGTCGCTATAAATGTCTCGTCTTCCCCTTGCTGCCTTCACTGTTGTTTACCTGCAAAACAAGACAAAATAAACATTGATAACATTATTTGACTATATTATATATAATGGCTGCGAGTATATGTATGACGCATAGATATATATGTGGGACTATATGTCACTTGTATTGTTATCATTCCTACCAAAGAGTTCATTTCCTTTATTATATATACTCTAAGTCTCAGTCTTCGTAACTTTAGTAATGGATTAAAGACTACTTAATTAAACCCACAGATTTTATAACCAACTTATCTGACTTTAAATTAGATTGACAATAAATGAAAACCAAACACCACTGTTAAATAAATAAAACAACTTTAAATTACTTAAATCTTTACTTTGTAAAGTTAAATCGGATGGATTGTAAGTAACTGCATTCTTCACTACTCTACAAGACGAGGAACCTCTGAGGGAACTGTCCTCACCCAGTCAACAATCACCCCCTACCAACTAGCCCTAGACAACAATCACCCTCTATAACTACTCCGTCAACAATCACCCCCACCAACTAGCCCAGACAACAATCACCCTTTATAACTTCTCCCAGTCAACAATCACCCCACACACCTAGTTCTTGTCAACAATCACCCCCCACCAACTAGCCCCAATCAACAATCATCCCCCACCAACTAGCCCCAGTCAACAATCACCCTCTATAACTACTCCCAGTCAACAATCACCCCCACCACCTAGTCCTTGTCAACAATCAGCTGACGCGTCACTCGAGTGGATTATCTGAACATAAAGATGGAACTCGGGCCGCCTTATAGATCTGAGCGAAGGATTTTACGGCGTCAGTAAAATGCGTTTCCATTAGTCTAACGTGACTCCATGTAAAATATTGGGAGGCATTTTCAGGGGCACCCAACATAACGGTCTTTGAAGGAACCGAGCGGCATAAGGGGCTTCCCAGCGGTGCCAGGGGTAGGGGAGGCAGAGAAGGGAGAGTGATGGGAGGGGAAGGGAAGGGGGGAGAGGAAGGGAGAGGAAGGGGAAGGAATGGGAGAGAGGAAGGGGAGGGAAGGAAGTCCCGTACCCCCCAGCTTGGACACATACTGCTCATTGATCACTTCTCTAACCCTGTCCATGGAGGACAGAAGAAAATGTATATATGCTGGTTAGCATTGTAAATGTGTGGCCACGTCTGTGGTAGAAAATAATAAAAAAAAAAAAAATAAAAAAAACTGCTCATTGATTTTGGTAATTCGAGAACCTCTTTATATAATGCCTAGCGAATTATTGCTAATTTCTGTTATTTACATAATAAAATCAAGTAAAGCTACGAATTAACTTGACTGATGCAGGTGTATACGCTTTCAAACGCGCAGACGAACGTAAGTAAGGCGTCAAACAAAATTATGTTGTCAAACAAAAGTATAGCGTGCGCGAGGAGGCGTTCTCCCCTACTATGGTGCCAGTGTCCACTCGAGGAGTGAGGTAAAACCGTTATATATCCCCTGAGCTCCAATCTCTTATTAAACTGGAGCGGTTCAGGGCTTCGCGGTGCCCCCCACAAAATACCATTCCACAGGTAAGGTCGCTAATCTGACGAACACACCTATACCTTACCTGAGAGGGTTTTGAGAGTACTTATTCTCCCCCAAGCCCGGCCTGGGGCCAGGAGCTGGCTCTTAGGAAATTAAAGAAAATTCTCTGCTGTCAGATAATTTTCTATCAAGCAGATAATTTTCTTATATTCAGTCACAGCCTCTGGCAAACACTTTGGTAAATGAAGGCGGGAATAACTTTAAACACAGTACTAAAATGTTGATGATTTAAGGCCGACAACGATCGTACTAAAATGTATATACTTACTGAAAGAAACGTACACTTAATTATGGCCAAATAAATATGATAACAGTCAAATACGGCAACACTCTTCAAGCAAATTTGAATGCAAGATGGCAACACCACTCTGGTTTCCCTTGCCAGCTGAATGATAACTTTCACTAGCACGAATGCAGAAACTTCTTATACATAAATAGTAAACCAAGTATAAACACAAGTTATTAATGAGCAAACTATAGTTTATACACAATTCTTCTTGTGAGTAAACTCGAGCAAGAAATAACGTCAATTGAAATGCATTTATTTTACCAAATGCTTCTCACCAAATATAATATTAGGCTACTCTCTCAATGTGGTTGTTTTCGTCTTTTCAAATCAACTCAGTTTTCTTTGAATATAAGTACATCCGAGTATGAAAAAGAGTTTCATACGTATATATATATATATGTCGTACCTAGTAGCCAGAACTCACTTCTCAGCCTACTATGCAAGGCTCAATTTGCCTAATAAGCCAAGTTTTCATGAATTGTTTTTCGACTACCTAACCTAACCTAACTTTTTCAGCTACCTAACCTATAAAGATAGGTTAGGTTAGGTTAGGTAGGGTTGGTTAGGTTCGGTCATATATCTACGTTAATTTTAACTCCAATAAAAAAAATTGACCTCATACATAATGAAATGGGTAGCTTTATCATTTCATAAGAAAAAAATTAGAGAAAATATATTAATTCAGGAAAACTTGGCTTATTAGGCAAATCGGGCCTTGCATAGTAGGCCGAAAAGTGCATTCTGGCTACTAGGTACGACATATATTATATATATATATATATATATATATATATATATATATATATATATATATATATATATTTATATTATATATATTTATATTATATATATATATATATATATTTATATTATATATATATATATATTATATATAATATATATATACAAAAATAATATATATATATATATATATATATATATATATATATATATATATATATATATATATATATATATTTATATATATATATTATAATATACATATACATATACACACACATACCATTCGCTGGCAAATCAAAGATTTTTCCGTACTCACTGGAATAATACTGTCAGCATCCTATCTCTAAGGGAAAGTGAGGGAACTTGATGTACCTTTAGTAAACTGTCGACTAGTTGCGTCCGTCTTGGCAGCCTGTAGTGGTTGGTAAATTATTCGCCGGGTCGTTTTCTTGACTCTAGGAAACCCCCTTGCACTCTTCCTATGCCACACCAGATGGTCTCATAATGAGCCTCTTGTGACCACCTCTCACAGGTCTAGACTCCAGTACTTCCTCCAAAAGTTCCTAGATGTCTCCTCTAGTGTGTTTCTTAAGTACACCCGTTCAAACTTCGACTTGTGGGAATGACGAGTGACGCGACCAGTCACCTTGAAGTCCTGGGTCACAGTGACACCTTGCCACTTCCCGGGCGCCTACGTCACGTCAGGGCGCTCCCTGATTGGTCACGGCCCAACGCCCAGCCAATCACAGTCTCTCTACATCCGGGAACTCAGCGCCCTCACATCCAGAGAATTTTGGGCGGGAAATATATCTCCTGGGACCCGGGTTGACCCGCCATCTTTGATGCAGAGACTAATTCTTGCCTCCTCCCCACCGAAGTTAAAACTGCAATAATTCAAAATTTTGGCTTCTCGCCTCCCTCTGAGCACAATAAAACGGAATTAGGTGCCTTGTAGACCAGCGGTTGCCAATTTTTCGGACCTCACGGACCACTAAATTCATAATTTTAAATTCCGCAGACCACTAATATGATCCCGAGAACCACTAATTTATATCCCGTGGACCAGTAATAAAGACTTATCTCAAACAGTCATTTTTATTAAAGCAATTACTTGCTTTTGCATATTTTCACGCATTTTTTTTTTAAATATTCAAGTGGTTTCCTAGCTAAATCCGGGTGCTTTAACTGCAAGTGTCTTTCGAGTCTCTACGGTTTCATTTCATCATTGGACAAACTCTCAGAACACACAACACAGAGCGGCCGTGGATGATGCCGCTCATTACCAGGTTCTTGAATGAATCCAAATTGCAAGTAGTTCGAATATTTTGAGCTTTTTCTTCTCTCCGACTCCAGTTAGAATCTTCTTCCTAATGGTCGCTGAGGAGGACTGTGGAGACTCTGAACCATTGATCACGGTTAAGTTAAGTACACATATTACTATTGTTACTATTATCATTAGTTACATTATCTTTTGTAGTACTAAAGAAATGCATTTTTTTTTATATCTAAATATTTTTTGTATGAAATTTGAAATATTCCTTTGGTTTCGGATCTGAAACCAAACAAGAAATGATAGTTATTAAAGTCAAACTATTTGATGCCATTAAACATAACAGTTAAAGAAAACACAGTTACATACAATACACAAATAAAACATTCAGAATATAAGAATTTCTTAGAATATTTTTGATATTATTTATAAAACATAAAAAATGGAAATAATGTCAAGATTTTTCTGCGGACCACAAAATTTTCTCACGGACCACCGCTGTTCTAGAGTATGTACCAGTGGGAGTATGACTTATTAGGTGGGAGAGGAGTGTATCTTGCCAATCCACGTAACACATGGAAAACAAACGTAATCCGTCAAACAAACTTTCTGTCAAAAAGAATGCAGAAAGTGATAGTCAATCAAATAAGATCAAGCAAAAGTGCAGTGAAAATCTCTGTAGCCCAGGGCACAGTCCTTGCCCCGCTGTTATTTCTCAGTCTTATCACGGATATAGACAAAAATACTCGTGTCATCCTTTGCAGATGATATAAAAAACAGCATGAAAATTTCCTCTGTAGAAAACACTGAAAAACTGCAGGCAGATATGAATAAGGTCTTCGATGGGGCAACTGAAAATAACATGATGTTTGACGGTGACAAGTTCCAGATACTTAGTTATGATGGAAATGAGGAGTTAAAAGAAACACAGGGTACAGGACACAATCATAGAAAGGTATCAAATAATATAAACATGGAAGATACTGGAGGGGTCAGGTGCCAAATTTGCACAGTAGAATAACATACTGGAGCGAAAGATACGGAAGGAAATGCAGAATAGAGCCAGTGAAGAGTAGAGGTGCCATAGACACAATCAGAGAGCACTGTCTGAACATCCAGAGGTCCACAGCTGTTCAACACCCTGCCAACAACCATTAGAAATATTGCTGGAACAAAGGTGGATGTATTCAAGAGGCACTTAGATAAGTTCTTGCAAGAAGTGCTGGACTAACCAGGCTGTAGTGGATATGTGGGCCTGCGGGCCGCAGCCTGTTGAACCGAGTTATCACAAGTCGATCCTGGCCTCAGGCCGAGCTCGGGAGTAGAAGAACTCCCTGAACTCTCTCCAGGTAAGAGATATAATTCTGACACGAACATCTAATCGACATACTAAGAAATTTTTTTTATTAGTTACAACACTGAAACGAAAACTGTTGGAGATTTAAGACCGTATGACACGAACATGACGGATGAATGATAGCCTGAAGGCTTCATAATCGACAGTTATTCTCGATTCTCGCAGATCGGCGTTCAATCCCCGATGGTCCAAGCAGTTGGGCACCATTCCTTCACTCCTTATTCCAGTTCCTTATCCTCATATCCCTTCGAAGTCTTATTTTTACATACTGGATTGGGACTTCCTCCTGATAATTATTTTACCTTCTTGAAGGCGGTCCGGTAACGAAAATCCGTACAGACGGATGAGAGGGCCGAAGAAAGGAAGGGCAGTCGGATAAACGAACCCCCCCCCACCCCCACCCTTACAAGCCGTCATGTATCTGTGGCAGGCGGCAAAAAAAATCCTACTCATCTGACCTTGACTTCAAACTGGAACCATCACTACTGTACCACGGTCATTAAGCACAAATTGAATATGAAGACTTGATCTTGACCGCGACGGAAGATGACCGCGACAGAATACAAGATGCTTGAGAACGGGGGAGTTTATTATTTTTTCTTTACAAGATCCATCGACTGCTCTGCCACGTCCAATTAGTACTAGAAACCATTTTTTGTTATAATTAACATTAATTAGATAGAACAGCCGAGCTTCAAATGCTAGACAAAAAGGTATATTCCTAATTATATATACGAAAAGAATAAATATTAATTATAAATCCTTCAAACATAAATGAATAGCCTGTATATATTATTTAAATCTTCAGCTGCCAGTCTAATCAGCCACCTAATGTAGGCAGGCAGGCAGGCAGGCTGGCAGGCAGGCAGGCAGGCTGGCAGGCAGGCAGGCAGGCAGGCAGGCTGGCAGGCTGGCAGGCTGGCAGGCTGGCAGGCTGGCAGGCAGGCAGGCAGGCAGGCAGGCAGGCAGGCAGGCAGGCAGGCTGGCAGGCTGGCAGGCAGGCAGGCAGGCAGGCAGGCAGGCAGGCAGTCAGGCAGGCAGGCTGGCAGGCAGGCTGGCAGGCAGTTAGGCAGGTAGGCAGGTAGGCAGGCAGTCAGTCAGTTAGGCAGGCAGGCAGGTAGGCAGGCAGTCAGTCAGTTAGGCAGGCAGGCAGGTAGGCAGGCAGTCAGTCAGTTAGGCAGGCAGGCAGGCAGGCAGGCAGGCAGGCAGGCAGGCAGGCAGGCAGGCAGGCAGGCAGGCAGGCAAGCAAGCAAGCAAGCAAGCAGGCAGGCAAACAAGCAGGCAGGCAGGCAGGTGTTCTTCAAAAACCTTCAATAATCACATGCTGACCTTGAGCGAGCAGCGTATCTGCGTGACTTAAAGCGTAATTGAAGGTTGACCTCTTGAAAATTTGTCCTTGTTTCCTTACCAGAGTCAGACTAAACTTTCTGTACCAACCAGAATACAGGCTTGACATATAATGTATTAAGCATGTATTAGAATGTTTTATTCCGCCTTATTTCCATCTATTCACGCTTTGTGTATTAACAAAATACTGCTTCCGTGATTCTCCTTGAAGCTTCGATAAGAAAGGCACATAAGTATCTTGTTTCAATGAGCCTGTTTGACAGGAAAAAGGGGATTCATCCTCGTGCGTGAAAGTCGGCGACACTGTTGGATCATCCTAGACAACAGGATCATTTGAAGATGACTCGTGGAGTGGTACAACCTCTCTTACGGCCTGTCATCTCAAGATGGAAGCAAGAATACCAAAGGTGACAAAGCCATTCTTCGTGGAGGTAGAGGCGAGCATTCCATACCCCGTTGTGTGGAAGAATAAATAGCTGGGACACAGGAGTTACATCACTGAAGAGGATCCCCACAAGCTGTGGGGGAGAAGGATGTTTTTCAGTTTGTGGGGGAGGTTATCTTGAGATGATTTCGGGGCTTTAGTGTCCCCGCGACCCGGTCCTCGACAAGGCCTCCACCCCCAGGAAGCAGCCCGTGACAGCTGACTAACACCCAGGTACCTATTTTACTGCTAGGTATCAGGGGCATAGGGTGAAAGAAACTCTGCCCATTGTTTCTCGCCGGCGCCCGGGATCGAACCCAGGACCACCCAGGTCAGGCTGGGAGAAGGATCTTTCTCCCTACAACCTGAGAAAGATTCAAAAAGTGGAATTCCTCCTTAGAGCCAAGCACCGGGGGACACTGGGAGAGGCTCTGGTTGGGGCGTAATGAGGAATTCGTGCCGTCAAGATCACAGCTGGCAGGCGGCCGTCTTCAAAGGCGAAATGTAAAAGGATAGACTTCCCTGAACACCCTTCAACTGCCATGTGCAACTCAGCATTTCTCTCGCACAGTGTTACTGTTACCTAGATGTTATACTGACATTATTGTATTTTTAATCCTTTACAGTGCCAGATGTAAGTGTAATTAACTCTTTCATAAGAGATATTGAATGCTCATGATTTTAATCCAGTCACCTAACCTAGTCACCTATTCTCATTGATAATAAAATAAATAATAAATAAATGTTTATTTAGGTAAGGTACATACATACTAGAGATTTTACAAAGTTTGTTGGATTAATAGATAGAGCTAGTACATACAATGCCTAAAGCCACTATTACGCAAAGCGTTTCGGGCATAATGAGAATATACTTTTTAAGTAATGGTAATATCTTCTCGCAGACATATTAATATAGGATAAAACTCACACTTATATACATGTGTGGGTTCTTATCCTATCCAATATACTTTTGTTATGATACATTTCACTACCATCTCATATTCACAGCTGATATTTCATGTGTTTATTTTTAGTCTCTAGCTAAGCGTGACCTAGCGCCAACAGCGTTTGATTTATCAGTATTTTATGCCATTAAATACACAAGGAAATCACAGTAACGTGATATATTTACGACAAAATAATTAGATCAGGACGGTGGGGACTGAACCGGCTCCCGGGGTTTACTGCTAGAATCCACTCAGTAAAACATCTAAACTATTGGAGCGACTAAAATGCCTAAATCTGTGTTCTCTTGAGCGCAGGCGGGAGAGATACATAATAATTTACACGTGGAAAATAGTAGAGGGGCTGGTCCCAAATCTGAACACAGAAATAACATCACATGAGATCACAAGGCATGGCAGGATGTGCAGAATACCCCCGTTGAAGAGCAGAGGTGCAACATGTACTCTGAGAGTGAACTCTATCAACATCAGAGGCCCGAGACTGTTCAACACGCTTCCACTACACATGAGGGACATAACTGGCCGACCCCTCACAGTGTTCAAGAGAGAACTGGATAAGCACCTCCAAAGGATACCTGATCAACCAGGCTGTGACTCATACGTCAGGCTGCGAGCAGCCGCGTTCAACAGCCTGGTTGACCAGTCCGGCAACAAGGAGGCCTGATCGAGGACCGGGCCGCGGGAACGCGAAGCTCCGAAATCATCAGAAGGTAACCTCAAGGTAAGAACCATATGCTAAATATTATAAAACCTAGGATCCGTCCGAACTCATGTGTTAAGGCGCGCATATGGGGTGACCCAGAACGCTGGTTCGATCCCCCGTCCTACTCAAATGATTTTCTCTCCTGCCAGTATTGGGTAAATACTGGTTCGGTAACAGGGTTGTTGATTTGTGGAACCAATTACCGCGTAAAGTGGTGGGGTCCCTCGATTGTTTCAAGCGCGGGTTGGACAAGTATATGAGTGGGATTGGGTGGTTATAAATAGGAGCTGCCTCGTATGGGCCAATAGGCCCTCTGCAGTTACCTTTATTCTTATGTTCTTATGTTCATTCAAAATTTGCATACTTTGGTTCTTAAGTACTTACGATAATATTCTGGGAAGAAATACATTGTGTTGAGGTGCTACTGTATGTGAATGCTGTAGAGCCATAATGAAAGACACTATGAACCCAGAACCATTCATATCTACCAACCTATTTTATCTGGTAGGACTAGGATTCATCAAGCAATTAAGTGTCCACTGGCGAAACCTGTCCATCTTTCCTCCATCATGGCGGTTTAGTTTGCCTTTATTAAACAGTTTATGAGCTCCGAAGTGCTTCGAGGTTATCTCAGAACGATCTCGCAGTATTTCCAAGTTGGTAAACTGTTTAATAAAGAGTAACCCGCCGTGATCGAGGGAAGATGTACCGGTTTCGTAAATTCGCGTTTTTAATGACTCCTTGCCTCGGTTAGCACACGTGTGGAGAGTTTGCCGAGGTCCTGAACCTGAAAGCAGACGCATCTTCCAGCAAGCTGCAGGTCCGGAAACTTCGTTATCGGTCGGATAACACCCAGGCACTCGGGGTGATAGGGTGGCACTCTGGATAACACAGTGGCACTCGGGATAACACAGTGGCACTCTGGATAACACAGTGGCACTCTGGATAACACAGTGGCACTCTGGATAACACAGTGGCACTTTGGATAACACAGTGGCACTCTGAATAACACAGCCAAACAGGCTAAAGGGTTTGACCTGATTGTTACAGCCGGAGGCGACTAGTTTAATGCGAGCGGTAGCACAAAAAAAAAGGATTACATCACAACAATCAATCTTCACATTCACAATTACATTGACAGCTAATAACAAACTTCTCTCAATGCAAATTCTATGTTTTAATAATATATTATTATATACCGGAGGCAGGACTCTGTTAATCATAACAGGTTTCAAAACTGGTTTTGAAGCTTTTTAGACGGGAACACACGACTGGTGACTCCTGTTAGCAGGCTGAGAGCTGTCGCTTCCCTTAGCTCAGGGTAAGACTCACTAGTTTCCCTGGAATACGACCCGCCAATCGTTTAACAACCAGATCCCAATCACTGCTGGGTGAACAGAGGTGTACAGTTAAGGATTGACGCCTAGTGAATCCTCCCCCGGCCTAGGCCAAATCGCTCGCGAAGCATTAGTCAAGTGTTAGAAATGCACCACGGGGACTGTATATTTCCAAAACACACACACACACACACACACATATTCCCAGGATGCAGGCCGTACCAGCTGTCTAACTCCCAGGTACCTATTTACTGCTAGGCGAACAGGTACATCAGGGTGAAAGAAACTCTGCCCATTTGTTTCTGCCTCGGCCGGGAATCGAACCCGGGCCCTTAGGACTACGATTCCCAAGAGCCTGTCCTCTCGGCCGCGAGAGGGGTCGAGAGAGAAAGGGAGGGAGAGAGAGAGAGAAAGAGAGAGAGAGAGAGAGAGAGAAAGGGAGGGAGGGAGAGAGAGAGAAAGGGAGGGAGGGAGAGAGAGAGAGAGAGAGAGAGAGAGAGAGAGAGAGAGAGAGAGAGAGAGAGAGAGAGAGAGAGAGAGAGAGAGAGAGAGAGAGAGAGAGAGAGAAAGGGAGGGAGGGAGGGAGGGAGGGAGGGAGGGAGAGAGAGAGAGAGAGAGAGAGAGAAAGGGAGGGAGGGAGGGAGGGAGGGAGGGAGAGAGAGAGAGAGAGAGAGAGAGAGAGAGAGAGAGAGAGAGAGAGAGAGAGAGAGAGAGAGAGAGAGAGAGAGAGAGAAAGGGAGGGAGGGAGAGAGAGAGAGAGAGAGAGAGAGAGAGAGAGAGAGAGAGAGAGAGAGAGAGAGAGAGAGAGAGAGAGAGAGAGAGAGAGAGAGAGAGAGAGAGAGAGAGAGAGAGAGAGAGAATATGAGAGAGAATATATTAGGAGTCAGTACACAAGACAAACGACTGTTAGAAAGGCGGGACCCAACAACTTGATCCAACAGACAACCAATAAGTAAATAAACTCTCCCTCCCACCTCCCCCCCTGCCCCCCCCCCCCCCATGCCGTCAAGCGCAGCTGCCTCCTCCTCCTCTTGCGATAGCATAAATAACTGGCATCTAATTAATAACAACTTGCAAGGTAGTTAACAAGTGCTGCGTCAAACTTGTTCTCCGGCCTTATAAACGAGGCAAGTTTGGCCGCTGCTCACGACGTCCTCCTCCATCAATAACGGCGCCAACCATCACCCTCTCCACGACGAGCCTCTGGTGTCCTAGACGCGCCTCGGACCACGACCATACTGCCGCGTTGAGGCTATTAGGAGACAGCGAAGCCTTCCAGCTTACGTACGGGCTCACCATAGCCCGTGCTACATGGACACTTCGTTCTGAGTAGCTAAATCTAATATAACAACAACGAAGTCTTCCACTTAGGGGCTATTCATGCCCGTGCGTCTTCTCGGGTGGCTTAATCTTTATCAATCATCATCAAGTTTTCCACGCACGCACTTGGTTTACTCAGCCTCAGGACGCACTCAGCTTTCGTTTACTCATCCTCAGGACGCACTCAGCCTTGGTTTACTCATCATCAAAATGCACTCACCCTTGACTTACTCATCATCAAAATGCACTCACCCTTGATTTACTCATCATCAACATGCACTCACCCTTGATTTACTCATCATCAACATGCACTCATCCTTGATTTACTCATCATCAACATGCACTCACCCTTGATTTACTCATCATCAACATGCACTCACCCTTGATTTACTCATCATCAACATGCACTCACCCTTGATTTACTCATCATCAACATGCACTCACCCTTGATTTACTCATCATCAACATGCACTCACCCTTGATTTACTCATCATCAACATGCACTCACCCTTGATTTACTCATCTACTCTAAACGTATCAAAAGCCAATGTTAACAGACCATGATATTCCACCTATGAAAAAACTCGCAAACTGAGTATTAATGAGCCAAGTTTGGCACGACGACACAGTCCCCAGCCTGGGGGGGGGGGGGGCGTGAGGGGGGGCATCACAGGACGACGCCTGCATGCCTCGCGGACGACGCCTGCATGTCTCGTGGACGACGCCTGCATGCCTCGTGGACGACGCCTGCATGCCTCGCGGACGACGCCTGCATGCCTCGCGGACGACGCCTGCATGCCTCGCGGACGACGCCTGCATGCCTCGCGGACGACGCCTGCATGCCTCGCGGACGACGCCTGCATGCCTCGCGGACGACGCCTGCATGCCTCGTGGACGACGCCTGCATGCCTCGTGGACGACGCCTGCATGCCTCGCGGACGACGCCTGCATGCCTCGTGGACGACGCCTGCATGCCTCGTGGACGACGCCTGCATGCCTCGCGGACGACGCCTGCATGCCTCGTGGACGACGCCTGCATGCCTCGTGGACGACGCCTGCATGCCTCGCGGACGACGCCTGCATGCCTCGTGGACGACGCCTGCATGCCTCGCGGACGACGCCTGCATGCCTCGTGGACGACGCCTGCATGCCTCGCGGACGACGCCTGCATGCCTCGTGGACGACGCCTGCATGCCTCGCGGACGACGCCTGCATGCCTCGCAGACGACAAACATAATATCACAAACAATTATTTCCACTTAATTACCTAGAAGTGATATCAATTACCGTTTGTAATCAAACTTCTTAAAACAGACCTAACAACCATATAGCTTTAATTCCAAATCAAGCGCCTTTTAACATTAGCTAAAAAGAGGCGATATGGTTTGTGTAGTATTAAATTGGACCGAAGATTACAGAGCAACGGCCCATATACCACGTGTACTTAACACGTATTATCTCTTACGGCTTTAAACAAGAACGACACGGAAATTTCGCTAATGCCACACCAGAAAATTCATTGCCACTGAATATATATACATGAAGATGACTTAGTTACCTTGATAATATTCAAAAAGAGCGCTAATATATAATTATTTCTTGTGATGTTTTGATCTATAAACTTGAGCCCGTTGAAGCAGGCCATCTTCACCAATGGAATTCAAAATACCGCTTATTGGGAATGGCAGTTTAGCAGTTAGTATTAAGGTACTCTCCTCTATATCTAAAGCCATCTACGAGGAGGGAGGCCTATCTTGAGGTTATCTTGAGATGATTTCGGGGCTTTTAGTGTCCCCGCGGCCCGGTCCTCGACCAGGCCTCCACCCCTAGGAAGCAGCCAGTGACAGCTGACTAACACCCAGGTACCTATTTTACTGCTAGGTAACAGGGGCATAGGGTGAAAGAAACTCTGCCCATTGTTTCTCGCCGGCGCCCGGGATCGAACCCGGGACCACAGGATCACAAGTCCAGTGACAAGGCCTAGTGCAGGCAAGCAAGCGCCTTACACAGGTGAGACCAGACAACAAGCCAGAAATAGAGTGAAGGACTCAAAATTTCGTGTTACGAAATGTGATTTTTTTTTTACGATTCTGTAAATGAACAAATCCACAAGGGCCGTGATGACGGTTCGAACCTACGTCCGAGAGGATCCCAGACGAGTCTTAATTAATCGATTGTGCCACGACATAGTTAACCATGTGTTGGCACAGTCGATTAAGGCGAGTTTGGGATCCTCTCGGACGTAGGTTCGAACCCTCATCACGGCCCTTGTGGATTTGTTGGCTGTTCAAAGTTCCAAGCCTGTTGATACTAAAATTTGAACATTCTTCGTTTAGTTCACTTCCTGCAGCTTTCAATCGACATTAGATCATTCTGATAGCCAA